>NW_008825113.1:1844424-1847007 GCF_000699105.1 Pygoscelis adeliae
CCGCACGGGTGCGCAGTGTAGCTCGGGCTGGGGGGGGAAGCTCCCCCCTGGCAGCAAGGGCTCTGCCTGCCCCGAAACCCCGGGGTCCCGGCTCAGGCCTGCGTTATTGATGAGCCTCTCGGGAACAGAGGCCTTGCCCTGGCAGGGCAACTCATACCGGGCTCTGACCGACCCCTTCGCTTGTCAGAGCTGCTGAAACCAAACCGAACGAGAGGCAGGTATTATGCTCTTCCTGGTGGGGATCAAGTTCTGGTGGCTGCACCACGATAAATGTGCATGTGTAACTAACCGGAGGCAGTATTAGCTGTGAGTGACCTGCTGCTTTCAAAGAAGCTTCCCTTCCCCGCCCTGCCCTGAAAGGCAGGCATCGCAGCCTTGTGGCTTGTAAAGCTTAGAAGGACCCATTACAGTTCTCTGACCTGAACATTTTTAGCACAGGCTGTCCGTACAGTTTGTGTTTAACATTTCATCAAGAGGCCACGTGGGTGTGGTAACAGCCTACATTTTTATGTTCCCAGGGCCCATGTCCATGACAGTCACGGCCTCCGCCTCCTTCCCCCGTTAAGTCCCTCTACTCACCAACAGGGAAAACTAATTCCTTCTTCCATCCACCCCGGCTCAGCCATTCTCCGGGAAGACCTGAGTCAGATGTTTGGTACCTAAACCAAATACCTGAGGAAGGTGGGGAAAGAAGGAGACAATTGCTGGAGGGAGACACACAGTTACTAAACCAGCCTAATGTAAACAAGATCTAAAGCAAGAGTTCAAAGTTATTAAAACTAGGGGAAAATGCCAAAGAAGGAAATTCTTCTCTGTTCAGTCACCCAGCTCCAGAGCCAATGAAACCTGCTTCACCGTCCCTGAAAGATGATTTATGAGCATGTTTTTAAACTGCAGACAACAATAACAACAACCTCCTCTCCGTGGACCTTTTCATCAATAGAGCTCAAAGTGCTTCTCAAAGAAGGTCAGTGTCACTACCCATTTGCAGATGAGGAAACCGAGGCACAGGAAGAAAGGGATTTTGCTACAGCCATCAGCAAGTGAAGAAGCCAGGGGCAGATCCTTAGTCAAGTACGTTCTGTGGTAAGATATGTCTCTCAGCAAACATAAGTCTAAATTTACAAATGGCACCCGAGATGGGGCACATCTTACTGCAGCAGCAGGGGCTTACCCCCTCATCATGCTCTCGGGTGTCTGTACAGCCCATGGACTCATCTGAAAGAGAGACACATCTGATGAGACCGCACAGGGGTGGGTACGAGCCAGACATAATGGAAGAGCACAGTTGATCTGGACAAATGGAGACAGCGCTGTTCCGAGGGACAGGAAAGGGAGAAAAGCACAGGAATAGCTGCATTTAATATAGTATCGTAACAACTGGCAAGGAGATAGGCAAGTTGTGGGAGCCATGTTAGTTTCTAATGGTGGGTTATTACCAGCAGCTGAGTGCTCTGGATCATAAAGCTCCGCAGCGTGAGCGGTGGTACAAACGGGAAAAGAGATGCTTGAGGAATTTAATTCTGAGAGGTGCTGAGCATCACTCATCACTGTGAGAAGATGAGGTTATTCTCCTCCTTGCAACACCTGTCTCCATTAGCATCACAGAGGAGAACCTAGTTCTTAGGATGGTTTAGCTCTAACATATGTTTGTTTTATCAAGGATAGAAAAAAAAACCTTCAGAAGTTTTCCTTTTTTTCAGCTATTTACAGCTTCCTGCACTGGAAGGAGAAACCACTCTTTGCGGACTGTTCTTGCACCTCTTTAACAGACAATGAAAAACCTCATTCTCTTTAACAGAACTTGTTTTTTCTGCTGGAACTTTTTTCTCTTTCCTAGTTACAAAATCCAGGTGGGAGGGATAACAGACAGGAAACATAATTTTGCTTATTTAAAGATTTGGAATAAATTTGACCTCCCACTTGCCCCTCTTCTGCCCCGCAAGACAGACCAAACACAACTCACTCTTCTTATGTGTAGCTGTGTTACTGAAACCACCAAGCTTCTTGTGGCAGGCAAACCTCAATAAGCCTGTAGATATTGTTGTGAACAGGGCACAAAAATATCCCTCACAGAGGTGCCTGAAGGGCTGTCTCTCCTCCACCCACTCTTGTCTCAGTACACTGTTGTATCAAAAGCCTTGAGAAGTGGCAAAATTCACCACCCCCAAGGAGGGGACTTAGCAATGAGTGGCTCCTTTTTCATCTTTAATGGAACCACACTCGCTGAATGGACGCTTGGAAACTTCTTGACCATACCACGTAATTGTATACATGCTGCGGCAAGGTGTGGATGAATGATGCGTCTTAAGACTTTAAAGTCTGATAAGCAGACATCGGAGAGTCAAAGAATAGTCACCTCTTGTGAGACAGGCAGCAATGGAGACGTGGCAACAAAGATTGCCCCAAAGGCCATTGCTTGAGGCATATATGGAGAACAAGCGTGCTTTGCAAAGTGACTACATGCTTGTAGTTTTATCTTCCAAATCATGCTTCATGATTTTCATAATTTTTCTTCCTTTAATTCCTTCCCCATCTCCTGTCCTCTCTGGTTGTCGGCTATGGACTGATATAACCTTATCT
>NW_008825113.1:1847047-1852079 GCF_000699105.1 Pygoscelis adeliae
AAACATAAGTGAGGAGAAGCCACCTCTTTAGGGGTGAGGAAGAACACTGGCAGATAGTTGTTCTGGAGACAGCAGCTGAAGCCAAATACCAATGCAGCTATAGGCTATTCATTGAAACAGAGTAGCCTGCCAGCCTTTCAAGTCTCTTACCTTCTGTTTGTGGGTAAAAGGCACCTCTGCTTTGCTGGATTCACTCCTCATTTATTTTTACCCTCGGAAGAACTAAGAGAAGTGCAACCCAAAAATTTTGTGTCTTAAGGAGAATTAAGGTGCATGTAAGACTTTAGAAGGCAGAAAATGTCAAGCTCTGCTACAGGACACTGAGAAAGGACACAAATATTTTCCAGCAGGTGATATGCTTAAAGACCCAGGGAGGTTAGGAAGTATACAGGGCATTACAAAGTGATCTTACTAATCAAGTCAAACTAAAGGGAACACATTTGGAAAGGCAGAACTACAAGGCAAAATATCTGCCACTTTAACACCTTAGGTCTGCAAGGTCACCCAAGTGAGCCCATGGGTTCACAGCCACAGTCCTGACAGCACTGAAAAGTGGCCAAAATGCCTGTGGAGGAAGAGCTTGCTTTTGGCCACTCATACCTGGGGCTGGTCGGAAATATTTCTGATAAACTGTGGTGCAACACGCTGACTCACCCCCACCGTGTCACTGTTGCTGCCGATGAGCAGCGTTGCCTGCTTCCCACAGAGTGAGGAGCCTGGAAGGACCAGGATTCCCAGCTAAGTTGGCAGGCTCCAACCTTTGGCAACCAAGATCATTTTGGTTTCAGCATTTTCAAAAGGATACTACTGAACATTATTTCAGGACCACATGGACAGATGTTTGCAGTGTGCAGAAAGTTTTTGAAATGTGAGTTTCTGTTCCAAAATAGGGCAACTGTTCTTCCTCTCATCCGGCCCCAGAACCATAATGCCCATGGGATGGACACGCAGGCATTTAACCGGCTGTGATCATGTATCCCCCGAAGTTACATGTGTTGGACTGACATCACCGGGCTCCTAGTTCTGCAAGGAGGCTGGAGAAATATCAGAGATGTGTGTGTTAGAGGAGGGAGCGCAACAGAAAAATAAAGGGAGGAGGACAGTTGCTTTCCCCCTCCGCAAATTTAGCTACTGTTTTGCATGGCAAAAGTGAAACAGGAAACATTCCCTGCGTAAAATAACCCATATCACCCTGTTTCAGAGCAACTCTTTATCACAGACATTTAAAAGAGGAAGGGTGACGTTTGCCACAGGGGTTTCACGCAGGGATTTTACTATTTCAGTGAAAATTAGCTGATTTTCAACCAATTTCAAAGGACTTCCATGCTTGTGGTGCTCACCCGATGCAAAGACACAGTGCAGTTTGACCGCTGGGCTCCTTTGAAGAAGGCCCTATAAAAAAGTTGAGCGGCTGTTGGTATTAGAGGACACTGGAATACCCGGGCTGGGCTCTGTGGCATGGGGTTCAGTGCCCCTCAGGCACGCACCTGCTAAGCTGCTAGGGCCGGGAAACCTGCACCCTCGTTTGTACCTGTGGTATCTCTGCAGACAGCAACAGCTGCCTTCTGAACTGGGAGGTCTTGGTCCTGAGGGATTCTGGTGTGAAAAAAGAGGGGAAATGGGACTAAACAGCCAGCAGGCATAGACTTGGTGGCTGCGTGAAGCACACTCAGATGTCAGAGACCTCCTGAGGAACTGTAACTGCAGGCTGCCCTGAATGCAGGCTCTCTTCTCTGCTTACAGGACGTGTCAAGTGCAGCAGCAGATAATAGGAAGACTGCTGTCTAAGCTTCCCCAGAAAAGCTACAGATGTTCCTGTGTTTGGGGCATTTCAAAGTAAAACAGCCGGAGGCACTTTTAACGTGCTACAGGAAACAAATCTGCATCAGCAGGGAACAGGTTCTCTCTCTTTTGACAGCCTTCCTACCCTTAGAACCAGCGTTTTATAAAGCCCACAAATCAGACCTAACCCCCTCCCTGCTCTGAAAGCAGGCTATGTTTTAAATCTGTGTATTAGATTTTCTTTCTAAATTGTTTTATCCTCCTCTCGCAAACCCAAACAATTCCCAGACAGTGACTCGTGCTGACTAATCCAGTCTGGGAGACTTCTAGGTGTCCCTGTAACTTAAAACCAGAAAACAAGCTTCCTAATTCAGTAGCTAGACATTCCAATGAAGACCTGTAGGTTCTGAGCTTTTATTTTCCTTCTCCTCAGGGTTAAACACGCTTTTATCTACACTGTGCCTCCCTCCCCCAGCAGGCAAGAGTTGAGATGAGCTGTAATTCGGACATTCCTTCCCTGAGATCCTGCCTACATTAGAAGTTCTGCTCCACGGGGCATCCCAGTGGCAAAGTTAATGTGAGCCCTCAACATAGTTAAACAGTGAAAAAAGGTGCTGTCTTCCAGGGAGAAGGAGGGGGTGCCTAAAGTGATATCGAGATTATGTTCTCAAATCATCTTACAGAACTGTAAAAAGCCCAGAG
Organism: Pygoscelis adeliae; assembly: GCF_000699105.1. Taxonomy (NCBI): domain Eukaryota; kingdom Metazoa; phylum Chordata; class Aves; order Sphenisciformes; family Spheniscidae; genus Pygoscelis; species Pygoscelis adeliae. The sequence goes on from NW_008825113.1 coordinate 1,849,532, forward strand.
TTGTAAAAAGGTATGGGACTATGGATAAATTGTATTTTTGGCCCATTTACAGTGCTGCACTGAGTCATATTTTAGTCATGTCTGGAAACCACAGTGCCATTACAAGGTCTTCCAGTATCGTAGCAGTTGCAGTGGTGATAGGCTTCTAAGCTATGAATGCTGTGAACAAGGTCTGTCTCAGAGCAGATAATACAGAGTTTATTGTCCGTTCTGTGACCACACGCTATGCCAGTAACCAGCATTTTCATGCCTTCTCAGAAAAAGGGATGTCACTTCTGGGCACAGTAAACTGCACCACTAATCCAAGCCTGTTGTCTTGTGAGACAAGCCACTGAGAAGAGGGAAAATGCCATGTACACTGAAGGTAACACACCTGTGTTGTCTTTCCAGGACATCTGTGTTGAGTTGTACGGTGCCTTGCAGGCTGATAGTATTTAATAAGCTGCTTTTGCTCTGGAGCCTGGCTTATGGCTGTTTCCTCATTGCGCAAGTCAAACAAAGCAGTGTGGGAGAACACCCATGACAATGGCCTTTATAATTAAAGATCATTAAAAGCTGTCAGTCTGGGTGTGAGGTGCAACAAGAAGTCAACAACCTTTTGTGTTCGCCCTTGCCAGCCCCTCCTCTCACAAACAGCAGCCTCCAGCCTTAGTCTTCATTACCTTCTTTGCCCTTTCCTCTTTCTCCCCCTCAAGCAGCCAGAGTTGGGGCTGGCCTTTCTCAGCTGCCAAAACAGGCATGGCAGGGCCACCTCGAGCGCCCAGGGATCCCAGCGGGCTGCCCTGACCGTGCGCTGCCTGCTCGCGAGGTCTCAGTTCCCCTCCTTCCCAGCTCCCCTGGGCAGGGAGGAAGGCAGTGGGGCAGGAGAGGGCAGCTGCCCACGCTTCCTCCCTTCACCCTGCAGAGAGCGGTGCCACCCATCTGGAATGGCACAACCAGTGTGAAAGCTGGCAGACTTGGGGCTAGGAGGGACTCGCTTCAGTCCAGCTGGCCTGCACAAATGCCTGAGCTGCTGCTGTCAAGCGAGAAAGACACGGCCTTTCTCGCAAGGGCAGGCAGCCTCGGCAGCAGTGGGATATGTGCATCCAGTTAAAATGGCCATGGCAGTCTGATGCCTTACCCTCCTATACAAAACGAGAACTCTGCTGGTATGTCCTCTACATAGTCTTCAAAATCTAGCTACAAATATTTCTGCTGAGATGCCCTTGGGTGTAATATTTTTGTTTTTGTTTTGACTGTCGCTATTTGGAGCTTCTTTTCCTGTTGTGTTAAAGTAAGAAACAAAATAAATATGTGCTCTACTTCATCATCCACCTCTAAAGAAGTGCTCTTGGGTTTCATAGGGTAAGGAGAATAATCTGTAGGGTAGACCCTTGCAAAAATATGAGTGCAATATTGTTAGGATAACATGGGATTGTGCCAGAAAGAAATGTCAGATGGTCCTGCTGAGCAGAGTAACCAGTAACCACGTTAGAGGTATGTATGTGTTAGCAGTCCTAACCTCTAAAGAGGTTAGAAACATAAGTACCTGGAATTCCGTAACTGTTTTCTCTTAGTGTCTTGGCCCTAATTTTAAAAAGATAATATGAATTAGCATTTGAGAGATGACGTGCTACCTGACAAGTTGACAGAAAAAATACACCTTTAACAGCTTGCATTGTAGCTTGTTTTTCGCTTCACTGAGAGGAGTACATGAAAGTTAATCTTTATATATATACATTATTGTGTAGAAGGATACTGCTGAAAGCTTCTTTAATATAATGCAATATATTGTGTAGAGCCAATATTAGAAGGTTTTATATATTTCTATATATGCATAGATACAGAGGCTTTCAGATTGAACTTTCAATATTGACCCTGGTTTTTTTCCTCATTTTGAAAGCTTGGTTCCCCCATATTAATGTTTCATTAGCACTACTGTTTCATTATTTATTTAAAGAGAAAAACAACCAATGTATCTCATAAGTAATATGACTTCAAACTCTCTGTTTTGGTGCTCCTGAAGTAAGGTTCAACTTACCAATAGCAAAAAGGATCCAACCCAAGAGGCAACAGATGAAGGGAGAAAAATAAGAGCTGTAGACGACCTTGAAATATCAAAATTTAATCAAGAAGCCAGAGATCTAATGCAATTACTAGGCTTCTGTACCTGCAAAGTCTCCTTTCAGTCCTATTTTGATAGTTCTATTGGATAGCAGGCCTTCTGCCAGGTCACTCCATAGCAGGAAAATGCCATTTTATGTTAAAAAAGAAAGAAATCAGTAAAAGAAAAAGATATGCAGAGATATTTTTGATGATGTGAGTGATACACGCTCAATATCCTTTTTCTGATGGTTACTTTTTCTCTGAGAGTTGTTTTCTCCCTGATGAAAGAACGCACCAGGCCAATGTGCATACTTGTCAAACATTTTATTTGTCATTCACACTAATTATGATACTGAATTTACAGAGGAAACTGTGGTACAAAGAAAGAAAGGAAGAAAGAAAAAGGATATTAGAAAGAAAGAAAGAAAAGAAAGAAAGAAAGAAAGAAAGAAAGAAAGAAAGA
>NW_008825113.1:1852111-1865291 GCF_000699105.1 Pygoscelis adeliae
AAAGAAGAAAGAAAGAAAGAAAGAAAAAGAAAGAAAAGAGAAAAAGAAAGAAAAGAGAAAAAGAAAGAAAGAAAGAAAGAAAGTCTTCATTACAACTAACGCAGCAGTCCAGCTGCTCTGCGTGCTAGTTGTAATGAATCCTCCCGTGGCGCTGGACACAGCCATCCCTATGTACAGCAAGAGTCTACTCTGACATGGTATCTAGAGACTTCCTGTAGTGGGGGAAAAATCTACTCTATTCTCTTTTCCTATCTGGTTACAATCAAAAACAAAAAAGCAAACTTCCAGAACCTGGTAGTTTCCCCTTCTGGAAATGTTCAGCATGACAGCGTCAAGGGAAAATGTGACTGTTGCAGGGTGCTGCAGCATCTGTTTTGTAAACGTAGCCAGTAAATGCTGAACGAATGCGCTTTGATGCCATTCTGATAGGAATGCATCTCCCACTGTGCCCTCCCCTCAGACTTACCATACGGCCACCTCAGACTGAAAGTTTAGTTTTTGTTTTAAAGAAAGATGTAACTGTCAAACCCAGAATACCACAAATAACCCACAGATTTTTGCACATTCATTTCTCCCCTACCACAAAAAAGTGAAGAGTGTTGAATAGAGACCATGCTATAACTGTTTACAAAAGTGAATAAAATGTAGTTAATCTCGAAGCCTAAAATAACTAATTCGGAAAGAAATAAGTCTCACTACAGTATTTAAGCAAACACAAAGGTAAGTTCATTAAAAACACAGAAAAATGAAAAAAATGCGGAGTAATTACAAGCACTAAATATTTTGCTATGAAGCCTTTGAAATCTATTTACATACATAAATACAAGTAACTCTGTTGATGCAACCCTTTTAGGACAAGGAGAAAAATGCCAAGTGATCGCTACTGACCAAGCAAGGTTAACAAAATAAAATACGAAAATGTTACGATGCAAGAAAACAAGCGTTTTGCTCAAATAGAAAAATGATCCACTTCTGAATCTTCAAATACACCAATGGAAAAGGTCACCCAGAAAGCAGTAATGAATGTTTCAAGAGCGCAGGCAATTCGGAACACTCTGGCAAAGACTGTGGGCCATTTGGAAGAAAGGGTTTTTCTCCTTTCCGGCAGGTAATTTGGCATAATTCTACAAATCAAATCCTTCGTAGCAGGGGTGCGCTCTGCATCCGCCTCCCCCTTGCGCTAAAGCTCCTGTACATCGCCCTGGAAGTGCAGCAGGAACTCCTGAAGTGAGCATAAACGTTGTTTGAGAGCAAAGTTTGAGGCCTTAGAGCAAACGAGAGCCGGGCCCTACATTTACTTTGAAATTGTTTGATACGGCCGCATCTGGACAACAAGTTGTGTCTTGTGAAAGGAACACACAAGCTGACAGCAAGGACTGCCATTAACTGTATTTTGGTAGGGGAAGGTATCTAAGGCACTCTGCTGACTGCGGCGTGTGAACAGAAGCACAATAGTTCTTTTTTGATTCCGTTCAGCTACCGAGATGATAAAACTGTATAAATATATATATATTATATATATATATAAAAATATATACTTATATACTATAATTTGGAGACGTGTGAATGGGGGAAATGTTATATCCAAATGTCCTCTTTCTGCCTGCTAAGTGCTCTTAAGATATGACATGAGAGCATTTTTAGAGCCTTGAAGATCTTTGCTGTCCTTAGTGGGACAGGGGATGGCTACAAAAATATAGATTTGAGTAAACTGTGGTTTCTCATAAGCACTTGTGTGAATACACTGAAACCCACAGTGATTAAACAGACTAATTGCAAAGGATGATGAACTTAGCTTCTCCTCTGTAAAGAGGGTGCTGCTTTGTGCTGTGCTTGACATACACAGAGAGGTTAGACTCAGAAGTTTAGTTGCTGGCAATTATCACATGTGAGACACTGGGAAACCCCGGGGTTTTGTTACGTGTCAGTAAAGACACAGGGTAAGTGCGGTGACCGGTTCTGCAGTTTCTCATCCTGTTCACACCAGGGAGCGTAACGTTAAACTTCACCTTTAGGACAGGTGTAAAGAAAGCACACTTGTAGACATAAGAAATGTTCGACGTTAGGTCCAATCTCCAGGCTAAGAGATGCCCACTCCCCGTTCTTGTAAATCCCTGATCTTTTCGTTTCAAAAGCGCGTAGTACAAGCTACGGGCAGAAGGGGCAAAGGGCTTTAGCAGAAAGCAGCCTGTGGCGACTGACAGGCCTGGGGGTGTACTAGCCACATCAACCTCACTTCTGCCAGTGGGCTGAGGTCACCCGGCCACGGCAGGCCTGCCCTCTGCGGTGAGGTGTCTGGCTCCTCTGAGGTCCCCTCCTCTCCCTCGCTTCTGGGTTCACGCTCACAGTACTATGCACTGGGATGGTCCAGTCGCAAGGCAGATGTGAGAGCTGCAGTAAATGATGACTTTAAGTGCAATAGCGACAGAGAATGTGTAAGATGGATTCTGCAACAGAGCTACTGTTTAGTGATGAAGGACTTTTTTTTAGGCTACTGAAGAGGTGAGATTGCAACTATGTAAATGTCACAACAGGTAGGGTCTCTGTATTTCCGTATTCAGCAAGGTCTCCATACTTCCAAAATATATTTTTAACTCTTCTGATATTAGTTTTGACATTTTCTGCCTTTTTTGTTCAGAGCAAACTCCAGAAAATTATAAAGAATATTATGCTAAATGAAAAGCACAAGGCCATGCATGTATTTTAACAGAACCATTTTGAACGTTTGCTGAGATCTCTTGAAACACTCCCTATTTTCTGCAGAGAAATGACCTTATTGACAATGTAAATTCTTCAATTTGTAACTTTTCAATACCAAAGTGCTACTGCATCTGACTTACACAAAGAAGCAAAATCATATAAAAAAAAAAGAAAACTTGAAAAACAAATGGTTTTAAATAAGTCCAGCTGTTTTGCTGCCTGCAGCCAAGGATCTTTTTAATTTGAATCCTTTTAATTTTTTTTAAACATCAAACACTGATCTGAAGTCCTGCTTTCAAATACTCTCTGAGTTGACCTGCAATTGTTTCACTCATTTAAGAGGTACATTAAATAATAATCAGCTAATTTGGAACGCACACGTGTCAACATCAGCAGTTTGTAATTAATGAGTAGTACAACAACTGCATTCAGACCAAACCCTCAAATAAAATAGTGCTATAAACTTTACAGTGACATCTGATATGTTTGTGCTGTAACGATGGGCAACGATGACGACTCTGTATTAACATGCTGTTGGTGTAAGCCTTGCGTATTTGCTACAGGGCAGAATATTGTGTGCACCAGTTTTAAATACCCTTCCTCTTCCCTCAGAAGATGGTGGCGGAGGAACCGTTAAGGCCCCTTCTTTGCTAGCCTGCTTTCCAGATGAGCTTGACAACCCTGTTCAGTTCAGGTTATTTTGTGATGCATGAACTGATCTATTTTCCAGTGCACTGGAACGTGGCTTTTGTACTGCACAGAAATCTTGGCTGCGCTGAGCCGGGAGCAAATCTCACACTGATTCCGTCAGAGCCAGGACTTCACCCTTGCCATGCTAGCTGCCTGTTGGCTTTCACTTTTGAAAGACTAGGAGGCCTCCACCGGCGCTGTTTGGAAGCCCAGGCAAGCTCAGGAGCAGAATGGGGCCGTAAGGGGATGTATTTAGTTAGGGAATATTGAGTCCGCCTTATGAAATATGTACATCCTGATTACCGATCCTGAGGGTCACCACTGGAAAAGTGAGGCAGGAGTAAGGAGAGATGACTCCACTGGGTGGGAAGGCACAGAAATTCACAGGGATTTTGGTGCCTAAATCATTTCAGTGGGAGTTGGGCACCTAAATGCCTTTGAGGATCTGAGCCCAGTTAGCGAGTAAAATGAGAGTGAGATAATTGTAAACAATATTTCTAGGTAATTAGGAGGTCACTTTACCCATCGTTATTCCAGCCTTTTTCAATGTGATAAATTTGACTTTGGCTGCTACCAAGAAAGGCAATTGCTGATCTTTTTTAATATAGGCATATTTAAATAATAATAGTATCAACAAATAAGAAAAGTCTAAATATCAAGCATAAATATCAATGAACTCATCAAAGTAGTACAGTAGTTGAAAATGACCCAAGGCTGTAGCCGTTGTATTAAAAAAAAAAAAAAGTCCAAGAGGAAAAAGTTAAATTAACTCATTGAAAAAGGGGCTGATTCTTTCAGTTGACAAAGCAAGAAAGAAGCAAGCATGATTAAAACAAAAAAAAGAGTAAATTCTTTTTTTTTGCAATTTATAAGGTGCCAAGAGAAATAAAACAAATTAGATGCAAAGCAGGATGAGCTGCATCCTAAAAACAAAAACAACAAACCCAAAACAAAACAAAAAAAACCCCAGCAATAAAAAAATTCCATATTCTTTGGAATATACAACATGGTTAAAAAAAAAAAAAAAGAAAGAATGAAGTTCAACATATAAAACCTCTCATTCACAGCATTGCTAAAACAGAAGCGTTCACAGTTTCCCTCTGGGAATCTTCCTATACTTCCTTACAGTTAATATGTCCATAAGATGCAGTAAACTCACTAAGATTTTTTTAGGTTTTAAGTCTTAAAAATAGAAGTGAACCGAAACTCTCTTCGGGCTGTGGAGACCTTCGAGCCCAGGCTTGTTAGAAAGCCACAGGCCTGGAAACAGACTGGGTACTTTTCTACCCACCCTCACTACCTCCGGACCACCAACTCAGGCGTCCTCCTTTCCAGAAGCTCAGCCCCTGCGAGGGATGCTTTGCTGGAGCGACGTCGCTTCGCCAGGGGCTGGCTAATACACGCCACCGCTCCTGGGAGCGCTGGCTTCTGGAGGGTTTCCTTCTCAAAGTGATGTATGAACATGGCAGAGCCCATAAGCAAGACAGGTGTTTATGGGATACCTACGGGCACCGGGAAATGGAAAGCACGTTAGTCCTGGCCCATAACTACTTAAAATTTATTCAGTATGGTCGCCACACCGCTTCCTCTAGCCTCGCTGTGGTCGCCATGTTAGTGGGGGAGTTGCTGTGGCTCCCTTCTGCCTCAACCACATCGCTTTGGTTGGGGAGGTTGGGGTTGAGGAGCGTCGATCCCGTGGAGGCGTTGGTGCAGGGAGGGTGGATGCGTGGGGGGGACCGGTCTCCCCCCGAGATCATGGAGAACTGATAGGAGCCGGCGGAGGTTCCATAGTAGAGGTGGTAGGAGGGCGAGCTGGTCTGGAACGGGCTGCCTTGGGCCTGCGACGAGCCGGGGTAGGGAGGCGGGAGGTAAGTGTGGTATCTCGTGGCCGTGGACATGGCAGACATACCTATTCCTATCCCTGAACTGACGGGCGTCGGCGTGTAGGTGAATGCTCCCGGGTAGTGCATCCGAGGATCGGAGATGGAGGGGAGCGCGGAGAAGGAGCGATCGATTCCCACCCGGGGGTCACTGAACGCAGTCAAGTCAGAAGCACCTGGGTGGTGGGGAAGGGAGACAGAGAACTGTTGAACTGGCAGAATGGAGGTTCATCTTTTTGAGGTGATAACCAACATCCAAACTCTGGTCTACGGTTAACCGAAGCGGTGCTGATACTGCCAGAACAGAACTATTCCTCACCTGCTCTCCAATGCAGTCATTGTTGTGCTCATGGGTCTGGATGTTTTGGATTAATTTCAGTAAAGCAGCAATTAAAGAGGGGTGCCAAGCTCTTGCCCTGTTTTGTACATGTATGTGTTTGCTCTTAGAGACCTTACAGCACATGCAATTATTTACACTTCCAGAGTGCCCTCATCCTCAGTGGGTGGGTGGGTGGGTGGGGAGCAGGGACACAGATGTCAAGCTCCTTGCCCAGCATCACTTGACTCACCACGGGGCCTAAATATAAATTGTCCAGCTTCTGCATAGTCTCTCCTTGCACCCAGTTTTATTTGCCGACTCAAATGAGAAGCTCCATGGTGCGGAGATTGTCCTTTGGCTACACGAATCTGCACAGGCGGGATTTACACACACAGGCTCAGCCCAGCTGTCAGCACTTAGGAGCACAGTTCCCCATTGACTCTCAACACTACCAAAGTCAAGATAAATCAGGTTCACTTAAGGTCTTCATATCTGGGTCCTCATATAATGTCTACATAATTGTTACTAACTTCTGAAAATCTTGGCTTTAATGAGCATGTAAAAAAGGACAAAGCAGAATGATGTATTTGGGGGTTGGCCTTTTTTCTTCCTTTCATGTGTGCTAGAAGCCTTTCTCATCCTGCTAAGTGAAATGTTTTATAGGACAGTCAAATTCTGCTCCGCTTTGTCTGACATCAGTGGAAGTATGCCCAGTCTCATCGTCTCCTTCCCTGGTGTGCAAGGATTAAACAAGCGGAGCAGATAATGGCCTCTTTAGGAAGGATCTTCATCATGACTCAGATTAATGGAAGGTGTCAGTCCCTAGAGTTGGCAGCTATGCATGATTAAAATAACAACAATAATAATTAAGAAAAAATCTTTCCAGAAGACAACTTCTCCTGTCAGACAAGACGTGGAGTCTGCAAAAGAGGAGCCATGCGCTGAAGGAAATACTCATGAGAAGAAGCAGAAAGAAAACAAAGCTCTTGGCTCTGACCAGATTTAAAGCTAGAGCAGACATACTCCAACGCCAAGTTCTGAAAGCTTGTCAACGACACAGCCAGCACACTTTGATGAATTTCTATAGATTTCTTAGAAAAGCTGTGACACATGCTGTATGCTTCCTTTTTGAGTTTCCCTTCCATTTTTTTCTGGAAGATTAATGGGACCCCTGAACACATTTCCTTCCTCTAGTCCCCGGCACCTTTACATTTAACATGGCAAGATACACTATGGTATGGAATGGCAGGAGCTTCAGAGTAGCTAAGGTTGAAGGTGGCAACTGACAACCTGCCAGATTTCAAATGGTACTTCCACACCTCATTCCTGAGAAAGAAATCAAACTTCTTGAAACTGCCTGGAAACATTGCTTATCAGATGAGGGTTTCTTCTGCCCAGTTTGGCAAAAAGCAGAGTAATAAGACTTAATGTCAAGGTGTTCCAAGTATGTCCCGTATCTTTGCTTTTTCTTTTGAGGCACCGTGTCTTTAGATGGTAGGGCCTAAAAAGACCCTCAAATTTGCTCTTTGTTCAGACAAGGAGAAATTTCTTAGACAGCAAGTGTGTGTGACGGTAATGGGATTGGGGAGAAAATATTGTGAAAGATTTTTCTGAGAACACCAAATGACATTTAACATAGAAGTAACATTTCGGAAGCATTACAAAAAACAACTCTTTGTTCTGACAAGGAGAAATTTCTTAGATAGACAGCAAGTGTGTGTGACAGTAATGGGATTGGGGAGAAAATATTGTGAAAGATTTTTCTGAGAACACCAAATGACATTTAACATAGAAGTAACATTTCGGAAGCATTATAAAAAACAATTAAGATGTGTAGAGATTAGCCCCCATGTACAGAATTAAGATGGGAAAGAAAGAATGCTGACATGTGAACGAAGCTCTTCTAGGTTCCTTCACAAGTCATGGAGAAACTATGCCTGCCCCTAGATAGATCACTTTGACCACGGGCACAAAAAGCACCGACAAGCCCTGGTGCTGATGCTCTACCTCCATGCTCACCATGTGCCACAAAAGAAACACAACGTGCAGTTACTCCACGCATACACGGCAATCTTCTGTTAGACTGTGCACTCCTGGGGGCAGCCACCATGGAAGCCTTTGGTGCTCATACCGTGCACAGCACGGTAACGGCCCTGGTACACAAGGATGACATTTGGGCACTACGGCAACGCAAAAAAATACTGCATTTCAATACTGAGTGCATTCACTCATTTGTGTGCCACCGCAGTCGCCACACTGGTAAAGGTAAAATGTGATTAGCATCTCCATTCAGCCTGATTCACGTATCCATACCTACATGTGCACATGCACCAGGCACCCCTGTATAGGGTTTGAAAATCAAAATAGCTGGTAAATATTAATTTCAAACAATTCTGTCAAGAAAAATTACTTTTCTAAGTAAAAAACTTGATGAAATAATTTGTTTTACTTGAAATCTTTTTCATCCTTCTCTGTTTCTGCATTTTGCCAGTGGAAAGCAGTGCAAAGGGAGGGAAACACAGGGGAGAAAGTAAAAAGGAGTCTTTTCATTTTAAAAGAAGAGCGTGTCAATGAAGAACGAGAATTTTATAGACCTTTTTAAAACAAGAAATTTCCTTTTTTTTTTTCCTTCTGAAAGGTTTCTTGTATTTTCAGCTATCTCTAAGATTTAATTAGCACCCAGACCTAACAAATAATTTACTTTTGGTGGGCATTGTCGCTGTGACTCTTTCAAAGCAGGCTCTATATGACAAAATAGGACAGGCTGGAGCACGTTCAAGTGATTCTCTCCGACCTTAGAAGAAGCCCCGAGTATTCAAATGAGAGCAATATGTGTGGCCAAAGAAGATATTTTTTAAAAAGTGGTGTGCAAATTTGAATTATATGGCTCTCATTCATTTTAAGAAAATTCCTGCTATTGAACACACACATATTGGTTCAATATGTGTGGGTTAGAGTCAGCAGATGGTCAGCTGAGTATAGTGGAAACCAGGGGGGTAGCTGTCACTTCCATGCTATATTTTCACGTTGGCTTGTAAAGCTCTGCAGTACAATTTGACAAAGATGTAACAAGACAATCCAGTGCAACACTTAAAATGTCAAACCCCACCATCCTGCAGTCAGTGTGTCCACCCATAACCTACTGTGCTCTGGTCTGAATTTAGAGCGAGGGAAGGAAACAGAACTGAAATATCTGTGGCATTCATTTCCTGGCAGATACGATAGCTCTTCAGCAACTCCGAACTATTTTTATAGTTCCATACATCTTCAAAGTGCTGCTTTCTCCTCTTTTTTTCTTCTTTTTTGACAATGATATGTTGGGCCCCAAACCATATTTCTTTACTCTTTGCACAAATCCCAGCAAAGCGTTGGAGAAGGCTTGCTGCAGAGGGCCCGCAATAGGCTTCACTGCAACCGGAGAAAAGCTGCGGCAGCACCCTAGGGCACTGCAACCGGTTTGCATTGGAGTCAGTCTCGAGGCTTCGGGGAGGCCTGGGGCGGGGGGACTAACTTTTAGGTACTTACTTGACAGCCGGCTTGAAAGCTCTGCGGTGAGGGATGTCATGCCGCTAGCCCTGCCGGGTGATATTGGCGTGGCGGGGTGCACAGAGGGGGTGGCAATGGAGCCCAGGTACTGGTAGGACTGGTCGTAGGACCATGGCGGGGATGGCTGTACTTGCCTTGTGTCTGGAAGGAAAAAGAGACCTATAGGCTGTTTTGAATGATAAAACTTTGCAATCAAATATGTGAACCAAACCACATGGTGGAAATAGAAACTTAAATGCCAAGACAATTACATTTCAGTTCCATAATCCCCTTTGTCAAGAGACCTTCAGATGAATTGCTTTCTAAAATATTATTTGTGCATCTGTGAGTTTTGATCGGTTGATTTTTTCTTGTGAAGCTTTTTGACGGTGGGCAGGGAAAAGCGGTCAGGGAAAAGCAGATTAAGCTTTCCAAGGTGAAAGACTATTCATTGCTGAGATGCATTAGTATTTCGGGCTGTGTGTTCGCAGCCCTTTTAGCCAAAAAGGCATGTCTTGCGTGGCACCAAAAAGACAAAAATACTGAACTGTGAGTGTTCCTGTGCAAGCGTGTAAGTACAGAGAGAAAAACAAGATGAAAGTGTGTGTGCGCGCGTACGCGCGTATGTTTGTGGGAGACAGAGATGGAGAGTGAAACTAGTGTCCTCCAGAAGGCAGACTCCTACGTGGGTGAATAGGACTGGGGAATTTGACTTCCTCAGGCTTTTGAAAATCCCAGGCTTAATGAAATGAAGAGGTATTTTGTATATCTATTTTGTATACGCTGAAACACAAAAATACAATTCAGAGTGATGGGTACATCTACTAGCAGTGGTTGAATTTCAGAAACAAAGCCTTACACAAACTCTATGGCACTGATAAGCTGAAAATGCAGACACCCTACAAGTACAGGCTTTCTGTAGAAATTGCTGCTTCTTGGAAGCAAAATCTCAAAATGCACAGATGCATAAAACATTTACGGAAAAACACTGACCTATTATTTTCTAGCCACACGACTAGTTTGGCTGACGTTTGAAATCAGAGATGCACGGCAGGGAATTTGTCCAAACCAGCTGCACCAATGCAGAAACAACTCCTTTCTGCTTATTTCATCTGTGCATGTGAAGCTGGCATTTTTCAGTGTATAGGAATGTCTAATTTTTGTATAAATCAAAGTGAGAAAGATTCCTCCCCCCCTTACCTACCCAGATTTTTTTCTACTATTGTTAGTAAAATCTTTTCTATTTTCTTCAGCTCTAAGAGCATTTTGCTGCAGCTTCGTCTAGCTAGTTGCCTTTTTGAAAAAAGCAAATGTTGGATGAACTGCATTCAGATAAAACTGACATCAGCACGGAAGGGAAATTTCCCAAGTCTGAGATGAAGGACTTCAATCTTCCATTAGAAAGCCCATCTGGAAATTATTATTTTGTTGTGCATTATGGAGATGAGTTTTACATTTTGTTTGTTTCATCTGTTTAAAAGGGAAGATTTATACAAAACTCCAAGCTTTTAAAAAATAACTAATGAAGTCACTTGCAGAATAAACTGAAGTCTTGTAAAGATTTTTCTGCTAACATATTCAAATTCAAATATTATTAATATTTAATTTTTTTTCAGGCAGACTTCCTTAAAAATAAATCCAGTTGACTCATGGTGTTTTAAAAGCAACATCCAATTGGATTAAATGGACTTCAGTAGAAACAAACAAAAAGACATAGGCACAAAGCCTGTCTTAGTCTGAATTACAACATCATCTCGTCGTTAATGTATGGTCAGTGTTTATTAAAGATGACAGGGAGACAGATGAGGGAATTCAGTCTCCAGGGGTAGCATTAGGATAAATACCACAAAGCATCGGCAGAGCAAGCATTGTAATGGTACGACACTGTGTGTTTCAGTTCTAAAATGGGGTTAATTAAATCATTACTCCCTTATTTCAGCACGCAATCCCATTGATTTCAGTTCAGCAATGAGGCCGAGTACCAGATTCATGATACGTGCGCTGGAGGGATCCCAGCCCAGGGACGGAAACTCCCTCGGCTAGTCCTCCCACCCGGGGAGCCCCGACGTGCTCTGCCAAGGCTGACGCCACAGGTGACAGAGCCTCCCCTCTGCCACCTCTCTCTCAAGGGCTCTGTCCAACACTGCCACTGCAGAAGCCACTGAACCCCTTTGGCTGGAAACGTTTTACCACCTGCTTTCAGGTGCCCTGTCCTTAGGTCTTGGCACTGCAGAGGGGAGGGGAAAAGTCTGACTTCAGAGCGATCTGGATATGTGTGAAGGGGGTGCTGCCACCCATCCTTGTTTTTCAGGCCGAAAGGAGAGAACGTATTGTCTGTTTTCTCCTGTTACAAACTGTCATTGCGTGGTGGAGCAGCTCTGTCTGCCACTTTTCTCCTGTTTCTTACATTGCTGGCTTTTCAGGACAGGAGGCGTGGTTTTGTCCTGTACCTTGCCCAGCACGCATGGGATCCTGGTCCATAAAACAGTCCCAAGTGCAATAAACACATGAACAGCAGTAAGAAGGTGCAGAAAAAGCCGCAGCAGCCGCCTCAGTGGCAGAAGAGGAAGCAAGACCTTGTCACGGATTTACTAAACACTGACAAGATGAAACTGAAATACGGTTTCTTTCTTTGAGTGCTACTAGAATTAGCTTTGTGCTGTGTCCAGACTAGAAACCGGTAACGGACCAAGTATGTGTCCAGTAACATCCAGAAAGAGTCTACCAAGGTACCTGACCTGCCTCGTCCATTTGCTGTTATTACTGACCTCTGAGGTACTTGAAACAGTGAGAGACAGCCCGAGAGACCCCCATTATTAATCTCCTCATCCCATTAAGTCTTTCTTAAGTGAAAGTTCAAACTACCAATCAATTTTCCGTCTTGGTTCCTTTATTCCCAATCCCCGTATTCGCTCTTAAAGATTGGCTTTTTGACATCAGACTGGTTAACACGTTGCCATCTATTCAGTGATGTTAATAGAGTGCATTATATTATATACGCATATTAAAGCAGGTTGTGCTGACTAACCCCAGGCGTCACCTTCACAGTTTTTTAATAACAAGTGGAGAAAAGTATCACTGCAATAGCATTTTTATGGCACCATTTCAGTATCAAGAGGCAGACAGCTCCCAGTAAAGGCAAGGTTTGCATTTCCAGCAGCTTCAGTAGGATCTGGATCAGGGGCCTCAAAGAGCATTTTATTTTTGTGATTATCTGCTTTTCTTCAGCTTTCAGGTTACCCGAAATTAAACTGGAATGGGTTCAAATTTGCTACACAGAAAAGCAACAAACCCTTTGCGAATCCACCTCTTTTCTGGTTTCAAAAGAAAGAGGTGCACATCTTGGAAGTTAGCAGCTTGGCATGGGGAACT
This sequence comes from Pygoscelis adeliae, assembly GCF_000699105.1. NCBI lineage: Eukaryota > Metazoa > Chordata > Aves > Sphenisciformes > Spheniscidae > Pygoscelis > Pygoscelis adeliae. The sequence continues at coordinate 1,864,598 of NW_008825113.1, forward strand.
GAATGTGTGGCTCTGTGTGGCTGGAGTTAATTTGGTGAAAATATGCTGCGAATAAATGGGAGTCGCTTCCCAACTCAGAGTATCTGTGAAGAGATTTGCAGGGAGAGCTACTTCAACAAAGGGAAATAACAGGGCTTTGGGCCCACGCAGTTTTAAAGCCAAATAGGATTCCAAAATCATTTAAAAGTGGATCAAAATAGCACGAAACCAAGGAAGTTGCTCCAGTTGGTGATCTGTGCCTAGTCCTCCCGGTATTTCTCCCATTAGCGAGGACTTTCCATCTTTGCTTTTTACGGTGTGAGAAAATGCATTTAAAACATGCAAACAGTTATTAATTGCAATAAAACACTCCAGGGCGAGAATTATGGTGCAATAATTCACACCTTGCTGCGTAGTCACGAGCTCTCGGCCTCTAGCCTCATGCCTAACAAGCTATTAAAGCAGAAAGTATTGAACCATCTTTCGTGCCTCGTCATGTTTTATTGCCACGAAGAGGTTGCGCTCCGCTTGTTTCAAAAAGTTGTAATTAAGCTGCACAAACGTTGCATAACGTTTAATAGTTTAACGACACTAAGCTTCGGCTAGAGACCCGGCGAAAGGAAAGCCGGCCTCCCGCTTTCACCATGCTCCCCTCCGGCCCCGGCGTTTGGCCTTGCTCCAGGCCTTTTCGCCGCAGGGAACCACAAGCCCGCCC
>NW_008825113.1:1865680-1866883 GCF_000699105.1 Pygoscelis adeliae
CGTCCGGGAGCGCGGGTGCGCGGGAGGGGTGCGTGCGCCCTGAGGCGAAGGCACCCTTGCTCTGCCGAACTGGTACGGTTAAGCGGGGCGAGCAAACACCTGCCGGGCGACGGGGTTGTCCTAGTGTGACACGGGGCGTATTTTGGCTTCCGAAGTTGTTACTGGTAGTCAAGTGCAAAAGGAGAAGAACTCCCTGTGCGCTCAGAGCACAGGACGAACGGGTCGGGACCTCAGTCAAAACCACAGCCTATCTCCCGAGCTCGCACAGAACATCCTTTTGTCTGTAAAACTGATCCTGAGCATACAGGACACAGAAATCCCCGGGACGTAATAAACGTGAAGTCCTGGGATGCTATTTCTGTGTGATTCTTTTTCAGAGGGGGCACACGCTTTAAAATGTAAAACAACACCCCGTCTCCCTCCAAAAGAAGACGCTGTGATGCTGCCGGGCACTCAGAAGTGCAAAATCAGCAAGTGTCGGTGGGGCTGTGGTGATTCATAGTAACAGCTCAGGATGCCGCTTGAGATGATAGCAAAAATGTCTATCGCCTCATCATTTCTATATAGCAAATGTAACAATCCATACTAGGCTGCCTAAAAGAAAGCCCCTGCCAGATTTTGTATTCTGGTCAGAACATAATTCTTTTTAGCCATATTAAAAGCTTTAAGCTTCGAATTCAAATCAGATAGCAGGTCCCACTGCACCTATGAGCCAAAAGGAAAAATGCTTATGTGGATGCGCGTGGCTTGCGCTGCGCTGGATCCCGCACACCTCTGAATCTGGTTTATGCCCTTGGAGCGCAGAGAGAGACGGTTCTCCCTGTGTCACTGCAGGTCAGACATTGCTGCCTGCTCCCAGCCAAGAGGCGCTGCGTAGCCAAATCTCGGTATGATACAGCATGTTCCTGGAAGCTTCAGAAAGGAGCAGCAGGATGTGAGTCAGTAGGCCGCGGTGCGAGGCAGGATGGCGGCGGAGCCGGCAGCGACCCGGGAGGGGGCAGGTATGCCTTTGACTCAGCCAGGCTGCCTGCCTTTCCACCTTTCCCTTCCTGCCGGGCTGCACTTGCACATGGACTGCCTGCGCATCCTCTCTCCTCCCTCGCCCCTCCACCTCAGAAATGACACCTGCCTGCTTGAAAATATAATCACCTGAACAAACTATGAGTGATTTTCTCAAGCCAGGGTCAGGTGAGACACAAGAGT
>NW_008825113.1:1866920-1867218 GCF_000699105.1 Pygoscelis adeliae
GCCCCCCGCCCCCCCCATCCTCGGCATAGTGAGATGAAGATGAATTGCGAAATAGCTGCTGCTGTTGCCAGACTTTTTTTCTCAAGTTGCAAAAATTTCTGTCAGTCATACGCAACAAACCCCGAAAGTCGCATAGCATCGAGATTTGCAATTCCTCCACCATCCTGGCATGCACTTTAAAGGCAGCAACTGGCAGAAGACATGGGGTGAATGAAAGCTGGGATTAGTTTACTGGTGTCAAACTCAAGAGGCAGACAAGGAGAGAGTCGGATCCTTAACTGCTTTGAAAGGCTTTTCT
>NW_008825113.1:1867304-1868901 GCF_000699105.1 Pygoscelis adeliae
AAGCTTTGCAAAGGGAAACAGTTTTTATAGTGTGACTTTCCCTTCCTTTGAGTGTAAGGCAGGAATGGTCTTGATTAGACTTGTTCATTCAGAGAGGTGTCTTGCTTAATAGGGGAAACGGACTATAAGCACAGAAATACTCCACGTAGTTTTGTGCTCAAGAGAAAGATGTCGCCTGCCTAAAAACTTCAATTCAGTCTTTCCTCCTTCCCCCCTTCGCCAACATCTCTTACGTGCCTGTCTCTGCCTCTTCTTCCCGCTTGCTTTCTCTCATTCCCCCCTAGCCCCAGAAGCTTCAGTTGAAGGTGTGAGAAGCATAAGGGACGGTGATACGGTCCTGCATGAGTCTGACCTAGTCTCTCTCTGAAGCAAGGCATCCGAAATGACTCAATCTCCCTCCCTCACTCGGGACCCAGCAAATCCTCAGCCTAATGCAGCACCGTGAAAAGGTGTGTCATCTCCCAGCAGCTGAAAGAATTAGTCAGTAGCTTAAATAAGGGGGACTTTCCGAAGGACAAGTTCATCACTGGCAGCGGCAGCAGCAGTGGCAGCAGCCGCACAAGGCTGGTATTCTCATACCTCTCTGCGCTGGAACATGAGGAGCTGGAAAATTACAGAGCAAACTGTAAAATTCCACCAGCAGCTACTTCACCCTGCAGGGTGGTTTCCCTCCGTGTGCCAGGCTGTGGAAACCACTGTCACACCACAGGGCCACCTCCCAGTGCAGCAGCTGGGAGACCTGCAGGTTTCACAGAGGTGGGTGCGAGCTCTTATTTGCCCCCAGGGAAAGTTTTTCAAAGCCTTCTAATTTCCACTGGAAATTTATAGGAGATGAGCATTCACTCCTCTCCGTGGCCTTGAAAAGCCCCTTTTAGATTGCTAACAGGTGACAGGACTTATTCTGGTTGAGAACGACAGTGACAGATACGTCGCATGTCTGGAAATTTTTAAGTTGGGGGGGTGGGGTGGAAGAGCCACCCAAATCCCCAGCTATTCTCTGGAAGAGAGATCTTTGGCAGCAACCTCCTGCCTCAATGTTTGCTTTCATTTTATTTCAATATTACTGTGGTTTTGTGGAGTATTGCAAAGGCTAGAGAACTTCTAGAGGCATCTGAGCCTCTAAAAAAACCTCCTGTGGGATCGGAGAATGAGGGAGTTTCTCCACACTGAGGCATCACACTCTGGAGAATAAAGAAGAAAAATACCAGCCTCAAGCAGAATCCTTTGAGAAAACAGTTGCTGAGGCTGTTTGTTCTAGCTGTGGTGCTTAGCAGATGCAGAACTTCCCAAAGCATGCTAGGTGCTGCATGGACATACAGGAGGGTACCAGCCCCTGAGAAGGATCGAGCGTGTAGTAAAGACGACCATGGAAAACCACAGACAAAGAGTGGTGTGATTAGGTGCTATCTACTGTAGAGCACCATTTCTACTGTTCGTTCAGTACTTTGCATTCACTGTCTGTGCATTATCTACCCTCAACTCATCTTCTGTGTTAGCTCATTTCTTTTCAACGCTGCGCTAGAAAGGGTCTTGAGGACAAAAATGATGCAAATCTGTCAATGCCTTTGAGGATATCAGTCCTCCAGTGCTGAATGTA
>NW_008825113.1:1868933-1875123 GCF_000699105.1 Pygoscelis adeliae
CTTATATGAAGATTTTTTGCTAGCTTTTCTTTAGAAATAGATGGCAGGGAAGGGAGAAAAACAAATGAGTGCATCCTAATAGTTTGTTTGAATTTCCTTCACTCTCTTCATGTCCATGTCAAGAAAGTCAGTGCTCCAATGATAGTAAGATACCTGGAGATGATACCGAAGGCAGCAGGAGAAAGCACCTGTTCTAGCCATGTATATTCTGGGGATAGAAGTAGGAGAAGTGTGTATTCCTTCAAGTTTAAAACTGCCTGAATGAACTGCCTAGACTAGCGGAACCATATATGCACAATGCGCCATAAAGAAACAAATAGCATTTTAGCAATGGCAACTGGCTGTGGGGTGGGGGTTCACTCAAAAACCTCTCAGGTCTCATTGCTAACTTGGTGCCAGAATTAGGAAGTGCAGACAACTCCAAATACCAAACCATGAAAACTCTGATTTCACAATCAACGTATGTGCTGCCCTAGCAGGTTAGTACATAAGCTGCTCAAAGGAAATATAAACCATCTCTCCTCCTGAGTAAGCACACTCCTTCTGGGCTGGCGTCACTGCTGCTTTGAAGAACATGATGGCATTATGGGCAAACTGCAAAGTCTGTGGGTGCCAGTGACACGCAGAAGTTGGAAAGCTGAGTTTTGCAAATTAAGGATGCATTGTTCTTTGTCTTCGGAGGTGTGAGTCACCCTGGAGAGCTGCAGTTATTTGTTCAAGAGGGAGACTCCATTCCACCACCCGTCCTCCTCTTCCCTCCCTCCCCGCATCAACAAAGAATGAAGTAAAAGAATTCAACCTTGACCTTCCACTCTTTTGGCTCCCCTGGAGGAGACATGCCGCCAGACTCAATGCCGCTGCAGCGTTCTCCCCTATCTCTAAGCATACTGCTAAAGCACAAACTGAAACAGTGAGGAAATCAGACAGATATCACGCGGATGTCGGCGGCGAGCAGACTTCACCCTTCATCCCGTTGTGCCCAGCCTGGGAGGTGGCGTGATGCAGAGTCCCGTGGCACACAGGCGGAAGGATGCCACTACAAGCACGTACAAGTGTATACACGCGCATACACACGTGTACACGTATGTACACTTGTCTACTTGCTGCATGGCACTGTGTTTTCCTCTAGCTTCAGAGGTGCTAGGGAGAGAGCAGGTTGTTGTGCTGCTGCTGAGAGGGTGTATGATCCGTGGTGACCTGCACAGGGACTAGGGGGTGGGACCTATTTGGGGACTTACTGCTCCCTTACCCATCTGGGTAAATCCACACCTAGAAATCACATCTCTCCGAGTCTGGAGGGGAATCGCATAGGGACTGTGGCAGCAGGTCAGTGACAAACCCTGCCAGACAACGGAGCACCTCTGTTCCTGTCCCACTTGTCCCCTCCCCAGCTTCTCCCATCTGCTGCTCTAGGTCCCACCTACTGGTCTCCTCTTCGCCTTTCCCTGAACCACACTAGTACATGATCGCCTCCCAGCTAATTAATTCCTTGATCCTCACAGTGCCTCCTGAGGGTGTTATTGCAATCCTCATTTTAGCAGATGGAGAACTGATGCATGCAGAAAGCAAGGCAGCTCAGCAGAGCACTCAGGGCAGAGAGCTCAGCACTTGGCTGAGTCAGAGCACATGTGAATTACCTGATGTCACCCTGGCAGGGAAAGTTCACCTGTAAAAACAGCTTGGGGGAGATGTATCCACTTTGTCCTAGTTAGCTCACATCTTGAAAGCAGTCTACCTGAAGCGTAGGGCTCAGGTGGAGTACAATGCTCACTGAGAAGCAGGTCAATTAGCCCATCTCACTACCTTGCTGCTGGTGACAGCAGCTGCTTTCAGCCTGCCTTGGGCAGGCATACCATGCCCTGGAAAAGCAGATGCAGACCTAGGGTGCTAATTGTGTACAAAGTGTAATGCTGGTGTCCTGGCTCTTGGGGGAGGATTCATCCCACCTGAGAGATCTACAATATAGGTGTCTACTATAGGAGCTACTTGTCTAGACTCTAGACTTTATTGCCAACAGGGTAAAACAGACACTTGTGGGGTGCAAGTCATTTCATTCTAAGGGAGACATCTAAGCCAAGCCAGGCGGGTGAATCACGCCCGATGAACAGCTGTTTCTCTTCCCGATCGCAAAGATACCAGATGACTGTATCAAACGGAGACACACAAAACACGGATGTCTAAAGTTAGGTGAAATGAATCCTAGCCTGGTTACACCTCCAAAGATTCTCTTTCATGGGTGGAGCAAGACCAAAAGAAGTGGAGAGATACATCCTGGGCTAGGACCTGGAAGTCACATTGAGTCACTATTTGCAGACATAGGACTACCTGCACCTTCCTCTCTAGGGCAATAGCCTCGGTAACTGTGGGCTGGACCTGACCCTGCTGGTCCTGGGAGGGGATTGCTGATATCCTGGTGCCCGGCCCCAGAGCCATTGCCTGAGCTGGACTCTGCCTTCGGGTGTTCAAAGAGGCAGTCATGAGCACACGTCACAATGAAACATGTCCTAGCTTTGTGTCTACATTTCAAGACAATTAAATATGAGGCTGAAAGTTCCTTGGAGAGATTATTCCCACTGGAAAACCAATGCCATGAAAAAAGGAGCAGAGTTGAATGAGGAAGTCTCTGCAGTCTACTGGGAGACACGGTGATAAAGGAATGACTACAACGTGGCCTCAGGTATCTTACAAGTTGCTCCTGATGATATGAACTAATTACTCCATATTAAAGTTCTTTAGCCTACACATAAAAAAAAAGTCCTCATCAATCTCTTCTTTTACACTTTCAGTGCTCCCTCCTCTTTTTCAACATGAAAGTAGTGGAAGAAAAAACTTACTCTCTGGAGCTTACAGTCATTTTATCCACCACATAACACTGACCTTGATGTGGACTAATTAGGCTTGCAATAGATTATTAATACAAGTCGGTAAGGTGGAGTTTTGTCAGTATAAAAGAGGCCTTTGAAGATAACAGCCATTTACACTTTCATGATCTCATCCCAAGTGCTCAGAAGAAAGCCTATAAACTAATAAAGTAGAATTCATCAAGGGGGACTCTGCGCGCACACAGCGGAGTATCACCCTCCAAACTCTTATTCAGGATGGCAAATGAAATCTGCTTGGATTCTTTTGAATTCCAACACAAATCAGGATTAAAACAACTTTTGGTAATAAGCACATCTCTGATGATCTAAAGACACACCGGTTCATTTTATTGACAGGGAAAGTAAGTGACATATCAAATGCAACCTTCATACTTTAACAACTGAGGTCACCTTGAGAAAAATGATACTGAGCCCAGTGGTATGAAACCTCTCTCTAGAGTGCAGCTTTGATTTACAAGGTGAAGTAAGGTCTTCTTCATGTGAACATATATTTGTAAAGTCAGTTTGACTTAGAACGATGCATGGATTTTTTTAAAAAAGGAGGTAACTAAGAAACTGTTGCTCATTATCGTACTAAACCAAAATGGACTTGTTGAAAACCCTATTAAATGATCTGCTCCTCTAGACTGTCAAGCTGGTTTTGAGGAGATCTGCAAAACCAAAATGGAAAATGAGTCAAGCCCAGAAGTATGTGCTGAAAGCCCCAACTCACCAGGTTGTCGGGGGCATTCAGTCCAGAAATACATTTAAAATACCGTTTAAGAAATGCTTTGCTTCCTTTACGAAATCCCTTGGCACTTGCTGTGTAGCCGAGGAATGCAGCATCCTGCCGTGCGGTCACTGATTCCAGCCCAACCTATGGCACCGATGGGTGGCAGCAGGACATCTCCCCTGAATCCACCCTGAATCAGAGAGGCCGGAGGAGTATAGCCAGAGGAAGAAGGATTAAAAGGAAGGCAAAGACCACCTCCTTGTTCAACCCTCCTCCACAGTTGTGGGAGCAGGAGTGCTCAAGGCACGCACTAAGTCCAGCTCAACTTGCGTGTTCACTCTGCTGGCCATATTTAAATGTTATACTGATTGATATCAGAGCAGGCTAGATCTAAATCTAGGGGAAAAGATACAGGCGGCACAAGCTTTGAAGTTAAAAGCTCTTCTCTCTTTAGTGCTACTGAAGATGCCAAGCAGAAGCTCAGCTGGGTTGCAACAGAAGCTGTTGCAGGGTTGAGGCCTCTCAGTAGTCCTTCCAAAGCCAGGTGCCAAAAGTGAGACCCCTGAATAAGTAGGTGTGGGGCTTTGAACATGCAGGGCTCAGCCAGCAGCGCCCTGGACACACACTCTCCATCAGGGCGCTCGGGGAGGGGTCTGCCCCGAACAGGGAGGACACGCCTGTGCCACCCATCAGGGCAGCGATGCCTGGAGGAGAGCCGGGGGGAGCCTGCCGATGCCCCAACTCCCGTATGCCTCCCCGCCCATTCTCCTGGAGCTCTTCCTGCGGGGGACCCGGGACAACCAGGCTGCTCGGAAACATGCACTGCGGCCCCAAATTTTGTGTACCTACGTCCCAATCATAATTTCTGGTTTGTGTGCAGGTGGGTGCTACCAGAATGGGTGGAGTAAGGAATAACAGCATCGAAGGAAAATTGTAATCCAGTATAGAAAAGAAGTGTCAACACATGTCGAATGTTGCAAAATGTCCCAGTGTGGAAGAAATAAAGTAATTCTCAGTATTAACCAACAAACAGCTGTTGTGTTGCCAGACTAAGGAAGATTTCTTTTGGAATAGGAAATGTGTGGTGTTTTATACAAATAACAGTTTTGTTTCACTTTCTGTATTAATCATCTTAAAAATTAACCTTTAATATACTAAACACTTCTGAACGGCTCGAAAAGTCTAGCTTGCTATAACCGCTTTTCAAATTACACCCTGTGACTAGCCTGTCTGCTCAGAAATATGTAAAATTATTATTCTCTGTTAGCAGTTACAAACCTATGAAACACTGACATATCAAAAACTTTTTAGAAACTTAGCTAAACACTGCTAAACTCCACAGAATGTGCTGAACTGAGCCGTTTTAGACAACCGTGGCATGGAGAGTAAGATCACAAGTCATCATTATAAGCAAAAGGAACTTTTTCCCATTTAAGAAATTATCTCAAAGCTAAACATAGTCGTGATATGTAAGCAAATGTTAAATAATTATTTAAATAAGTGTAAGAGTAAGACCAAACAAAGGTATTCACATTTAATGTAAAAATCCAATGCGATGGCAAGAAACAAGGTTATTGTAGGTTACAGATTCTTGGCTTGGTCAGGGAAAAAAAACCTTCAGAAATTGCCCTAATTTAAATATTTTTATGTCTACATTTTCACAGTTTTAAAAATGGGCAGCATTTTGAAACAATTCATTTAAATTCAACCAGAAATTATATATTTGCTGGTGTTGTTTTGCAGTTGTTGATATTTTGGGACTGCCAGAGAAACAAAACAAAAAAACCCTTCATTTATTTGTGCAGCTCTTTAATCTGTTTAAATTAATATGCTGTATTACTCACTTTTTCCCCAACGTGATCCTAAAATGATCTCTTAGTTGCACTCACATTAGTATCTCCTGCCAGTGAATTAAATATGAAATGGTTTATTCCCCCGTCCTCCAGCAGCTCTTCCCCCATCCTCACATGCTCATTTAGCCAGTCTGAACTTACAGATAAGCTGATGATGAGACACTAGAAGGCAAAAACAGACAATTACCTAGGCAAATGTTTGAAGGATTTGGGCCCTGTGGCAAAAATGCTGTTTACTGAAGACTGAAAGCGCCATTTCTACTTAGTGCAAGCCAGTGTGTCTGAACTCAGCAGTTCTGGATAGTGGCCACCAGTGGACTCAAAGCAAGGTTTATAGGTGCAAGATAACATCACGCTCCCGTCTGCATTTCATCACCGCAGGGCCTTCTTCTGTATTCTTAAACAAAGGCATGCAAGTACCAACAGAAGTATGCTTTACCATCTGTCTTTATATTCACTCATTACATAGTTAATCATTTATTTTTATGCTGAAGACCACCCCGACAAGGCGCAAGGGCAGATCCTCAGCTGGCCTAGTTAGTAGAGCAAGGCCAACTCACATTGGCTGAAGAGCTGTCTTTTGGTCTAATTCTGCACCTTTCAAAACTCAGTGGATACGAGCGGGGTTGCAGTGCCTCATGCTCTCCTTTTTTCCTTCCTACTTTCCTCCTCGAAAGATGTTTTGGGGCAAAGAACGGAGACTGCAGTAAGAGTCGAGATGAGGAGGAATGAGAACACAACGC
>NW_008825113.1:1875164-1895317 GCF_000699105.1 Pygoscelis adeliae
GAGAACCCAACGCTGGATTGCATTTCATGCCGCTCTCCCCACCGAGCCCTCCATCTACCCACTCCCATCTGCACAGCCCTGGCGATGCAACCAGTGATGGCACTGGCAAAAATGGAGGAGACTGGGCTAGAAAGCATAGAGGAAGGACATGGGAAAGCGGCTGAACTGCACAACCAGTCTTTCAGCTGGACGGGTGGACCGAGTCACTAACAGTAGCGCAGCAGTTCTGCTGACTCAGGAGGCTCAGTTAGCCTTTGCTGAGACACGGCAAACAGGTATGTGTGGAGAGTCTGGAAGGCCACTCTGCATTTTCAGGCTGTTTCAGCAGTAGGGAGTGAACTCCCGCTCCAAGGAAATGCTCAGCCGCATGCCCTCTGTCTGAGTTGGTGAAAAATTGCCGTTAACATAGTAAATGGAAAAAAACCTGCATGGGACAGGTCTGCAGCCCCTGCCTCCCTCTGCCACCCACTCTCAGCGGAAGAAGGGCGCAACAGAAAGGGTAGGAGAAGGCTCTAATTTAGGACCAGAAGTACCATCTGACCAGAACGGAGCTAGAAAACAAATCTGACTTCATTTTGACACAACACTTTGAAAGAAATAGCCAACATTACAGTTTCTAGAGGATGCACATCTAAGACATCTGTGCAATAGAACTGGAGGAGGAAGAGTGGATGAAGGGAGACCACAAGGGCAATGGTGGACGACGGAGACAAAGATCAGAATCCTGCCTTCAACTCAGGAGTGAATGGTGTCTGGACCCAGACTGATCCTCCATCCAGGCTGAGCTGCTTCAGTGCCAGGAAGCAGAGGATCTCGGCCACGCTGGCATCCGAGCCCAGCACCTTTCACAACCTCTGAGATCTCAAGAAATGTCCCCAAAATGCTAGGTAAATGGCACAGGTGCTAGGCAGACTGATAAGAAGCTATTAATAGCACTAACCCAGCTGGAGGTAAACTTTCCAGTAAGAATGCGACAAACTAGGTGCCTATCTCCCATGCTTCATCCACCAGGCATGGTCCTACAGAGCGAGTCCCTGGAGACCAAGCCTTAGTCACATTTAACTGCCAGGATTAAGCTATACTTTCCATAAGCTCTCCACTGGCTTTGTTTTGTAAATATATTTTCCCATAAAGAAAAGAGGGGCATGCTGCATCAAGGCATGGGGAACGTGTCTTGTGAGGAGACAGCATTTCCTCAGTCCTCCCTTTATTTTTTTTTCCTTCTTCTTCAAATGTGAAAAATAAGTTGTATGACAGCCTTTGGTGGAGATGTGTGCAACAAGGCCTTCATTGTCTCAGACAGGTGTGAGATTGGAATTGATTCAGCGCCAACAAACCCAGTATCAGAGCCAGCTCTGTGAGCTGAAAACATACACCAACCATCCAGTAATACCACTGCAGCCAGCCAGAGACTCAACAATTTAAGGCTTAACACACACACAACATAAATCAGATGAGGATGTACCAGCCAACCGTCAGCTTCTTGGGCAGATGCCTGCAGACCGTCTGTGCAGATCAGACCTTGCCTGTTTCGGTTATTGGAAACATTTTTTTTTTTGTTCGTTTTTTTCATATAAAGATGAGAGGCTGGGTGGAGCAGCTAGCTCAGACACATTTACATTTGCCCTATCTTGCCCCAACAGCCCTCCTTTGCTTGCTGTTTGGAGGCAGTCCTTCTTGTAAAGTCACTTTATTCCAAGTGCAGGAGGGAAGGAATTACATCTTGGGGAAATGTTTAATGTACAAATACAAAAATCACATGGACATGCACTCAGTATGCACCACCCTCATGAAACAAAACTGTTCCCTTCCATGGGAGTTTAGGAGGCCCTGAACATGATCAAACAAGCACAAGAATTAGCACAGCTGTTTTTCTCTCTCTCTTTCTTTCTTTCTTTCTTTCTTTCTTTCTTTCTTTCTTTCTTTCTTTCTTTCTTTCTTTCTTTCTTTCTTTCTTTCTTTCTTTCTCTCTTTCTCTCTTTCTCTCTTTCTTTCTTTCTTTCTTTCTTTCTTTCTTTCTTTCTTTCTTTCTTTCTTTCTTTCTTTCTTTCTTTCTTTCTTTCTTTCTTTCTTTCTTTCTTTCTTTCTTTCTTTCTTTCTTTCTTTCTTTCTTTCTTTCTTTCTTTCTTTCTTTCTTTCTTTCTTTCTTTCTTTCTTTCTTTCTTTCTTTCTTTCTTTCTTTCTTTCTTTCTTTCTTTCTTTCTTTCTTTCTTTCTTTCTTTCTTTCTTTCTTTCTTTCTTTCTTTCTTTCTTCTTTTTCCCAGGAAAACCCGTTTTCACACTCTCTCCTCTCCGCCTTTATTTCTCTCACCTGCTTCAACCTAGTCCCTGCTCTACATCTGGCCATGTTAGTCACTCCAGTGAGGGCAAGAGCGGGCAGTGCCAGTGGCCTCCCGCTCCTCCCCCAGGCTCCGGCATGTGCAGGGAGAGATCCTGCGTGGCATCCCGCCACCCTGGGCTCAGTCACCCATGGGTGACCCACAGATGCACTGGTGATGGCCGGGCCCTCCACCGTGCCCGAGCCATCTGGTGAGCCCTACTCTGCCTGGTTTCTCCCTATGCCCCAGCAGGTCAGTTTTAGCTGCCCTTGATCCCAGCTGCAAGCCCTTCTCCCTTCTCCAGCTCCTCTGTCCTCGGGGAGCACATGGGGCTCTTGCATTTCATAACACAGATGGGCAGCGCTCGCAGCCCCTTGCCGAGCGAAAGGGGGACCGACAGCAGACTTCCCTGGGCCAGGGCTGGCTCCTGCAGGTCCCAGGCTGGTCCCCTGCTGCATCCACCTGCAGGGCTTATCTGCTGGCCGGGCAATGGGAGAAGGCTTGCAAGGGTGGAGGCTGGGGAGTGCCATCAGCACAAGAGCCCGGCACAAACACCAGGTACATGCTTAAAAGCTGAAGGAAGCTGAAAGAGAGCTTTTCAAAAAAAGTATTTGCAGAGGAGGGGTAAAAATGACAATACGCTAGCGATCTGGTTGTATCTAGGTGAGCATTAGTTGGCAAATCTTGGTTTACACTCACTTGAAATATCTCCCTCCATTTTGTGTGGTTCTTTTTCAAGTTAACACAAGTGTTCACTTTTATAATGTATGGCAGAGCAGAACTGTTTTCTGGTGGATACTTTCCCCCATGAACTAATTAATACCGAGTCTGAATTTGCAAATGGTTTTGCATGTAAAATTGCTCATGTATATATAGGTCTCAAGGATATCAAAGAGACTGTTCTTTTGAGCAGTTATTCACGTGCTTTCCTGCAGAATGCGGATCATCGTTTGGACTTGGGATTTTTAAAATTAAATATACTTCAGTAACCTTATGCAATGAGAACTGAAATCATCATAAACGCTACACTTGCTCAGCTAGCTGTAAATCATCATTAGACTAATAAAACAAAGCATTGCTTCTGACAATACGTTGTCTTTTCTACAGTCCAAAGGACGTAGCAGGTTACAGCAACTTCTCTGAATACTGGAAACTTATCGATGAATAAAGCAGTGAATATATAACTTGTTGCTATGCAAAGGATTTTTGGTTTCATTGGTTTTTGTTGGCAATGATCACCTGAATTTCATCTGCAAGAAGCTAAGGGAACCTAAACTGGCCAAGTCATATCCAAAAGCTCTGATAATTGCAATTATTTAAAAATGCAGAGGATGCAAACAACAATGGTTTATATTCTAAAGCATGCCTAGTGATCCAGTTCTGGTTTTGGGTACTGGATCAAAGACATTCAAAGCGTCTCTTCTGAAGAAATCCAGGCTTCTTGAAAGTGTCTGGAGTTGAGCACCAAAACCTGGAAGCTCTCAGAACCGCCAATGTTGAACTGAGTATCTTGCCCAACACAGATAAACCAAGTAAACCTCTGAAACAGACCTAGGCATTTACTGTTGGAAATCAAGCCGACCCTGACAGCAAAACCACAATTTTTTAATGGATCTATTTCCTATGCTTTTGTTTTTCAATGCTTTTAAGAGAAGAGTTGTATAAATAGAATGAAAATGGTCAGACGGAGACCATTGTCTATTTGACTATATAATGTGCACTTCCCCACATAATTGATTGTTTTACCGAGCACATCCAAGACCATTGTTCTTTGCATGTGAACACTCTCCATTTATAGGGGTCATAATATACTGAATACACAGGGAAAACTTACAAATAAGTTTGCTAAGGGTGTACTATGTACTCAGCCATATAAAAAGAGCCCTGTGAACCCTCTAACCACGTGGGATCATTAGAGAAGATCTGTTTGACGCAACACCTTGTTAAAGGCATGGCAGCGGAAGAGGCGAGGGCATGTCTGCACTTGATGCTTCAAAGGGAGCCCCCTGCCCCGTGGATAAATCCCACTGGTGATGAAAGTGGAGACCGTGCCAGTCCTCCTGAATGCAAAGCCCCTTGGCTGCTATGAGCACCGGTAGCTGCTGCAGCCTCCTGCAGAGCTGGAGGGGTTGATTTCATTCCATCCCAATCTAGCTGTCTGCACCGACCCAGACCATGCGGGCTGTGTATACTGAGGTGGGGTTTTCACCTCAGAAGCAAACATTTGAACACTAACTTGTGTGCTAATCTCCTCCTTTCCTCCTTCTTTGTTTTCTAGATGGCAAACAGTAAGGGTGTCTGTGGTCACTTTGCTCTAACCCCTCAGCATTTCAAGTTTGGAGAGGCTCAGTTCAGTACCTGAGGGAAAAGAATACATTCAGTTACAAAATCAAAGTGGTATCTTCTGGCACATGGGCAGCATCGGCTGAATAATAAGCTGGTTTCAGTGGGTGTTTGTTTTTAGGGTAAGGAGCTCTTATTTATTTTTTGTTTGTTTTATTTACCATGGAAGGTAATTTGAGCTCTGGTATCAAAACATGTCATGTTCTGCCAAGAGGGGATTAAAATGCAGAATGCTATGGAAAGAAACTGGGTTTGTCAGTAAAGAACTGAGAGAGATTTTATTTACTGGAGTTTTGCAATCAGCGCTTTTAATCTTCCTCATAATCAGGCCATTCAAAGGCCAAGAATACGCTTCAAGGGCCAGTGAGGAATAACCCAAAAACCGAGGAGTAGCTGCCTCAAATGCTGAAATGCTATCAAACACATGGCCACGCATTGCCATCCAAAGTTCATGACGGTGGAAGCACCTGCCTCTGGGGCAGGCAGGGATATTTGCTTTAGACATCTCCAGCACGCCAATGCCATAGGTGAGATTTAGTGCCAGGCAAGAGAAGCGGTGAGCCAGAATAAGGTGTTTCCGTGGAAAAGTGAGAGAGCCCAGTGACCCAGCTAATCTCAACAGCAGATAGAAATGTCCCCTGAGGTACAGTGCGTTTAAGCTGCCATCCTGAAAGATGCTGAGCCTTCTCAGTTGCCCCAGAAATGAGGAGGAGAGAAGAGTAGGCAGAGGCTCCACCTCGGAGGGGTGACTGCAGCACCGCTGTACCAGGAGAGAGCTAAAGGAGCAAGAAGTGACCCTGAGTAATCCACTCTTTTCTCTGGCGATCACAGTGACTGCCGAGAACACTAACACTAGGCTGGTAGCATCACTGCAGGCACAAGATTCCTGCACTGGGTCAGAGAGCGGCTCCACTTCTGCAATGACATAATGGAGAAGGGACTTTGGCATACTGAGTCGAAGATGACAAAACAAAACAAACCAGAGAGGATCGCTGTGCAAGTTAAAAACTGAACCAGGGATACTTGTCCCTACCTGCAAGCTCTGTTTCTCTTAGCAGTATCCATCAGCTCGACGATGTTCTCATGTGGTAAAAGACATGGACTGATTAATGAAAAATAAAACTGTGTCTGGGCACAAGCTGCCAAATTTTATAGGTGCCTAAAGATTCAGCTAGACAGCTAGAGAGATTTCCAAAGGCATCTCCATAGCTGTCACTGATTTCTCCGAGGCTTAGGTGCTTGGACACTATCAAAGATCTTGCTAAGGCACCTTTCTGGTGTGCTAAGTATTCCTAAATACTTTGTATAAAATCAAACTCCAAACAGCTTGCAAAAGATATGCAGAATGACTTTGACAAGCCTTAGAACAAAATACAGATCTCTGAACACCTCGATTTCTGCTTTAAAACCAAGATTTCCTTTTCTTTAGTTAAAGTCGTCCTTTAGGATGCTCTGTCCTGAGGACAAAAGGGAAAAAAAAAAAACAGAAGGAAAATTTGTGTAAGTGGAAATGTTGTTTGGGGACTGAGAACATATTTGTTGCCTTATCTACTGCTTTTTTAATCCCAGGAAGTGCCAGGCAATTGGAATATGAAGATTAGTATCTTTTAAATATATCGACACTTGGAAATCTTCTGGATTAAACACCATTACATAACTCTTTCCATTAGTGCCTTAAGTTGATGAAAAAGCTAAACAATTTCAAGCCCTTTTTTTTCTTGAGCTGAATGTGAGGAGGCAGGGGAGGCTCTTGAGCAAGGCTTATGCCCCGGAGCTGGGCATGCTGCCTGCAACACGGGCAGGTGTTGAGGAACTGGCTTCCTCACCTCGCTCTGCCCCGAGTGGGAACAGTCGGAGGAGGCACAAATCTGTGGCTGAAGGGGGTGAATCCTCGAGGTGCATGGAGGGGGTGGCAGGACGGATTCCTGCCACCCTCAAATGGGAGAAGCCTTCCCCTTAGCAGGCGAAGCGCAAGGTCTCCGGTGCCGGTGCTGGAGGGCTGCCTGAGACTGCATCCCAGATGGGATTCATTCAGAGAACTGCTGAAGACCTGGTGGTCCAAGTGGGAGTAAGGAGTGCACTGGGAGTTTGCAGGCAAAGGTTTTATCTTGTTGCTGAGATCCGACAGAGCAGAGTTGAGAAGATCCCCGAGCCTTCTCCTGCCTGTCCCGGAGAATGCAATGAAGGAACAGGTGCGGAGAATTGATCGAATGAATGAAAATAGGGCCTGGAGAGCATCTCCTGGGCCCTGCAGCCCAGCCACACCTTGTGTTCTGCACTTACATAACACAGCAAGATCCATCTTAAATTACGTCTTTCTGTCTCTAATAGCCCCCTGGAAGGCTGCCAGGGCTGCTCCGATACCTAGGAACCATCTTCTAATTTCCAGCTTAAATTCATTGATGGTCAGTTTACAGAATAACCACTTGTTCTCGAGCCAGCACTGTCCTTTGGCGCAAATGGTTCTCCTCCCTCCCCGATGCTGAACCTCTCTGCTGCATTTATTGACTGTAATTATCTTCCCTCTCAGCCTCTGTTTCGGCACGCTGAATAAACCCAGCTATGCTAATCTCTTCGTTAAAGTAAGGTCTTTATTCCTCTTGTCATACTAACAGCCCCCCTTTGCACCTGCTGCCACTTGAATTAATTTTTCTTGAACACTGGATAATCGTTACTTCATCTGGACCTCAGAGAAGATTTTTCTAAAACTTTCTATATTGCTGTTAATACAGTATCCCACCTATGGTATCTCAAAATGGCAAAACTGGTGGCCCCGCTCCTGGCAGGGAAGGAGGGAAGAGAGGAGATTTCTAACGCCGGATGGAGGGAATTCCTTGGGACCGCTGTCATTCCTGGGCTACTGCTGGGTATCACCACCCCTCTCGTGTGTCACAGCACAACCAGCCCTGCAGATAAGCAAAGTCTTGGCAGAGATAACATGTCACGGTAACAGAATTTTATCCCTGTCAAAATTAGTATTTGGAGAGGATCCAAATGGTGTTACGAACTTTACAAATCAAAGGGAAGACATGCCTCTTGCTGTAAGGAGCCTATTTCCACAGGGCTAAATGACTGAGTAAAAACGATGTTGAGAGCCGGAGCCAAGAAAAAATGGACACTATGAAGCTGTGGGTTATTTACTTATATTCTGCACATTTAGTGTATAACTTTACCAGATTAATATTTTCTGGCCTATACAATATATTTTGTATATACTATAACCTCACAAACGTTCTCCAAGATACAAATATGGAGGGTGTTAGTTTCACAGCAAAATGAGAAGTTTCACTTGGCCAGAAATGCTACACAACTTACTTCTGTGCTTCTGCAGATGGCAAGAGTCACATTTCTGCTGCTCCCTTTTAATTTATGCTTTAGAGCAAACCTCCTAAGACATGGTCCAGTTTGTTCGATGCAAGTAACTCTGGACAAGAACAGGAGCACCTGTGCCTGCAGAGCTACAGGATGGATTCAAACACCCTTAAACAGGAGGTTTATATACATTTGTTAGTGGGGGGCATGAAAGAGGAGGGATTTTTCCCCAGAGTGGACTTCTATTAGTCTGAATGAAAGAAGAATTGTTTTGCTCATGCTAATCCAGTGCGCATGCTAATCCATTTCACATGCTTGTGTGCTCATCTCTTCGGATGCAAGCGGGTTTATGACACGATAAATAGGCAGCAGGGTGAGTCTGCTGCTAATGACACTGTACCCCTTAAAAAGAAAAACTGCTGAGGTTACTCATGGCATTATATAAAAGTATTATGTGCTGAGGAATAACTGCGAATCAAAGAAACATATTGTACTTCCAGTAAAAAGATATTTTCTCTATATAAAATTTCCTTTCTGATAGAGCCAGTTGGAACCCTTCCAGGTAAACAGATTTGGTTTGCAAAATATTTTGGGAAAACATCACTATTTCAACAAACTTCCTGTGACCTCCTGGTGGCTGTGGCACTCGAGCTCTGGGTCCACGCCACCGAGGTGGCTTTACCTCCTTCCTTTTCCCCACCCAGGAGCTATTTGGCTGCTACTGGCGTTGAAAGGAGGGGAAAGCAGAGAGAGCGTCTCTCCCCCTCGCCCGACGCGAGCTCCCGGCACGCATTCAGCACGTTGGCAGCCCGTCCCAGGAGATGGGCGATGGAGGGGAGCTCCATCAAAGGGGATCTCCCCTGGCCGCTAGCAAAATGTACACGACCTGGCTCGTGGTGGGGAAAGTGTATTCCGGGACATCCAGGAGAAGCACCGGAGCTGGGGAGCTTGGCAGCCCCGGCTGTGCTTATTGGAAATGACGCACCCGCTGCCAGCTCCTGCACTGCCCGCGCTGCCCACCAGCGCGACTCGCCCCCCGCTACTCCGCCGGCCGGGGGGAGGCAGGAGCGGTGCTGATAGGAAGGGTGCCAAGCTCAGGCGGCACTCGCTCGACATGCCGGGGAGTGTATTTTGGGATGGAGAGGTCAGGTGGTTAATCAAGTGGAAACGGGATGATACGCCGTTAAAGCACCATGTACTCACTCTGCAAGGGCGCCGGTTTAAGGAAAGACGGGGAGAAGCAGATGTGTCCAAAGAGAACGTAAAAATATCGGCATTTAGCATATTGCACAACAGGAAGAGTTGGCGAGCCCCTAATCTTGAGAGCCTGTTCATCTGTTTTGGCAGGGAGCTACGAGCATGTCAATCCGGATTCTCAAAAGCGCCTGAAAACTGCTTTTTGCAGCAGCAAAACGCGGAGGCAGAATGACAACCCCATCGAAGCCCGCTCTGAAACGCTGCTCTGTGAACGCTTCTAACTCTATTAACCTATGGCCTATTAAGCTGATTTAAAAGTGGAAATATTAAAAATTGGGGCAGGATACAGCCGTAGTAGGAACAAAGCCATTTTAATTCCCTGGGCTTAAATGCCGCCCTTGACTCCACTCCTGTGTTTCACCGGTTCATGGGAACCCTGATAAACTTGGGCTGTTTTTGGTGGAACAAGATTACGATAGCAAGGACCTTGAAATGTCTCTTAAACAAAGCGTATTGCACCTGGAGGAAGACAAAAGGCTGGCTTGTAACAAAATAATCTCTCAGTCGTTATGTTTCGTGCTAATTCAAAGAGCTGATCTTTAAATGATCTCTCTTGCTTTGCTATCAGTGCTAATTCTGCTGCTTCGCTTAAAGATCTGTCAGCAATTTTATTACAGCCTCTTGTTTCCAGGGATTTTTGACTTGGTCATAAAAGCATGGTCCCAGCTGAAACTTAACATATAAGGTTACAAAATTAAAAAAGAAAGGAAAGAAAAAAAGCAAGCGAGCAAACTCAGGTATTTTTAAGGCTATAAAAGCGTAAAAAGAACCAGAAGCATGTAGCTGAAAGTGATTACAATGATTATTTGTTTTCCCTAGACAGAAGAAATAGCTTTATTTTATTTATTTATTTAACCTATGGGTAATTAATAAATCACCAGTTGGAAACATTGTTTGGGCTAATTTGGAAAAAAAAAATTGAAGTTATTTAATTGCACATATTTTTGGATGATATTCCTAACCCTACTAGGTAGAAATTTATTTATGCAATTTATTAACTCAACATTAGTGCCTCCAAAAGAATACCTTATTGGCCTGATGACTTACACATTTAAAATATTTCTATTGGACCTGAAAAAAACCGATATTGTAAAGGAACCATATAAATTCATATTTATGTAAAACTCTTGAATTACAGATCTACCTACTCTGGTTAACATTAACCACTGTAAGATCAGTAGTTATGTATTTAGCATCTGGTTCAGGCTGGTGCTAGAAGAAACTCAACCATAATATATAGATAGATATAGTTATTATATATCTAAATTTAAACGCTTATCAAGGGTTTTACTTAAACTTTTTAACAACACCCCAGCACAGCTCACATGGCTCTGTCTATTTTCTTTTCCCCTCTGTACAAAGGAAGAGGTGAGTTAAGGTTGAAGCGTTGGCCGGGTTTGGGGCTTTAACTGAATTTCCTTACTCTCTGCGTGTAGGTCAAATCCTTTGACATTATACGCTTGGTACTGGCACAAAGTAACCTTTCAACTTAAACCATGTGTGATGTGGTGGAAGCTTTTTCTCCCCTTCTGTTCCCCTTTGGTCTGTGAATTGGCTATGGTTAGACCTTTTAAATGAACAGGTGTACTTTCTCCCTCCTTGTGATATGAAAGAAGCATAAAACTCGATTATAGCAATTTATGGTCTCTTAACTTGCTCGCACTTGTATCCATGACAGAAGCAGCTTTATGCTCAAATTCAAGACTTGGTAAAATAGGAAGTTAAAATTAACCTCAATCCTTTTATAGATGAAAACCTCAACAAATAAACAGTGGTTTAGTGGCATGGCAACCTGCCCCTTTAAATCCAAGAACTAGTCTGAGATGTCTATTTTGAGCTAGGGTTTTTTTTTTAAAAAAGATAATTGGACTTGGATGAACAGAGGAGTAGCCTGTGATTCATACTGGTGTGAGTTAAAGCAAAGTTTAATGCTACTACTTGGAAGTTAGCAATGCATGGGATTTCTATGCCTTATTTTATGCCTATATGAAAAGCACTCTCTGCTCTCTTCAGCAAGAGAGTTTCAATAGAAGTGTTTCAGGATGCAAAGATGTACGGATAGGTGTAGTAATGCTATGGAGCAGGTCAGAAGGGTTTCATTTTCGGGGGCCTGCATTCTGAAATGTAGCGCTGTTTATTAAAAATTAAAAAAAAGAAAATATCCGGACTCCCTAGGGGTCACACAGAAGATCAGCCTGAAAACCAGTCATCCTTTGAACACAGCAAAAAATTATGGTTCTGGAGCTCCTTCCCACCCTAGCCTTTTTCCCCTGCTGTGATAGCGTGACCCTGAAAAGACGAGCCCTAGAAATTAAAAGGCGTCTGCAGCAGAGACAGTCCCAAATGAGGGAGGCTTCGGTTTGGGGCTTATTTTACTGATAGCGACTGCAAGCCTGAACAAGTTGCTCAATGGATAACGCGCACATTTCGGGGGCAGAGGAAAAGGGGAACTGGGAGAAAGCAGCCCAAGAGGTGAAGAGGAGGGTACCAATGAGGACACGTTAGCAGTTAAATTGCTACAATTTTCTGAGCTACATCCACAGATGAAATGCATTAAAATCTTGTTTGTAAAGAGCAAAGCAGCGCAACGTACTAAAACTATTTCTGGAGAGAGTAGCAGAATCCCTGGCCGAGCGTGAAAAGCCTGTCGCTCTGAAGTTGTACAAGCGAGGGACTTTCACAGGGAACCAGGAAAGAGGGATACTTGACGTTAAACCCGATACCCTGCTAAGCATATAGTGTTCCCAAGAAGCTGAAGAATGCAAGTCTGCAACCGATACCTCCACCCACGTAGCCGCTGGCTCCTGAGTAGCCATAATAATATGTGCGTTTTTCTTTTATAGGAACGGAGCTGTGCGCAGGAGAAACCCAACGTGGTATGCTCTGCAAATCAGAAAACTACGTGAGGGGACTGCCAGGGGCTGGGAGAGATGCAGGACTGCATCCTTTGCCTGAGCTGACCTGGCGCGGCTCCTGGGAGGGAAGGAGCTGTGTGGTCCTTCCAACTGTCTTTTTGCCCACCTCTTTCTACAGTACGGCCCATGGCAATGTGTTGATTTATTTCCCATGCTTCTCAAAAATGCCCCCTTCTGCTCACAGCGAAGTCAATGGCAGATTTGCAGTAGATTTCACTAAGTCAAAGACCTTCCTAGCCCTGGGAATAAAAGGATGAAACAAGCGTTCGCTTTAGGTAAGCGATAACCTTTTCTGCATGCAACAAAGAGTACCCTGGTTTTAAAAATAAATGCCGAAAAAAGAACTTATTCCAATTCGTGGTAACTGTTTCTCCCCCAAACCCCAGCAGAGAACATCGACTAAGGCCATTTCATTCTGGCTGGAAGAATAGAGGAAAACTCCATTAGGAACAGCGCTCACTAAAACTAATACTGTCCCACACCCTCCCTTTAAGTGCATCTCACTATGAATCTGCATTTTGGTACGTGTTTTGCAGAACACATCAGCTGACGGTTTAGTGACCTGATTCACTGCTCACCGAGTCCCAGCCGATCCCAGGGACAGAAATGGTTTTAGCAGGGACAGACTCGGCTCTGGCAGTGGCAGATAAAATGTCAAGCTACATGACTTGGTTTCATTGGCATCACCCGAGCCTGAGCCTCAGAGGAAATCAGACTCCTGAGTCACCGTTTTGCAGGTTTTCGTTCAAATAAAATGCACTGGATAACCACCGGCCACAGAAATACGCTCAAACCAACCTGCCCATATTAACGTCTTAGCACTAAGAGGTTGACTTCGGGGGACAAAGCACTTTGCAAAGCTTTCTTTGCTACTGCCTTCCTGGGAAATGTCAAAGCAAGGCGTTGACGGCATTTCTCTCTCATTCAAGCACCCAATGTAATTGATAAATATCCATCGGGAAATACACCTACACATAGAAAAAGGCCTGGCATAATACATGTTTGCAAGAAAACAACTTTCAAGGCGTTATGGTTCTAGCACAGGTGAGGTTAACAAACACCATGAGCTGTACTGACACTGGGAAGATGAGACAGTACAGACCCCTTAAAATCTGTCAGGTCTTTAGAAATACAGACATATGTTAGGAAGCCCCTCCTTTCACTCATTGAAGGCTCTCACTCGTTAAAGGCGGCCAAGGAGAGTCCAGAAGAGATGGAGGGATGAGGGGGCAGCGCCTGTGAGCCCCCGCGCTCTCCAGGCTGGTGGGGTGGAGGTGGGCGAGCGGGGGGAGGATTTCAGGTACTTACCCTGAATCTGACTCTGAGGCTGAGGGTTAAAAGCAGTGGTGTGGTTCAAGGAGGCTCGTGGGTTGGGTGTGGGGGCTGGGTGGTGTGGGCTGACCCTCATGGCCGTACGACGCAACTGCTCCAGTTCACTCAGGCGCTCTGAAAAGGACAAGCTCCCGGGCTTTGTCTGCTCATCTATTTTCTGACGATGTCCTATTGTGGGAGGGGGGGGAAAAAGATCAGAAAATCTCACTGATACATGAGGTCTGTTGATTTATTTTCTTTTTAAAATTTTTTTTCTTTTTTTTTTTTAACCCCTCATCCACTGGCAAAGTACCTAACCAGCTAGCGGCCGTCTGAAATGAAACTGAAACCACCTCTCTGCAGGAACAGGAGACACAAGCAAGTCATGCATTGTAACCGTATCGCGGGGCAGCCTGAGACATGGCCTGGTCTGAAGAACCAGATCCACTGAAAATTGCAGTGCCTTCTTACACCTCGCACTGAGAGAGGAGGCGTTTTTAGAAGGAGGATGGTCTGCAAGGGTCAATAAAAGGAGGAACTTCTAGTGGCCCCTGTGCTAAACCTGCACTGGAGTAACTCACGAAAAATTGAATCCCAGATTGTCATAAGGTACCGTAATTAGACAAGTACTATGGAGCTATAAAATAACAAACCCAAAAAATCCCATTTTTGGATCCTTTAGCAATGGATTTACAGACAGAAATAGGAAAGAAACACCAGAAGCTGGCAGAATTGCAACTGGAGTAATGAAGTCTCTCTTAGTGGCATCGGGAGCTTCAAAAACATGAGGTCCCACCAGACGTCCAACTATAAGAGAGTAGATGCTGACATTACAGCATCGGCCAGTGTGTAGCGGACTTGGCCAGCACTCCCCAGGGCAGCCCTTGGAGATCAGTCCCCATGAAGCTCCAGTGCTGTGGCCCTGCAGGGCTGGGAGGGGACAGGGAAGGCGCTGGAGAGGCCCAGCTCCTGCACGGCATCGAGGCACATCCAGATTCAGCTGGAAGGGCACAGACATATCTCATCACAGACAGGACTGGTTTCAAGATAAGCCTTAGCTAGCAGTAACGTGCAGTATGCAAGGACTAAGGTAAAGGTAATGCATTTCTAACTGTTCCCTGTGGCTGCTCTCTGCTCTGGGATCCTTTGTGTGTCAACCTGCAACCACAAAGACTGCACACAGGGCATACAAGAGCGGCGTGTTGTCTGCTGGAGCACTTGCTCCTCCGGCAGGCAGGACGAAAGCACAAATTTTAAATCCTCTTTCCACCCTCTTAAGAGTTAACCTATTGCCACGACTTTGCAAACCACTTCTGTGGCCACTGGTTTCCAGCCCTATGAGATATCCTTCAAAAGTGGGGGATCTTATCCTGGAAGGCTGCTGACACTACGCTTTGGGGCTGAAATGGAAACCTCCCTAGCAGACTTGTGTTTGGTGAAATGTCTGAAATGGGATGGTTCAGCAACGTTCCCAACCAGGTGGAATCAAAACTTTCCTTTGTAGTTTTCCCCCATCCCCCAATAGGGCTTTTTCTTCTGAAAGATCGCAGAAAACAGCCCTTCAGCAAAAGCCCAAAAGCAGACTGTCTCTGGCACACAAGTTGTCCTTTCAAAGATGCTCTTTCCAAATGGAGGGCAAGATACTCACTGCAATGAGTCCATGAGGAAATATCCTCAACCCACCTGTATTTAGTCAATGGAGTAGGATCCCCAGCTCCAAAAATGTAATTTTGATACCTTCTGCTTGGGGACCTTCTTGTGGAGCAGTGAATGTCATCGCTACCCAAAAGGATCCCCCAAACCCAATCCCATTTTTGCACTTTGCATTTGTCTCAAGAAATCAACCGCCTCGTGAATCTTTCTGGCTTATCCCTTCCCCTTTCTTCGTATGGGGCACTGTTACCCTGACGGGAATGCATGTCAAATCTCTAGCCCAGAGGTCAAACATCTTTTTTTTCTACTTGTTCTCTTGAAGAAGGTGGCGTTATCCTTGGTTTCTGCTGAACACCATAGTTTGCTGTCTATCTGCTCCCGATTTTCATTTTTTTGTCATGAAGAGTTGCCTTCTACAGCTTTCTTTGCACCCCCATCCTCCCTGCAAGGAGGTGGCTAGTGCTGTTCCTATGGTGAGTCCTCTCTCAACTCACGGCTACAGCAGTGAAACAGACTAGCACAAAACTCCTGAAAATAATCCACCGTGCCCTATTCCACACATCCCCGTAGTATTTAATACATAAACACTCATAAAGATCCAGCTTCCAATTTTGAGTATCAGTGAATAAGCAGCAAAAGATCTCTGAAGAGCTCAGTATGCCCTTTACTCTACAGAGCACTCTTTCAAGCCACCCTAACAGCTCAATCAAGACACAGGACCATTTTATGCACTAAAAGGAAAATGTGCATTTAAAAGCAGTTCCCAGTAGCTGCATTTCTAAAATTAAATTTTATAACTTGTATTATGGTTCCAAATCACAGTGGCTCGGCATTTCTTCCTGTTGCCAGGCCCTTTGGCACAGCTTGAACTGTCTCAGATTCCACACTGTGCTGTAAATTATCCCAACAGGGGGGGAAAAAAAATTAAAATATAAAAAGACATATTATATAGTAGCAGTTTCATCATTAAAGAGTCCCATTAAGGCTTCAAAAAAAAAAAAAAAGGAGGGCAGAAGAGAAGAAAAATGAAAAAGACTTTCATCTGACATTCTGGCTGGTCAAGAGCAAATGCTTCATTTGTCACCAGTGCAAAGCTGGATGCTGCCTCAAGCTTTGGGCTTCTAACACTGGACTTGAACGCAAACATGCGGAGTCATACAAGATGTGCAAAATACCTCATACATTTGGACTATTTTAAGCTTCAGCAGGCTGAACCCAGGGCTTGCAGAGCCAAGAGCCAGGTCCTTCCAAATCCATCCCCCCGCTGTAATTTATTCCTAATTTCCAATTCTGCTCAGACATCTTCTGCTTTTAAGTGAGTGCACCAATGCCAAGTTTGACCTCCTGCTACCCTACTTTCTCCTCCTACCTCCCCGGTGCTGCCCTCCCGGCATCCGGAGTTTTGCCTGCCTGGCACGAAACCAAGCGGCCCAGCAGCACAAGCCGGTGTGCGAGCAGCCTCGCATGGAGGTGAGCTGTTCCTCTGAAGCCAACAGTACAAGGGCTGCATTAAGGCAGGTGAGGCAAGAATTAACTTTCCCCTCTGAATCTAGCTCAGGCACTCAATTTGTGTCAAGCTGGCACGCTGCCGGGCAGGGCAGACAAACCCAAGCTTGCTCTGAACAACCCAGCTCGCAGGCAGCAAGCAGGGCAAATTAACCCAGGCACAGCATCCTCCCGAGGTCACCGCGGGGCACCCCGTTCCCAGGCCAGCTCCCTCCGAGCTGGTGGGAGTATCTCTGCGTGTCTCCACCGTGCATCCACCAAGCAAAACTCCCGGACCTCACCCTACCCAGCCCTGTGCTGCCCCAGGTCATCCTGTTGAACCCGAGATCTGCCTCATCCCTTGGGCTTGTGGAAATCCCGCTCGTGTCAATGCATTCGGGAAGGAAAGACCAGCACCAGCAGGTTCCTTCTGAGGGGAGCTCTGCTGTTGTTTTCATCCATATGTTGTAATTTTTGGTGGGAACTACCTAGAAACAATGTCAGGCAATTGTCACCTCAAGATGTAGCTCCAAAAGTGGCTCTTCCCCGCACCTCCCCCCCAATCAGAAGAGCTATTTCACCTTTTCTCCCTTGCCAACTGCTGCAGGTAGCAGCACAGAACCTGTTTTGCATGAAGGTCTGCAGCACGAAAGTAAAGAACTGTGTCAGAAAAATGTAACAAATATAAATGGTTTTCCCAAGCCACTATAAAAGCACAGGCAGAGCTTTGTTAGGGTGACTTGTATTTTTGTGTTTATTAGCTTTACTTTGAAGTTAGCCTCTAAGCAAGTTACCCTTGCTTAAAGAGCAGGCAAGTTATCCTCGGTTCACCCCTGTAAAGCCCAGGACTATTATTATCCCCCTTTTATAGGTGGAAAACTGAATGACAGAGAAATGAGGCGACTTGCCCATGGTCAGGCAGTGACCCTGTGGCAGACGCTCGCCTCCGAGCTCAGCGCGGTGACCACAAGCCCAGGCTTCCCCTTCGCAGGAGAGCAGAGTGATGCAGGATGAAAAAGAGCAGCAGGAAGGCGCTTGGAAACTGGTGTGGCTCTGCTGAGCCGGCAGTTTGGCCACGAGGATCTGCCACGAAACTTTTGCAAATCGGATGGGACTTTATGGAAGTCAATCAAACATCCAGCTGTTGAATGAAGACGACCTTGGCTCAGAGCTCACAGAGAGAGACGGCTTGCCACGAGACGGCACCGCTGTCCTCTCTCCCTCCCCACGTCCTCATACTTTTTGTCAAGCATCAATTTGCAGGTACCAGCAGAGGAAAGAAAAGGGCAGCATCTTTTTCCCTTGGGTTGCAGGGTCAGTGTTTGAGACACTGGAATAAATACGACATCCAGCCTGCTTGGCTAAACCACAGGGTTTGGGGGCTTTTGGACATTTTTTTAACTTATCCCTTTCAAATACTGTCTCAGTGAGACCAGGCGGATTTTTTTATGCAGAATATTAAGCGAAGAGGGCAGAGAAAACATTAGCTTTTCCGATACTTTTACAGCAATGCAACATGAAAGTGCTTTTCCTCTTAATGGGAGGGAAATGCAGTTTTATAGACTTTAAGAGACCGTGGAGCACTCAGCTTGGCCCGCGGCCATCTGATTGGGACTCTGGATGTGGAAACAACAAGAACAAAGTGCCTTGGCAGCCCCCGTTCTTGTGCACATCGGGCACTCATTGGGAATGGTTGCTCGGTCCAGGTTTCAGACCGCGGCCGGCCCCACGGTGACGACAGCAGCACTCCGGGCTGCCTTGACGTGCCAGGTGTCCCATTACTTTCTTTTTAATCTGGTTTTTAAAAGTGTTGCTAGTTGCCTTTCAGGTTCAGAGGGGGAGAAGCAGGTAAAACAGAGGCTAAGGAAAGGCATGACGCCATCGGTACTCTTGTTCTGCCAGATGAAGCTACTGAAATTCCTGTGGGTACCCAGGACCGTTTTACAAGTAAACACTGCTGGAGTGGATTAATGGACATTTTTTTTCTCTTTTAATCAAGTCACAGGATAAGTACACTCTTCTGTCACTTGCTGTCATTCTCTCACAAATCTGACTATTTGGAGCTGGTGCATCGGGAGGA
The DNA here is from genome assembly GCF_000699105.1 of Pygoscelis adeliae. Taxonomy (NCBI): domain Eukaryota; kingdom Metazoa; phylum Chordata; class Aves; order Sphenisciformes; family Spheniscidae; genus Pygoscelis; species Pygoscelis adeliae. The sequence continues at coordinate 1,893,839 of NW_008825113.1, forward strand.
ACTAACGCCCCCAAAAGATTTGGGCTTGGGGGACGAGGTGTTGGACAGAGACTGGCTCATGGCTGCTGAGCATCCCGGCCAGAGACAGACCCGAGCAGAAACACCACAGGTTTTCGTGTGTATTATCCACAAGTTTTCTGCCCCAAATCAGCAGGTTGTACTTGTGTGGAGATAGTATAAGGGGAGTTTAATTACGTGGAGCCCTTTCTCCCCAGGGGGAGCAGAATACCTCCCCCTCTCTCCTCTGCCCCCCCTTTTCCCGGGTGGAAATGGAAACTTTTCACACCCAAAAAGTGTGAAACTACACAGGAAAATACAGCATCTGGCCAGACTTTGCCAAAGTAGGGAGTGACTGATGAGACCCGATGTTTTGGTTTAACGAAAGCTGGCTGCTTTGGAACCGTGTTGGACCTTGATCCAAGCATCTCCTCTTTTCAGGGCTGTATGTGTTCGGGGCTTTGGTTTGGCCCCAGCTCTAGTGGGGTAGAAAATAAGCCATGTTTCATTGTGTCCGGTTAATAAAGTGGTAAACATTGTTTTGTGCCATGGAGCTAAAATAAATCCAATTATTTTGTACGTAGTGAAGGATGAGAAGAAAATATACTCTTTCACATTATTATAGGAAGTGAGCACACTATCTTTAGTGCAAAAAATGATATATTCTTGTAAACAACAGTGAATTACAGTGCCTCTATACTACTACCAAGCTGGGAAATGCAAGTGCTTGAAAATCAGCTATCCTGCTTGCAAAAAAGCATTTTTCTTGCTAACAGTAGAAATAGTGCCTTAAGTGCATAAACCAGTAATATTTTTCTATGTGCCAGATATCCCAGATATAAAATACTTTGCACACTCTTTTTCCCTGATTTCCTATCTGCACAGAAAGAGCAAGTAGTATAACTTTTCTAGGACACCGTTTGCTGTGTTTTCAAACAGACCTGACCTGATCCTGCAGAGATGTATGCACATGCTTAGCGTAAGGCACTAACCATTGTTACACGGCAGCCCACGGGGCTTTAGGAAATCACGCTTGAAAATAAAACCAATCTGTAGACTGGTTTCCTCTCTAGCCTCATCACTTGGAAAAGACTTATACCGCACTCAGGCATTAGAAGGATCAGTACAGGACAGCGTCAGAGCTCACCAACCTCTTGTACAGTGTTAAAAATATAATGTAAAAGGTTCCTAAAAAGGGAATTAGACACACTGTAGGATATTTTCTCTTTCCTCAGTTAAAGATATTATTGCTGTGATGAGGAAAAATAATGGTGACGGTAGTCAGAGCTTCGAGTAGACTCATCAGCAATTATATTTTTTTGCTGTTTTTCTTAAGCACTGTACAACACAAGCCTTCTTTCCAGACAGAAGGAACATCATGGAAGACAGGATATTATGCTAAACGTTTTTGTGCCGTGTCTGTAATTACCAGCAGAATCAGTGTTGGTCATCAGACCCGACCTGACCGTAGGTGCTGGAAAA
>NW_008825113.1:1895386-1903741 GCF_000699105.1 Pygoscelis adeliae
GAGCACAGACAGACTGACAGTGGGAAGGCCTTCCAGATGCGCTTCTCCTATCAGCTCCCTGGCAAACCTCACCCTTTCTGTGTCTCTATGGAAAAATCTGCTTGTTACTCTAAGTAACTGCAGACATACGAGACATTTCAGGTACGAACCTTTGCTGAGCATTTAATTTTTCCACCAGGTGATCCAATTTGGCTGTGTGTTGAACAAGTGTCCAGTGATACCAACAAAGTGAACAAAGATTTACACGGCAGGTTCCCTGCTCTCTGGTAACTCCCCACTTTGCCTGGGGGAAACCCCAGGTAGCTTCTTGCACCTCTGGGGGGGGGTTAGTCGTCCTGCTGTAACAACATGCACTCTGAGCAGCTGGTGCATTTTTTTCCTATGTGTTTTAACAGTAGTTACACAATATTTTGGCAATATTTTTTTTTCTTACCTCTTCTTTCTTAAATCAGTGCTTTCTTTAAAAAAACCCACACAAACGGGCACTATAGGTAGAGCAAAATTTGCGATGAGAGGGAGTCCTGCCCTGGAACAAACAAGAGCAGGCAAGAGAGTCCAGATCAAGCCCCTTTTGCATGGTCTATACTAGAAAACAAACTTCGTTTTCCTGTGTTCCAGGTGAGTGCCCTAATTGCAGGCTGAGAGCCCTTTTCGTCACTGATTCACTATCCAGCTGCGCCAGTAGAGCTCCAGCAGGGAATGTCCCCAGGAAAAGGGACTAGCGGAAGCTGCTGGTCTCCCTTGCTCCAGCCGGCACGCTGACTACGAGACTGTGGGCTCCTCCGGGCTGGGTCCCTCCAGCTCTCTCCCTGCCTCCTGACGAACATATGAAAAGCCTCACGTCTACCCTGAGGTACCACAGCCAGAAAAAGCAATCTTGACAATTTTTGCAAGGCAGGAAATACACTTCCTCTCCTCCCAGCTCTGCTGGTGAGACCTGTGCTGTACTAACAAACAGCAATGCGCAAATGCATTTCCATTTAAAACACAATTATTTTGCTTGCCATGGATCCACCGAAACTTCTGATGACTCTGACATACATGTGTCCTCTATTTCTGTCATGGAAGTGCAATTATTCTGTGGATTCACCCCAGGAATTAGGTCATCGCAGCAAAGTAAAAGTAAGGGAACCGAGCGTTAGGAGTTTGGAGGGGAGAAGTTGTTCATGAAATTTAAATTAGTCTGCAAAATTATACCCTTTGCTTTCTTTTCCTTTTCCCCCATGTCAATGTATATACTTTAAAAATCCCGACTCCTTGACAAAGTTTGAATGACTCCCAACTTAAGCATCACATTGCCAAAAGCCTCTTTTGTTTCTTTATAGTTTGCATCTTCCCACATGTACAAACCGCCATACGAATACCCTCCAGCCATGAGCTGAGACATCATAGTTGAAGATATGTATGAGAGAGTAGGTGCAGAATGAGACACATCCAGCCAACCAACAGCTCAGCAAGCAACCAAGAAAAATACAGGCACAAAAAGACACCTCTGTCCAAAGAAAAGCTGCAGAAACATGAGGCTCAGGCAGCAAGGACTGAGCTGCCATTTGAGCAGCCCTTGGGAGAAGGGTAGTCTCTCTGCTGAATACAGGGGAGCAGGGTCCTAATTCAGACACCTTAATCAAATGCGTAAGCTTAGGTGGGATGAATCTGGACCCCCTCCCTCAGCCTGAGTGGGAAAAGCAAGGGATAATAGCATTTGCTACCTTTGCAGTGCCTCTGAGAAGACAAATGAATGGGAAAGTGGGTTGCACGAACGTCACAGTACTGGAGGTCAGAGAAATAGCTTAGGCAGAAACCCATTTATTTCATCAGCCCACTGAAATATCTCTAGACAGTGAGAGGTCTTCATCATTCAGCCTCGGGCAGAGTTGAACAAGGGACCTGCCACTTAAAGGTCAAGTCCTGTGGCTCACTGTTTATATAAACCAGGGGAATTTGGCAACACAAAAGTAAATTTACCCCCAATGGATACTGACCATTTAGACTTTGAGGACTTGTAAAAAACTTTGCTCCTGTCCAAAAAAAGTATCTAGCCAGCTACACGCTTCCTTTGAACTGAAGACCTTTGCTTTTACCAAGTCTGGTGACTGGTGTTTCTGCACAATAGTTGAAAATACCTGTTTTTCCCAAGAAATGAGTTTGGATATTTTAATCTGCAGGTTCCTAAGCAGTCCCTCCTCTGTACTAATGCTCCATTGTGCCTACACAGGACTGCAGTTCACTGAAAGCTCATAAGTTTCACGTGGTTCTGCCTAGTCTTTATTTTAGGTTCCTGAGCCATTTTTTGCTTTCCTCATTTTCTTTGCAGCTGCAGAGAGATATAGTAAGCTACTGTATAGCATTTTGAAAGCAGGGCCTCTGAGAAGTTTCCAAACTGCATACAAGCAGGTTATTCTTTGGCTTGTTTTCTTTGGCTTGGTGTTAGCAGTACAGAATGAGTCAAACAGTATTAACTTTCAAGAGGGAAGTGGTGTGGTCAACCAAAACTGTTTGCGGCTAGATTGCGAAGATAGGTAGAGCAGGTAATGAAGAACAGCCCATAATGCAGGGTGTAGGTAGGAGAGGCAGACGGACTCAGACAAACAGAATCCTTAATAATTAAATCAACACTGTTGCCTAAATTTTTCTGCAGCTTTATGTGCTAAGGTTATGACACAGGCTGGCTTTTCTGGACTGGCCAGCCTTGAGAAGGTGGCCTGGTGCATGTCGTGCTTAATGAACTCAAACTACAACACTGCAAGGGAAGAATAAAGGTTGGGTCCTATGAGAAAAAAAAAAAAAGAAATATATCAACTTTTCATTTGTGGCTGGTTAAATTCTTTCTTGTGTCTCCTTCCATTTTTACAGGCTGTTCCTTATCTATTCCGTGATTAAAGAAGGCAAGGAAGATGTTTCCATCCTTCCCTCTCTCTAGGATGTGTTTCAGGTATTAACAAGCACATCGTGCCCTCATACAACAGACAACTCTTTCTCTTACGATTCAGAAGAGTCGAGATGGCCTCTCCCAAGCATTGTTCTCCCTCATACCTTGCACAGACCCGTGCAGCGCTCATATAGGAACAGTCTGACCAAGTTTTATCATGAACACTAATAGAAAATGCATTTACTCATTACAATTCCCAATTGCAGCAGACGAGCAAAAAGCAAGGGCACAAATGGAGATGCAGAGCAAAAGTCCTTCTGCATTCTTCACAATGGGTGACAGAGGATGAAGCAAAAGACTGCAGTTTTTTCGTATGGGCCTACAAGGAGGAAACTGCTGCACCTTCTGATAATCCAGGGCAGGTGAAGCAGGGAGGGACTGCAGCGCAGATGGATTTTCACCCCTTCCAGTTATATTCCAAGAAGAAAATAGGGCTGTTCACAGAGAGTGCCGCACAGCTTCATCCAGCCTTTTTCTTAGACACGTGTTGTTTTGGTAAACCCGTAAGTAAGGCAACTCCTCAAAAACAGAGCTTTCAGAAAAGGTCCTGCACTGCCAAAAGCTTGTTTGGCGAACGGGAGTGTCTGACCACTCCAGACAGGGTGAAAGTTCCCCTCCCCCTTATCCCGTCTCCCTTAGGAGCCTGAGGAAGAGAAAGCCCCCTCTCTCCCACCTCCTGCGGAGAGTAGGGTGAAGGAAGCAGGTGGCAGAGGTTGTGTGCAATCGGGTCCTGCTGTCCTCCAGCCCATCCCTGCAGGAAACTTTCTCGTCTGCCAGCAGTGCGGTAGGTATTCGGTGGTGAACCCTGGAGGGGACAGTGGGATTGCTGACCGATGCTCCAACAGCCCAGCTTTGCTAGCTAACCTCATTCTAGGAAGGGTGGGGGCTATATTCACCCTTAAAACCAGAGTAGGCAGGTGCAACATGGGGTTTGAGCTACAAGTCCATCCTTCCCCAGCTCATGCAAAGCCCCAGCAGCCGCTACAAACCTTTCGTTTGCTCACGTTTAATGACTGCCATTCAAAAGTCCGTCCTTGCTGAAGAAACATGATGGATGAAGGACCAGACTCTTTGATTTAGAGCACCACCAACTAACTTCACTGGAAAGATACCGGGCATGTCAGTGAACTAGGGTCTTCAGTGGGGACCAGCGTATAGTCACATCCCCTACTTGCCAGGGTGCTGCATATTTATGCTTTTCTTTACATACACACACACAATACAAGTGGCATCTAGACAGTCTTTTTTCATATTTCTGTGGAAAATGCTCCCCCCTCAAAAGACTTGTTCACCAATCTTAACAGCTACAAATTCTTTGTAGGTAAGTGCAGTTGGCAGGAGAAAGTCAGACCTACTGACTGCTTAGGAAGCATTTTCAGAAGTAATATACATTCACCTAATTCTGCTTTTGTCACAGTTGCAGAGTACTTGCCCACTGATTTCAGCAGAGCTAGACCGAAGCTGTATAGCCCTTGAAAATCCCACCACACAAATACAGGTAAACACTTAAAAATATTCACCACAGTCTTTGTAGCCATTCAACCACTAGGGGATATAATAATGAAGTGCAAAAAAAAAAAAAAAGGTTGACAAAGATGAAAAAAGTGAAAGAAATGAGAAATAACTACCTACCTGTTCTCAATTTAAAATCACACTAATTCAAGGGGAGGGGGGGAAGAGTTGTGTGGGATTAAGTGACTCAAAAAAGGAGTTGAAATAATTTCTATAGGACTGGGCCAGTCTTATCGCCGTTCCTAGCCCACACCGCAGCAGCTCTGGTTTCCTGTTTACCTGCTTTATGTGAGGAAGGAGCTTGTCTTGTCAACACTTCTGTGTATCTTTAAAAAAACAGCCAAATAACTAGGCAAGCAAATACATATAAGCTACCGCATTCCCAGAAAAGCAATCTTGACACAAGATTTTGCGTTGCACGTATTTGGCAATTTTATTAAACGAAAATGATGAATTCCCTGCCTCATGTCACCCAACATCGACTGTCCTAAATGACTCAGCAGTGGGACTGATAAATGCCAGGGAAAATAAACCTGTTACATCTTTTCCAGATGGAAAAGAAGCGTCTGCACCACGAAATCTCAAGGATGCTGGTAGTAAAAACCTATCGAGGTTCTACATATCGGATTAGGACAAAAAGGATTCCCCCTATCACTGTTACATCAGGGAGTGCTGAGCATTCATATAAATTTCATAATCCTTTGCACATCTGATGGAGAACAACCAGCACTGTTTTTAGGAGCTGCGGGTAGCCACTAGCCAGTTAAAGTCCATATGAGGCAGGTCTTGCCTGCACCTTGCCTGCACTGAGGGATCTTTGCACTGGGGTAGTTACAGCAGCTACCGGTCTTTGCTTTTACTGGTCTTTTCAGCTTGTGGGCAGCGTGCCTGCTGGTATGTCTGTATGACTTCCAGTCTGAAACCGACTGCTTGAGAGCATGGGTCTGTCCATCTCCACTCGTGTATATAAATTTTGCTTCAGGTTCCTGCTTCCAGTGAAGCCCCCCCCAGGGTGCCCGGGTGAGGGGACTCTGAGACCTCAGACAACAGGCTGGTGTTGTGCCAGCCCCGTCAGCTGCTGCGAGGGGGCCAACCCCAGCACGGAGCTGCCCCTGCCCAGGGGGCTGCTCCGCCATCCCCTCGCAGAGGAGAAGGGGCTTGCCGAGCAGCAAGGATGTGGGGCACAGAGAGTTCTTTCTGGGTCACGGGGGACCCAAGAGCTGCGGAGGTGCCCGTGGATGCCCTGCAGAGCTGACTGCATCCAGACATGCAACCTCTGGTCCCATTCTGCAGCCAAACTTTTAACATCCAGTGTCAGGTGGTCCTGTGCTATGTGATGCTCCCGTGCTAAGCCAGAATGCCCAATGCTATATTACTGGAGCAATTCAGGGTGGTTGTGCGAAAGTGCATGCATAATGGAAACAGGCCGATTTCCCCCTCACTCTTCACTTTTCTTCAGAAAATACAAGTCACAAAGGGACAAAGTGCTCTCTGCTCTTTCGCTCTTTGTGTACTTTCATTATGAAAAATGGGCTGGTGGCATGCACAGCTTTCACAGCAGGGGAGGACGTGCCCAACCACAGGACGTACATTTTAGGCTGTTGTTCCCTTGCCACTCAGGGGACGGGGGGCTGTTAGGACTGTCCTGCCTGTTCAGAAACAGCTCCTTCAGTCTGCAAGCATGCCCTTGCAATAATATACCACTTTATTTTATTTAAATGGATTCAATTGCTCTTCTTTGTCCGCCCTTCGATGAGACAAACACACAGAAAGGAAACCAACAGCAATCCCCTACCTACCCGTACCCATTTAGAGACAGCAACGCATCAAGTCACATTGTATGAATTTGAGCCAACGATGTTTTGTAACTTCCCCCAGCCGCCGCACGCTTGCATATAACCATTGCACAAGCCAACTACAAATATCCCCAGAGTGCACCCATAATTTAAGCACTAGTCTGCCCACGTCAGTGTCACCCAGTTAATAGGACGTGGGGACACAAACACACAGGCACAGACCTGGCAGCGTGCAAGCATTGGCTTTTCTTGCAGCCCATCCCTTTCTTTTGTCTGTACACGGTCTATTTAGATTGGAAGCTCTCAGGGGCAAGTACCTTAGCCAAGATTTTTTAAAAAGCGATTAGCAAAGCTGGGTTGTGATACTGAGAGGGTGATGTGCTACGGAGCACGCACCTAATGCTAGCAAAGGAAGAAAGAGTCCCCGTTGCATTTCTGTTATATAGACAGTCAACTTGTAAACACCACCTTTTCCTCTACATGTTTTCTGCTAAGAAATTTTTAGGCACTGTAAGTCTCCAGGTGAATGGAAGTATCTGAAAAGCCATCACTGAAATTTATATGGTGGGTCTATTCCAATGACATGATGATTCATTTTTTTCATGGTTTCAAAACTGTTCATTGGTACATGTTAGTTTCCAACAGATGGAGGCACTTGCAGCAGAAAGCAAGCAAGAAATGAAGGCAGTTAGTATTATTTCAGCTCACTGAGATGAAAGGGCTTTTTGGAGAATAGTTTGGCTTTTCCTTGCATGAAAGGCTGAAAGTGGAAGTCATGTGAAACCCTCAGAGGAATCATCCCTCCCTAGCCTGACACATGCAGAGTCTTCCTCGCTTCTGCCACGGGACGGGAGATGCCGGCCCCTTGTGGGCTCTGCTGACTCTCCTCCCCGAAGCTGCTCGGGAGTCTAAGATCTGTGGGCAAAGGCTGGACGGGGCAGGGGAAAGGATAAGCAGATCAGGTGTATTTAACACCACCAGCCCTTGGGGATTCCCTAAAAAAGACCTCAGGCTGGGCAAGAGGGCGTTTGAAGATTTCCTTCGTAACAGCTACAGGCCATGGGCTTTCCTTGAACCTTACAAGTGAAACGGGATCACTTCAGATCAGGGTCTGAGGGTCTCCTTAACTGTGGTTGAGCAAAGATGTACCCCCCGCCACAGCTAGCTTTGCCAGGAGGCAAAAGGAAATTTCTGTCCCTAAAAAGGTGCTTCTTGGGCCAGCAGCTTTTTAAGCTCCTCCTCAAATCCCACTCAGCAATATTATTCTCTCTTTCTCCACTCCTTAGCATCCTACTCTTTGATATAAGGATATCAAAAAAGTATTTGGGAAAACCACATATCCACTATGGAATAATCACATTTAATGTCCAGCTTAACCTTGGACATCTCAAGCCCACTGGGGCTAAACCCATGTAGCCTTTTCCTTTTGCGCCGTTTTCAGGCACCTAGTCCATTAGTGACTTTTTCAGACCTATGTAGGTTAAAACAATTCAATGAGAAAAACAGAAAGAAGCAGTCACAAGAAGAAAACCCTAATTTTTCAGCAGTCATACACAGTAGGTCAAATGGCCTAAGGGAAACATTTAATTTAAGAGTCACAGAATCATAGAATCATTTAGGTTTGGAAAGACCTTTAAGATCAAGTCCAACCATTAACCTAGCTCTGCCAAGTCCACTGCTAAACCATGTCCCTAAGCGCTACATCTAAACATCTTTTAAATACCTCCAGGGAGGGTGACTCAACTACTTCCCTGGACAGCCTGGTCCAAGGTTTAACCACTCTTTCAGGAAAGACATTTTTCCTCATGTCCAATCTAAACCTCCCCGGCACAACTTGAGACTGTTTCTTCTCGTCCTATTGCTTGTTACTTGGGAGAAGAGACCGACACCCACCTCGCTACAGCCTCCTTTCAGGTAGTTGTAGAGAGTGATGAGGGCTCCCCTCAGCCTCCTTTTCTCCAGGCTAAACAACCCCAGTTCCCTCAGCCACTCCTCATAAGACTTGTTCTCCAGACCCCTCACCAGCTTTGTTGCCTTTCTCTGGACACATTCTAACACCTCAATGTCTTTCTTGGAGTGAGGGGCCCAAAACTGAACACAGTATTCGAGGTGCGGCCG
>NW_008825113.1:1904605-1917754 GCF_000699105.1 Pygoscelis adeliae
CCCTGGTTGTCCCGCACATGCCTTGTGAGCGCCCTCAAGACGAACTGCTCCATAATCTTCCCCAGCACCAAGGTCAGGCTGACAGGCCTGTAGTTCCCCGGATTCTCCTTCCAGCCCTTCTTGTAGATGGGCGTCACATTGGCAAGCCTCCAGTCATCTGAGATCTCCCCCATTAACCAGGACTGCTGATAAATGATGGAGAGTAGCTTGGTGAGCACTTCCGCCAGCTCCCTCAGTACCCTTGGGTGGATCCCATCCGGCCCTGTAGACCTGTACATGTCTAAGTGGTGTAGCAGGTCGCTAACCATTTCCCCTTGGATTATGGGCCTTCATTCTGCTCACCGTCCCTGTCTTCCAGCTCAGGGGGCTGGGTACCCAGAGAACAACTTGTTTTACTATTAAAGACTGAGGCAAAGAAGGCATTAAGTACCTCAGCCTTTTCCTCATCCTTTGTCATACTATTTCTACCAAGTTTTCTAACCAAAAGTATTTTCATCAGGAGCACTACTCTTGATCTGGTTACTGCTAATGATTTTCCTCATGGACTTAGCTCATAAAAACATAAATTGCTTTATGAATCATAGAATCATAGAAGTTGGAGAAGAAAATGGGTTAAGTCATCTTGCCCTTCTCCCTGACAGTGCAGTATTATTTCTTTTTATAAAAAATTTTGAAAATAAGCATTTATTTAAAGCTGAAGAATGAAAATGCTAAGTTCAAAGAGATTTTAAAAATACATAATGATAGCAGTGGAGGAAGAGCCAGATTCTTAAGTACCTTGGCACTCTCTACAAGCCATGACAATGTGATGAGAAGTATCATCTGGTTAGGCACAGCCAGAAATTCAACAGCAAAAAAAGGGACAATGGTGTAAGTCCTGTGCACGAGTAATTATCATAGTTGTAAATGCAAATCTGGTAGTTACATAGGCAAATATGCTGCTAGGCAAAGACCTGGCCATCACAATAACCGCGACCAAATGTACAATGTAATGTGCAAGAACCCAAAGTCTGCAGGCCTTTGTGCAGAGAGTGAAGTATCACATGTGCACATGTGATAATACACACCATGTTATCGTCACCTATCGTGGCATCTCCACACATCCCAGTGAACCAAAAAGTCTGTGCTTTGCATATTTGCTTTTGGAGCCTTTGGTTTGAGTATTTTTCTGTTTTCCAAAAATGGCTTCAAATCCTGTTTTGTATTACTTTTTGAAGTTTTTTCCCCAAGCATGTCTAGTTGAAGAGGCTGTCCTTTTGCATTAAAAAAAAACAGTTTGAGAACCCATCTAATTCTGGCTCAGAAACTGCTCTTGATCCACATTCTCTGAAGATGAAAGAAAATGTTTCTGTTATTTCTTAAGTTAATCAATCTTAAAGGTTTTTTAGAAAAAGTATTTCTTTGTCCTGTAAAGTTCACTAAAAATCATCCTGGTGTGAAGTTCTGACTTTTGTCTCAGACGGCCTCCATCCTCAGAAATGGCCCCTTACCTTCCAGCATTTTTCACAGAGAATGCAGGCACTCGCTAGAATTCAGATTGTCTGAGAACCATTATAAACATAAAGTAAATTAATCAAAAACTGTTGCTGGAGTTAGTTTTGGACTTCAGAATGTTTTTTCCAGATCTCTGTAAGACAGCAGCATCTAATTTTGTTCCCATTACTGTCTTCCATGGATTTCTTTTGAATTGGGACATCTTAGAAAATAGAAAATCCGTATTTCTGTAATTCCTTTAGCTCAAGTGAGCAAGTGAGTCATGGATCTGTAAGCATGAATGTTCCCAAATATCGATTACTGCAACTAGAAACATTCTAATCTAGCAGTTTTAATTTTGATTCTAGTCTCAATACAAGAAGGCCTATATAATTTTAAATCCCTTCAGTACACAGCATGCATGTTTTGATATGTCTAACTGCAAATCTTGCATGTGAGTTTGTGCAGGTAACAGCCCCGCAATCTATTTTTGTACAGCCTACACATGTAACTGATCTAATTGAATCAATGCAAAACAGGCTACACCCACTGAGCGACAGTATAGAAAAATAAACGTATAGCCCAAACCCACCAGAACTGTCTCAGAATGGAGAATGCACTGGGTACCACTTCTTTTTTCCTTCACAGCCCGTGGTGTATCTCTTCAGGTCAATCCGTATCTCAGTCAAACATATAAAGAGGAGAGGAGATACCAGACTGATCGCAACAGCCACTGCGATTCAGAAACCCTTGGTGAGAAGTCAAACCAAAGGACTTTGCAGCCCACTTACAAATGAAAGGAGCATAATCCCTTCTCCGCTGTGCCATGAATGACTTAGCGATAAAAGGAGCTGTGCATTCCTACTGAGGGGGGAGACTGACCTCCTCTCCTGACACGCATAAAGCCTCCTCCACTATGCAGCTGATTTGCCTGCGACAAAGTGAAATTGTTTACAAGGAAGCTTTTACATACATTTGAGTCGGGAAGATACGTATGTTGCTTCAGTATGTATTATATCTCTACTTCCTTTTTAAAATGTAGAATCTTATTAAATATTAACTATTATACCAACAGAAGAATTGATTTAAAACAGTAGGTATGCCTGCAGGATGATTTTGTTTCTTACCGTTCTAGCTGACTCATACTGAAAAAACTAAAGCTTATTTGTTGTCTGCAAACTATGAACATGCCCAGGTAATTGCATATGCAAATCTGGAACTTGCATATACAAATGTCTTTTTTATGGGCACAGCTGCCTGGTTCACCAAGGATATTTTTCAGGGACAATTCAACCAGAATTTACAAAAAAACCCACCAAACAACCTAAATAAGAAGCCTTACCCTGACAGCAGTATTTGTTTTAAAGTCTAGCCTCAAATCCAAAAAATACAGGCCAGATTTTTCCACTAAATGCATGCAGCATCATGATGCAACTTGGACAAATGAAGGCTTGAGAAGAAAACGCACAGGCAAGGCATGAGTTTTCTAAGCTATTTCAGTGGAAGTTTCAAACCTTTCTTTTCTCCCCTCCTCAGTTAAGCAATCCTGAGCTGCAAGTCTCATTCTCTAGTGGGTGTTTGAATCCTGCTGCTCTCTTCTCCCGGGACAATTCCACTTAAGCAACAGCCAGAAATTCTGCCAAGCGTGCGGGAGGAGTGCAAGAAATTAACCACAGACCTCAATTTACATCAGGGCATTTCGATAAAAATATGAAAATGTCCCATTTGGGCTAGTGACTGAGGTTAACGATTGCCTCTGGTAACAGGCAGCGCATGTGTTGCAGAAGCATCTATACCTGCAGATCTGCTCCACCCTCACTTCACTGCCCTTGCCACCCGAACAAAACAACCGCCTGTGTGAAAGTTGCGGGTATTCCCCTGGAGATATCAAACCATTCATCTCCTCCTTGTACTTAGTTCTTAAAAAAAAGAAAGGAGAAAAAAAGAGGAAAGATTGGCTGTCTGTGAAAATGGGTACTCCTAAGCTATACGACAGCATGAGGTACAGTGAACTCCACAAGGCAGCAACCAGGTGTCCTCTCTCAGGCATTTATTTATTTTTGCAGGGTGGCTGAGCTTGAAAAGTTAGATCGATGACATATTGGTTTCCTATGCTTTAAAATCCTCTTAACATCTGAAAGGCACGACTAGCAAGAAATGATGCTTAAGGTATACGCTGCCCACTTTTTACCAGCATCCCTTCTGTCAGCTTTTGGGTATGATCCAAGTCATCCCTGGGTAGATACTGTAGAAATGCAAGGCAAGTCAATTCTAGATCAGCTGGACACCTGTGAAAAATAAGGCTTCGGGAAGGCATAATTAAAACCATTCGTAGGACAGCCTTGGCTTAAAACATACCCACTGCTCCACATGCATGGGATATTGCTGCGTTTCATGAGGCTGGTGATGAACCCCTATGCTAAACCGTCAACTTGGCCTTCTGCAAATGCTGTCGCTAGCTCACTTACTTCTGGGTTCGCGAGGTCCGTCCACTGTTATCTTGATGGCTCTGTGGTATGTGGCTACTTGTGGCGGATTTGTGAAGACCGTGATAGTCAGTGTGAAGCTTTTCCCTGCAACAGGAAAAAAATGTTACTGAGCGTATGTGTTGAGAAAAGGTGTACTCCTCATTTCAAATAGCACTCGAACACACCAAATGGCACTAAAACACTTTAGCTGTCCGTATCTGAAGATAGATAGATATGTGCCCAGGGAGCGGGGTGTATAACCTCACAACTGCCTGGTGCTGGATGCATTCCCGCTGTGGCAACTGCTCAAAGCTTTTGGAAAAAAAATTAATTTATATTTAAATGATCTACACTTTGTTTGTAAAAAAAGGAGGTTATCCCTAACAGTTAAAGTTTATCTGATCTACATGACTGCTGGTACGTTATCTGTACTTTCTAAAGGGTGCTAGTTCAGAGAGGCTTAGAAATTGTGCCTGACTCTTCCAAAACTGCCACGGGAATCTGATCAACAGCGCTTGTTAAAATTAAAGAGAACTGGGTGCTCAGATCCCCGAGGCAGATTGTAAAATCCCACGCTTTGTGCTTGAAGCTAGCATTAGATCAATTCCATATTGCGAACAAGAACCCTTTAAAAATAATCTGCTACCACAATGCCAAGAAACAAGGGAATGGAAAAAATAAAAAAATGCCTACAGCTTGTCCACAGAGAATTAAAACATTTTATGAAGACATAGCAGAGCAATATGCTTAGTTTCTCTATTATTCAATAAGAAAACTGTGAAGGCCTTTTCAAAATTGTTATGTGCATGCCACGGCTCTAAGTTGGGAAAAGTACTCGTTTTGATGGCTGCTGGGGAGGGTTTCGTATCTCCTTGTGACTGCAATGCCTTCAGATCCTGCTACTCCTGGATTTTCTTTTGGCCAATGTTAAAAAATGCCTGAAGTAAATGCTGGCATTGGCCAAAATTTACTTCAGGCATTTTTTAAATAACAAAAGTAACATTCTGAATCTTTGATAAGACCTCATATATGCATTCATTATGGCTTTGGCCTGGACAACAATAAAAACATTGCCTGTCAGCAGGTTTAGCACAGTTATCTCAGCATCACGGAGGACTCCGATACTGACAGGAATCTTCGTTATCAGTAAGAGACATCAAGGGACATCACCCCAAGTTAGATAACCAGGAACTGTTGTAAGAAAATTGAGATTCTCCTCCTTTGGGCACATGCTGTGCGAGCTTTCCCATACAGATCTGCCTGCTTCATTTTACCAGTTGGCTCCAGCCCTCCTGAGTGCTGAGTTTCTTCCCTTCTAAGACTTCCCATTTTTATTGTTTGCTTCGTTTATCTATATAAATAAATATAAATTTAAATACAAATGTAAATATAAATGCCTGCCTCTAGCAGCAATATTCCCCCCCCCCCAATGCACATTCACTTGCAATTCAATACTTCTCTTAATGCAGTTCCTACTTTGGTGCTAATGGTTTGCATCAGCATCGCGGCGAGCGCACACACACATAGCTGTTACTGGAAACTGTCCTCATCACATCCCTGTGAATTAGGGACGTATTCTCCCCACTCTACAGAGGAGGAACTGTGGGGAGATAAAGTGTCTTGGCCACAATCTCACAGGAAGCCTGTGGCCAGCGATGCTAACCACTTTGGCTGCTGCAACTAAATCCGACTATAATCCTGAATCACAGCCCTGACAAAACAGAAGCCGAAACACAAGCCTTGCAAATCCCAGGCCAGTGTCTTCCCACCTCCACATCCTCGCTAGAAAGCAGTCCCTGAGATCGAAAGAATTGCAACAGAAGCAAAAGTCATTTCAGATCCCTGTCTCGGGGCTTTTGGCCCTCAACTCTTGGGTCCTGCATCTACCCAGACCAAGGGTGGCTGTGTTCTTGACATTCTTTAAATACCAAATTACATGATAAAGCTTCACAGCTTTGTTGCTCTTTCTCCACCAGCACAACAGATCTTTCTATGAGGCATCAGTAATGAAGTTCAATAAACTTCCTTCCAAAAAACTTTATCACCCATAGCGTTAGACTTAACGAATATCAGAGAGGCACCTGTAGATCTTCCTTCTTTCCAAAAATAGTTTCCCCGTATCATTATATACAACACCTAGATCACTAAGACTGAAAGAGACTTTGAAAATATACTTTATTCTCTTTACTATCCTGCATCTTGCTTCCCGTTTGTTGTTTTTTTTGACAAGTGCTGATGCATTAGGCAATGCTGATGCTGTTCTGCTAGCATATGTAGTCAATTTATTTCTTTAGAGGGGTCTTGTGGGTTTTCCAGATAGAAAAGAAATGCAGAAAAAAATGTATAACAATAGTGAAATGTAGTAAAATGTGGCCACATTACCAGTCTACAAGACCAGAGCAAAGAAGAAAAGGGAGGTGAAGTTACTGTCAAGATTTTCCACGGAACAGACTAGATCTCAGAGGCTGTATAAGGTTGTGACACAAGTTGGCAAAAGCAGGAAGATACTTAGCTTCTTTTTGACAGAAGACTATTCATTAACCACATACTGGTTAACCACAGGACTATATAACCATAAACCTATGTGTCACCCATTGCTGCTTACCAATAATTCTGGCTGTGTTTTTTCTCTGGTTATTCAGTTTCATTTACATTTAGCTTTATTAAATGGTTTTATCACTTTTATTCATAGCTTCTACATTATTCACCATTTGTGTGTCTGCTTGACAAAGGTAGATTTAGATTAGAGGCATTGTTAGTGAACATGGATATACCTGTTTTGGGATGGCAGCAGGACTATAAACATCTCCTCCTTGCTTTTATGTATTATGATACAGCCACAATACAGATTTTTATTTTCAGCATACACTTGCATAATACACTTACACACAAGAGCTTGCACATCCACACACACACATACATATGCAACATGCAGCAGACTAAACTGGTGGAATTAATACCAGATTAGTCAGTGGAGACTGCATTCAGACTCCCTAGCACTGGAGCCTATATTAGATGCCATGATTTCTGATGCCTCCTAACTATCGGTAGAAGACCTACACTGAGCATTTAGTGTCTCTGCTCAGCTCAGAAAGGGGTGGGTACCACCAAACCTGAGTCAGACAGCCTAAGTGATGGACTGACCTCTCTAGTGACTGTAAAAATGGACCAAACACCCCAAGAAGGCATTCTGAAACACTGGCCTGGTTTGGATGCCTCTGATAGTCACGATGACAATTTGATGACATCCTAGCAGTCACAGCAAGCCGGCACATAGCCCTCCATTAGCTAACATCAAAATCTGAGACCCTCTGGGTTAAACAGTCCCATAAATCTACAGAAAACCATACACAAATTAGCTTGGGTCTATGATGCATGCCTCAGTATACTGAAGCCAATTGCTGCTGCGTCATCGTGGGAGTCTTTGCCGATGGTGGAAGGGCTGACAGGTGATGTCAACGTCAAGCTGTGCCTTGCTGCGGTACAAGAGTCACTTCAGAGACTGTTGCTCTCTCTGTAACTATCCCTGGCAGTTCCTAATATTAGGCACATAGCACCTCATGAGCACAAGGATTAAATTCTCCAGATGTGGGACAGGGCTCTGCCTTTGGAAACCCTTCCTGCAGACATCAAGCATACCCTCATATGCCTAAGGACAGAGCACAAGACTCACTGCTTCCATCAAGTCTTCCCTCACAACTAGGGTAGCACAAATCGCTTCGTAATATTTATTTTTGCAAGAACATTAAGGTCAGAACCCTTCTAGAAAAAATAATGGAAACAGTGGCATTTCTGGCCAAAATACAATACTGACTTTTGAAATGATACCTAGAGACTCCGCTGATGGGTTTGCTAGAGACTGCACCATCAAAAGTGCCCTCAAGAGTCACTGCTGATTAGACAGCCGGAGTCAGATGGATTCAACGAGTTGTCCCCAGCTCATGACTTTACAGGATTGCTTGTGAGATCCCCTGATGCTGTGCAAAGCTGCAAGAACTTAAGAGGAAGCACAAAGCACAATATTGTCCACCAGCACCTGCTCAGCAATACTGTTCCTGGACCAGCAAAAGGTGAAGATCAGCCTCCAAGACCCAAGCATCTGAAGGTGTTGTGCCCGTGCTCTACACTGCAATATGGGAACTTGAAGTCTGCATTCAGTCTGCATCCCATCTGACAGAGACTGGAAGCAAAATGACCAGTGAGCTCACATCTAGCATGATGAGAGATTATTTAAGTGGTCCCCCAGAGCAGCACTGAAGTGCTCTAGAGGGAGCAATAGGTTTGTAAGCTATGGGAATGTTTGAGAGGAACCAAGGGGGAAAAAAGGAATCCCAAGTGACAACATGGTCACATGAAGCTTCTGTGTGCTGCTTTAGTCATCCCTGAGCAGTGTCATGACCAGATGGGTCTGGGGGTGGGAAGGCACACTCAAAATATAAGTGGCTGCATGGGCAGATGCAATGGGGAATAAGAACAGATGCTTTAAGGAAGAGAGGCCACATCTTGGACCTACCACTTCATTTCAATCCACCTCTTTCTCAGGCAAACAAAGACGTTGATTCCATTGATGAAGGTTCATCCAAATAAGGACAGAAAAAAATGGAGTTAAAGCTTCAGAAGTTTGTCCGTGGTGGTGGAGGAGGAAAGGGAGGCCAACAGATGATGTGGTTACAATTACTATCTCTTGCTTTTGGGATTTATTCTGATGATCACAGATGTGTCATTAGAGTTGGGGTTTTTTAAATTGTTACAGTAAATTATTAGATAAAAAGAAGAAGAAAAAAGGGAAAGGAGCCAAGAATGCTTGTGCTGACAAGGACAAAAGGTATAGATGGAAAAATATGAAATGTAATACACAAATGCAATACAAATTATATTACAGACATTTCTATTGTATTAGTGAGAGACTTCCAGGTTCTAGTAAGAAAGATTATGATACTTTTTTTTTTTTGTATCCAGCTTCTACTTTTTAGTGCTTATGTACTTACTTTTATTAAACCATGCTAAATGATCAATTTTATACATCTTTACAATTTCTCACAACATCTTCCTGGGTATCTGCCAAAGTGAAGACGTCTACTGCATTTTGATAACATATCTGGCTGTATCTCTGGGCAGGATGCAATACACACATGCTCGCATATTCATTCTCAAACATCAACTATTATACACTGGGGCCAAATTTTGCTATTCCTATCACTTAAGGCGCTGAACACTCCGACTGTAAGCAATAGCACTAGAAGGGCCAACATAATTTGACCCTTCATTACTTAACTGCTGCTCGTCATACGAGTGAAATATTTTTGTAGGTCTTCAAGTTGCATGTCCAATTGCAAAAAACCTGCACAAGTCCAAATTCTGTGCTCAGATGGTGACTCTTTTCTCCTGCCCCCGGTGACAGTTTCACACAGTCAGAATATAACTTTGCCTGTTATGTATGGTCCAATGGCTATTTCATCAGAAAAAAGCTGCAGCTGAAGTAAGTGGCATCAAAAAAAACCACGATTTGTTTACCATCAGCACTGCAGATACCACTGAATTTAAATACGAGAAAAAACTGTTATTCACCTCATCCACTACCACGCTGTAAATGGTTTACAAATTCTGACCACCACAGACCAACGGTCCAAACAGATAAATGCGAACATGGGGAGATGTCAGCAAATTGGGGTGATTGCTCAAAGAAATGCAAGAACTGCCCATGCACATCAGTTGCACGGGCAATAGATCTGCTTGTGTATTGATATGGATGTTTTGCGGGTGTCAGGTTGGACATTTGGGAAATACACCCACTTGCCTCCTGCCAAACCAGCCTGAGTCAGCATAAAGGTATACTTTTGAACATTTCTGTCAAGTGTCTCACTCCAGGAAGTTCTTATATCTGTGTTTACATAGCACCTACTTACCCAGAATGAAATCTCCATCGCACTAAATCAATAGGTGTTTTGTTCTGGATTTATATGGGGCCAAGTTGTCATGCAAATGGCCAAAAGTGTCCCTGCTGCAAACTTGGACCCAGCAACTATTGAAACTAAACCAAACTATTGAATTTGCTTTGCAATAAGTTGTGGAAAAGCAACTTGCTGCTGCGGGAGTGTGGCTGGCGCTGGCCTCTCCCCTTCCCTTTCTTTCCCAGCGCCCTGCAGCGCTACCGAGTGCTTGATCAAGACGTGCACTTCGGGCTCTTTTCCTCCCTGCCCATTCTCTGAGCTTTTTCTCCACTAACAAGTCAAATGCTGTGGTGGAGAGCAGCAGAGCCGCCTGTCTCTCCTGCTGCAGCTCTGGGGACTTCCGGAGCTAGAAGGCTAGAAGAAGTTTGTGTCCAGGATGGAACCGTCTCAAGGCATTATTTTGGTGAAGCGTATGTACATTTAACCTAAGGCGACACAGGGACTACATTAAGCAACCAAAATTACATAACTGAAATCAAGTAACATTAATAGAGATGCTGTCAACCTAAGCAGGCACTAACATTGAATTTTACCTTAAGCCCATTATCTGGGTGATAAGGACAGTCCCTGACACTCTTCTGGAAATTGTCCCTGACAATCTTCTTATTTCATAAGTCAAAAACATAACCCTAAGTCTACAAGCTGCGGACATGAAATATTTAAGCAAACAGATGCAGAAGCTGGTTCTGCACTTGGTATAACTTATAGCTGTTCAAATAAAGCTGACTCAGGCCCTCAGCAGCTATTCCAGCAGACACGTATTGGTGATTCACAGCAATGTTTTGTGCAGCCCCTTGTCATCAGGTGTACCAGGCATGCTACAAGACCTGACCCCTACACTACACGTTTCCCCTTGCACTGGAGAATGCCCACACAGGTAGCAGGTCCTAAAGTCGCTTTTCCCCTGCTTTGCTGTGCTACAGTGGTACCAGCATTCAAATCCCTTTCCTCAGACAAAAAAGGAGAACATCTTCCTGCTGGAATAAACAAAAAATACCAGCAACCAGCATCCCAGAAATGTGTCACCGTCAATTCAAAGATCACATATTTGCTTGAATGCTGCTTTTTATCCATTACTGTAGCAACTAACACTTTCAGTATTTGATCTGAAGCCCTCAGAAGAGTGATTCTCCCTTGCACAGACAGGGATCGCTCACATTCTCAAGAGTTGCAAGGGTGGGACTCAGCTCACTAAAACAGCCACAATTTTTCTCTCTTTTTTTGGCCAGATGTTTACATTTTAATTTGACAAGAGTTTGTGTGCAGCCAGTTTCACTTCTGCGCTGATGAGCGGTTTCACTTCCCAGTCCCATGTGCTGTCATGATGATACCGTCCACCGCCTCCTCCAGCCTTGCAGGGGCCTCTGCGCTAATCCTTTCCCTGACAGCCTGACAATGTGTGTAAAAGTGCAGCCGCCACTGCCGCTGCCACTCCGCTGTTTGCCTGCGAGGCACCTGATGGCCCTTCTCTGCTTAAGAAACTTAGATTTGAAATGCGCTCATTTGAAATGTTCATGTCTAAAATGTTAGACGCAAGGCATCAGTCTCAGTTGGATTCCTCTGGGTTCTGTCCCTCAGGTTACTATTTCTGCTACCTTCATGTTATTTTTCCTGTGAATGTGCTTCAGCAGAGATGCCACAAAAGCACAATTTATTCTGTTTAGAGCAAAAAAAACCTGTGGCTGTTGAATAGCAGGAGATACGAGGTGTGGGTACTAAATGGTCATGGCCATTTATCAGGAAGGAAGCTGCAGCAGAAGACAGGTAGGAGAATAACTCTGAGCTTACTGGAAAGGACATAAATGAACTAACTGAGGAGAAGAGGCAAGAAGAGGTCAAGAAATTTGGGACCAAGGTGGCAAGAAGGAGGTCTCTGAAGACAGGGTGTCCTACAATAGTCAGCTTAGGGTGACACCCAGTAGTTAATGTAGACATTATTCACTTTTGTATGCCAACATCAACAATCCACAAACACACAAAACCACCAGGAATCCCCCTATGTTGTGATGCTGTCTAATTTCAGAAGAGAGACTGTTTCAAGCTGTGGTAGGAATTTGGCTGGCAGGAACATTATTTGTACTTTAGCATCTTTAGGTCTAAAGTCCTATGCAAATACCAGCTTTTGGGCTTTATGATGGAGGTGGTTTATGTATATGTGTGTGTGAGTGTGTGCACCAGAATTACAACAATGTTTGACAATATAAAAAAAAAAATGGTTTTCCATTCTGTTCTGAAAGACAACCCAAGTGACCTGTTTTAACTGAATTTTTGCCTTCTTAGACTGAAAGCCTGCAGATCAAGTTTGCAAAATGGATTAAAGCATTAAAAGACTGGGATGGGGGGGAAGACCTTTTAATGGAAAAGCCAAGCAGCCTCTAACTATAAGTGGAGTTGCTGCAGTAACCACTATAAAGTTCTTATGAACTTGGGTGGGGACAATAATTACAGCACAGGAAGAATGAGATGCTATGGGGTGCCCGGCCTCTGCAGTGGAGTGGCAGCACAAGGAGATTACAGTTTGAGTCTTCAAACGCAATGCTTACTGTTAAAATATTTTTAAGACTTGAAATGTATATACACAATTTATACAAACGTACATGTCACTAATGTTTCAACACAGATTTTGAGAGGGTGGAATTATTTTTTCCCCAAAGATGACTCTAATGGAAATCTCTGGTGCTCCTATGAGTGGGCTACCCCAAAACCTGAACCTCTGCTTTCAAGCTGTGACCTACTACATATCAGGGAATTCTAATGTTTTTTTTCCCAGTGCAATATCATTTTAGTTTTAAATGAAGTGCTTCTCTATACTGCAGCCTGGGCTGTTTGTGAATAAGTGTTCAGAAATGACTTAGCCTCCACGAAGTGCATCCAGCTCTAGGGTAGAACGAAGAAACGATCATTCAGCAGACTGCTGTGTCACTGCTGAATGGTTCGGAGAAAGGGAAAAACAGCAGCAGGAACACCAGATGGAAGGGACAGTTCAAAATAAAATGGCTTAAATGCAAAGCTACTACCTTTTCACAGAAAATGCTTTGGGATCGTTAAGCCTAATAATAGCCCTTAACCCAGCTAAAATTTCAAACCATTAATAAGCTTTTTGAGGTAGAAATTATCACCCACACTTTATAGGCGATGAGAGATACATGAAAAGGTTAAGGCCCAGATTCACAAGAGGATTTAGCTGCCTGAAGTGGGATTCAGGTTTGATTTAAATGCTTAAGTCCAAAATTACACCCCTTCCCCATGCCCTGCCC
>NW_008825113.1:1917870-1929254 GCF_000699105.1 Pygoscelis adeliae
CTGGGAAGGAGCAACTCGGTGTGGTCAGTCCGGCCCCGACCTGCAGCCTGAGCCCTCCTCTGCCGCTCTCCTGGGGCGGTTTGGTCTGGGAGCTTCTTCTTGAGGCTCACCCGCTGACTCAGCTTCTCATGGTGGACCCTTCTTCTGCTTTAAGCATTAGGGCATTTCCCCAGGGAAGCTCCCTGCTCTGTAGGACGTGCCTCAGACGTACATTTTGCACCTCTCCGAAGTGCACCCTGGCCAGATGGCTGCAGTGGGGTAGCAGAGTCCTCCACCCTGGCGGTTCCCTGGCTGGAGGTCCTTTGGGTGGAGAGGTCCTTCGGGCAGAAGGGCAGCACATGCCTGGCTCTTTGGGCTGGTGGCTGCAGCGTTTGGAGCAAGGGGAGTGCCTCATTCCAGCCTCTTCTCCAAGGACTGCTTTTGTGTTTGAACCCATGATTTCTTCACCCCTTGAAGCCCTGTTCTCATCCTTTGCCTAATCATGAGACTGGGAAAACCTCAGTGTAATGGGTGTTGTGGTTTTTGGCAGATCCTATTCTGAGGCATCTTCATTTCATGGTGCGTTGTCCTGTGAACCTAGACAAAGCCCTGTGAGACCTGGATTTTGCCTCAGTCCCTCTCCCTTTCTCCAGCACTGGCTTTCATTTGGGACCAGCCCCAGCCTGGCTACTTGTCCAGACAAATGCTGGCATACCTTAGTGCTCTGGCATAGAGCTGGAGCTGGGAACAAACATGCTCCTTGCCCTCTGGAGCTATGAAGAGGATGACCTCTCGGCATGGCTGCATGAAGAAGCACCAGGTACAGGGAACAAGGAAGGTGTGGGTTCACTGGAAGAGCAATGCACTGCTCTGAATATGAAAGGCAAAGAGCACTTCTATGATCATCAGGGCCATTTTAGCAAGCGAGGGACTTCCGCCTGCAGTGGCCTGAAGCAGATGAATGCCAGAAGACAACCTGAGAAGTCGCTTCTTTGGTAGCTAGCTGAGCGTGGGAGTGTGCACTGGGACTGTTTACTCTGAGTTTATTTTCTTAGAGGAAGGACTCCTCCATGCTGTCATTACACTAATGCAATGTGCATTGATTTCAGAGCTCAGAAGACGTCTGGGGTCACTCGATGGATATCCATGCAGTCAGTGATGGAGGAGATAACACTGCCATTACAAACTTGGAACCTGCCAAGTTCCACCAGAGACAACCTTCAAACGTAGAGCAACCTCTATGGCCTCAGATATGGACACGGCTTTGTTAGAGTTGTGGTGCATAAAGTCTAGCCTGTGGAAACTTTGTGGCCTTGCCAAAGCGTTTCCTTCAGTTCCTCCCTAAACTTCAGGGAACTGATGTGCATACACATTGCTCCAAGCACCGCCCCGCTGAAGAGCTCTTTTGGCATCAAGCCTTCAAAGCAGCTGCTTCCCTCCTCCTCGCCTCTCGCCTTGGCCTCCAGAACCTTCTCCCTCTCCCCCATGCACTGCCTGCTCCCTCCCCGCACCACACGGCAGGTAGCTCCCCATCCTCGGAGGGAACGGTAGGAAAGGGCGGAAGGAATTAAGGGTAGTTCCTAGTAGTGCACCTTGAGGCCAAAACCCACTCCTGTGATAGGCTTGCACAGGAATCCCAACCTGTGCTGAAAGGCAGCAGCTCTCAAAGGGGATGGGCAGGAAAAGCATCAACAGAAGAAGAACAAGAGATGGAGATTGATGCAGGACAGGGATGAAGGGAATAAGGTCGATTTGGAGAGGTTGAGAAAACTGTTGTTGAAATAATATGATGGGAAAAACAGGAGAGAAGTAGGATGGGAGCAAAAGAGGTGGAGAGTCACACAGCATTAAGGTAATAGAAAAAAAAGGCTTTTTTGTTCTTGTTGTTGTTGCTGAAGGGTTTTTAGAAAGGAACAGGGACTGATTCAGACAGATGAGGGTTTATGCACATGACTATGCTGGACAAGACTCTCCTGACAGCAATTGTAAGCCACTGATTTGCAGCATCCTCACTTCTGCTAATCCTCAGTGAGCTGACAAGAACTGCATGCCATAGAATAGTCATCTGAAGTTCACTAGCCAGCCCTGAAACCAGGGTCCTAATTCGTCTCTCGGAATGATTTTATTTTGATGACAAAACAGGTTGTAATACAGGGACATACACATATAGGCACACAGGTACACACAAAAATATATTTTTTTTTTTTACCAGAATTCAAGCAGCCTCTGAAGGAGGCAAAACAAAATAAAAACAAAGGAAAAAAAAGAAAAAAGCTGAAGGGCAAAAAGATCACTTGAAACTATGTAACCTCTTCATCTAGAGAGGTACTTTGTTTTCCCTAAGCAGTATCTGGTAAGCCCAACTCCTTTTATCATGGCAAAAAAAAGAAGAAAATGCTCAGAGGATAGCATCTGTCCCATTCTCATCGTTAGCCCGAGTTTCAAAAATGTACAAGCAGAGCTCTGCAGAACCAAAAAATAGATTTATTGTTATTGGACTGAGGGCAGTGGTTCAGCACTTGGCATGGCCACTGTTTACAGCAGTAATGCTCCCGGAGACAGGAAGTTCTCCAAATCGCTCTGCCATTATTTTTCTCCTGTTGACGCTTTCTGATCGAGGGTTTTTTCGCCCAGACGAAATTTTAAGTAACCCAGCAGAGAGTGTTTGGGAGCTGGCAAAGCCAGCCGCAGTCATGCTCAGCCTCACAGACCACATGATGTTTTTCGAGTCAAAGCCCCGCGTGGAGCTGCATCATACGTATACTTTCTTACACAATCAGCGATTCATGCGAACCCGGCTGCACGTAGCGAGTGTGTGCCGAAGACGACTCGGGCGGCACTGGCGTAATGAGAAAGTCTTCTCCCCGCCCCTCCCCCTGCCACTACGTCCCTGCCAAAGGCCAGCACCGAGGCAGCCTTGTCTTTAAAGGGCTGGGTTTGCTGATCAATCTAACCCCGGCTTTTCGGCTTGAAATAGGCATCGGCTCCACTGTACCAGTGCGGGTAGTCTGCACACTGAATTCTTCCACGGCTACTTGGTTTACACAGAAACCTCGACAAAATTAATGACACAACTCAGCAATCCTAAGTCACTTAAAAATAAAATTACTGCTTCTGGCTTCTGTCTTTCAGAGAAAAGTTCACCATTCAGACCAGACTGGACAAAGAAGAGTCCTGCGATAAACATCGACCCTCTAACACACACCCGGGGCGAGGACCAGCAGCGTGGCCCCTTCCTTTGGCCGCTGCCTGCGGGTGGCAGGACCGGCAACGGCAGCCCCGGGCGAGCGGCGCTGCAGATGCCCAGCTTTCCCGCCCCGAGGGCCGTGCCAGCCTTGCCTGCGCCCGGCGCGACGGCATGGCCACGGGACGGCTCCAAGAGCTGCCCATTTCTCTACGGCCAAACCACCCTCCCGCTGGCCGTAGCATCCCGTTAGCGCCACATGCTTATTAACCCAAAGTATAAAGAAGTAGTTGGTTTTAAACTCTATCGGTTGACTCTTTTCTCAGTTTTGATTGCAGTGGATTTCTTCTATTTTCGTCCCGTCTGGCAAGCGCGGTTCATTGTTACTCCAGTATCTGATACTGCATCCCCTGAAGCATTCCAATGACTTGGACCAGGACCCGGCCGGCTGCTTAATACTCATTTTATGATCCTGTTGAATAGCATCCTCCTCTGTTTTGCACATACTTTTATAATTTTGAAAGCGTTTAAGTAAAAAGTAAAAAAAAATTTAACAAAGTGCTTAAATAGTGCAACCACAAGTTGAAGTTGCACAGAAGGAGCAAAATTCTGACTTCAGAAGATCAATAAAAATAATTGGACTCAGAATCCAGGCCAGTAATTTTGGGGTTTTAAGTATTTTTGAGATTCCAGCTTAAACTGATTTTTCTTCCCCAAAATTATATCCAGAAGGAAGAGTCCTGACGGCAGAAACTTCCGATTATGCTTGGTAGTATCTCTCTCGTGTTCTCCTACCAGCTACTCCTGTGAAAAAGGAGTACCTCTTTGGCTCTGCGGAAATTGAAAACTATTGCAAAACTTATTCATGACTCTAATCCCGATAGCTGGTAGGAAATATATACGTAGGCTTAATTTTCAGTCCTTTCCAAGATGCAGCTTTTAAAAAGGCCTTGCTGGAAAGCTATCACAAAGCTCCAGCTCCAGATCGCATCTTTAGATTGAGATCTTCTGTAGCAAGCCAAGACACTTCCCCATTAGCTACTATTATCATAACCTATTAATAATTATTTTCATCTGGAAAATATGTTTATTTGTTGGGGTTTTTTTAATGTTACCTTCTACAAAGAAGATAGTTACTGGGATTAATGATTCCATGAGGAAAATATGTAATGCTTACCGAGCCACGAAGCTTTCCCTCTCCAAAATAACTATTTATTTTTAATTTTATCCAATGAACTTCTATGGTGTCAGGCTTTCTGCATCAGATTTACTTCATCATAAACCGGTTCATTACACATTAAGAAAACAGGGTACTTTGCAGCAGTAGCATTTTGAAGTTTGAAGCGTTTATGAACGGAGGGAAAAAAACAAAGTTTGGTTTTTTTTAATGGGTAATCAGGCAAGGGGGGGGGGGGGCTAAGATTGGCTGAAGTTTTAAACTACATTTTTCTTTCAGAAATTACTTACTCGGGCTTACAAGCCAGACGGGCAGGTTTTCCCAGTAGCATTCTCAAACTAGGGTGAGGAATAGTAACTCTGGAGCCCAGCCAATTCCAGTGTAAATCTGTTTTGTTCAGGAAAGCGACCCAGATTGCTTTTATACAACATCTTGATGTTTCAGGCGACCTGCGATATTCTCAGCTCCCATCCTGGGTGTCAAGAAAATCAGGTGGGTGTTTTTTTTAATTCTGAATGACAGGCACAGGCAGAGCAACAGCAGCAGCCCCTTGCTATTAGATATGAAGCAAACGCTGAAATGCGGTTTGGTTCTTTCAGCTTCAGCCAATATTTGTCTGGTGCGTCTGCTCTGATGGGCAGGCAGGATCAGACCCCTGAAGGGGGTGAACCCCTGTAACTCTCTCACAGTCAGAGCAGAGCCGCTTATTCACAGAGATGAAAACGTGGACAGTAGTCTTACGTTTGAAACAGCCGTCAGGCTGTCTTGCTAGATTTCATTTAAAGCCCACAGAAGAAAATTTAAACTATTTATTAAGAATGTCAAGAATGACAATTTCCTACTCCCTGAGAAGGGAGAAAGTGGTGGCTTGCCACCCATTCGGCAAGGCTTTTAATGGGGATGGTTACACCTGGGCAATAACCGATGCACAGGGAACTGTCACAGGTCGAAGCTGTTCCTTATTCTCCAGCAGTGATTTTAAATCACCCAAGATACACAAAGAGCGTCCACTCTGACCGTAACCGACGTGAACTTTCAGTCACTGTTCACATAATACTCCTGGCATCGCATTATCACTGGTGGCAACTGAACTTATTCAAACTCAAATATTACACAGCAAACAAAGTTTCGGTTAATTTTCCTCTAGCGAAGTATCAAAGGAAGCAATGCCCTTTGAAGCAGCTACCTTATGCTTTAGGCTTTATACAAATTCAACAGAACAGCACCTCAGAAATCCCGTACCAAATGCAAACAATCCCCACCTTTGGAAAACAATCCCCTGTTCGAGGAGTAAACAAAAGCATACATTAGTCACTCGCTCCAAAGATGGGCAGCCAAGGGAGGTGATGAGATTTAACCTCCAAGACTGACTAATAGCATGCAGCGTTCCCAAATCACTCCATCGCTTAAAGGATCCCGAGCACCTGAATATCATACGACGTACAAGGTTTATGTCCGTGCGCGAGCGACTGGCTACTAGCTACCGGTTACGGTAAGGGGCTCAGCGACACTCCCCGCCAAGCTTTTCTGCATGAATAGGGACTGTTCTCTCTCAGCCGCTGGATTTTGACCTTGAAACTCACACACTTCACTGTTATGATTTCTAGCTTCACTACCATGGCCAGGAACTGAACTACAGGTTTGTTTTTATTAGCTTCTCCGCCACTTTGCCAGCTATTCATTTGAATCTTCTAAACAGTCATCTCTGAATCATAATGCAAATTCCTTTTCTGAAAAGGTGGAACCTTTAATATAACAAATGAACATGTTTAATGACTGATACTTTTAGACATTACAGCATCTCTCATGTTTTCAGTAAATGGATATAATTTTCTCTGCATTACCCTATTATTATTCTTTGCTAGCATTACGAAGCTACGTTCTCAGCTGCGGGTGTTTTCCACCAAGTGCATCTTGAAGACAGCCCAAACAACACGATTTAAAAGACATCTTCTTCTGTATCCTCAGCTAAAAATGCTGCAGGATACAGAGGGATCGGGTTGGTATTTTATTCTTCAAATGTATTTACTGCTTGCATCTATGTTTCAACAGGGCCACGTTCTTCCACAATTGCCAACTGTATTTATATTGGAAGAATATCTACAGCTGCACTTCACTTCAAAGGCAAATAAAGGCTGTTGTGTATAATCAGGAGAACTTCCTCGGTCTGAAGCCTGACCCCTCTCCCATTTGGAATAACACATTTTGAGAGCGACCGAGCAGAAGTGGGTCACCTTTGTAACTCTCCTGAAGCATGCTCATAACTCCGTTCGTGTTCGTAAGAGCCATGGATGCAACCACGCATCAGGAGATGGCTCGGGTGCTCACACGAGGAGAGAGGGAGGGGAAAATGGTGAGGAGGGGTCAGCGAGCCCCGAGTATTTAATCTGGTTCAGAGAGACAGCAGCGCACAAATTGCTCAAAAAGGTAGTATACAGAAACCTACTTAAGTGCAGTAGACACTATAATTTTGATTTGTGAGTGTTACAGGACTGAATTGTCCCTAAATAACACTGCTGTCTTTGGAACACCATAATGTTACATTCTGATTTTACTTAAAGATGCGAATGAAACAGAAGAAAAATACGTAAGTAAATATCATATGAAGTCGCACGGAAGATGTGACAGTTTTTCATTCTTGACCTTAAAAGAGAGAGGCTGATCTTTTCTCCGAGCTTTTTCTGAGCAACAGCTCACTGGCTTCTCTTCTGTGGGTTTGACTGAACCCCCCCGACCCAAGCAAAGGGACTCCACTCACAGCAGCAAGGGCAGTACGCTTAAAATAATCTCGCAGTAGAAAGGTAAACATCATTGCTTGGAATTTGTGGGGTTTAAGATTATGGACCGGAACCGAAGTGTGAAGTTGTGAAGGGTCCTTCTGTTGATTTTACGGGCTTTCGGATCAAGCTTTGTACACCTGCCCACTCACACGCGACGTGAGCCGCACGTGTCAGATACTATTTGCAGCTTCCTAACAACATTTTTACATAGTTCTGGTCTAAGTCAGCTTCGACTCTTATTTGTTACTTACACTCATAAGGCCTTTTTATTTACTATGTACTAGTAATTACTGGTTATTACAGAGATACAGCAAGTCAGATATTAAGCTCAGCTGTTCTGTTCTGTTCTATCCTACGCACCTTGCAGGAGCACATTAAATAACAGGACTACTGCATATTGTTCTGTATCTATTTCAGCAAAAGACAGATCAGAAACGGTGCCCTGTGCCTTCATCAGGTCATGAGGAAGCCAGAAAATTTTTAGATCTATGTGAGAATTACTTGTAATTTTAGGTTGACTCGCTCTGTTAGAGAGATCAGCTTTTGCAGAGAGTGCCTGGGAGCCCCGAGATGGTCATGAGTCTTTACACAAGCTGAAAATTCTCATTTTAATTTGAAAATACATTATTTAAACTTAAACATGGGTAATACTGTGCTGTTCTAAATTTGATGGAATGGCTTCTGGACTCAAAATGTGGCTTGCTGTCTATGTGATTTTTTTTTTTTTCAAATGAGATGTCACTGTTTGAAAATTGAAGTGACACAGAGGATGGGCTAGGATAAAGCAAGAAAACCATACAGCTAATTCTGTGCCTTTGGAACCACCCTACGCCGGATCTTGCAGCATTCCCTGCCACAGAAAACTTGATAGACGCCATCTTCGAGTTCCCTCCACGTAACCAGAACTTGACATAACTGGTGAACATGACCGAAGCGTAGTTGAGAGCGAACACATACCTCTTCCACTTCTACCCACGAACCGGAGGTCATTGAACCTTGCTACTTGGTTTTTCATGGCGGCTGTGGCATTTCTGAGTTCTGCAGAGTAGTTTTCATCGTTTCCAGCCATCACCGTTACCAGCGTCCCATCGGGCACGTCTCCCAAGGCCACCACCTACGAAATCAAGGAGCAGAAGCCTCAGCTTCCTTACGTGACATTTGATTCGTGGCGCAGAAGATCAACAAGTAACATGATAAAATAGGAAAAAGCAGCAACAGCAAAAATCTATGTAGACTAAGAAGCTGTTTGGGGAAAACAGGAATTGCTGCCATTCCTAGTTTGCAGAGCTACAGAAAAGTTTTTACATTGATGCACCTCTGAAATACACAGAATAATGTGTACTCCAACACAAAAAATACATGAAATAAGCTTTGCAAAATATACTTCTGTAATTGTCCATAAATAAATTCAAGTAACAGGAACTGATTCTGGTCTGATTTACATGAGTAGCATTACTTTTAAGCTACAGCAAAGTCAGCACAACGATGGAAATGTAAAATTCAAGAGAAAACAAAACCAAGCCAGTCACCTCATGGATGCAGGGGGTCAGAGTCCCCACAGCTGCACCAGTTCCCTATCTTTTCCTCCCACCGCTCTGAACAGAGCTGCCCCAGCATTAATTCAGAGTAAGTCCATGGAAAAGCAGGCCTCAAGCGAATGTTTAATCACAACTTACTGAACAGTTTATTTTTTTCCTTTAGAAGCATGAAAGCAAACCATTGACTTAAGACCTCACCCGCAACCTGATGCATGGAAATCGTGATCTGAACTAATGAAATCTGCAATCGCTCAGACAAAGGCTTTCACCTCATCTGAAATGTTTGCGCTGCAGCTCCTTGGTGCCAGCATCTATCAAACAAATATTTAGGAACGCAGGATTTGCTGTATTTCTGATGAGATGCGCTGAGAGATACATAGATTTCTAACCTTAAATTTTCTGACTTGTATCTACAGTGTTCACATTGGTTAAACTATGAAAAATTTAATTTTATCTTACCTTCTTGAGCAGGACTGAATTGTCAAAACAGTTTTACCCTGCTATAATTGAATGGATGTCTGGTGTGTCTCTAGATTTACTCTGGCAAAAGTAAGAGCTTGAATTAGGTCCTCTATCATACTTTTTTTAGATCCCGTTGCTGTTCCCCCAATTAAGCCTACCTAAGTAGCGACCTCAGGACTACTACCAAAAAAAAAAAAAAAAAAGAAAAAAGAGAAAAAAAAATCTAGCTAGTTTTTATTTCCTCTTTTACACATTCTAAGAGGAAGTAGTCCTGCATCATGTCCTCTGAGTTGCAGCTCAGTATTTTTCCTTTCTCTTAGCGTTTTCTAGCTTATGTCCATGCAGTTATAATTGGCTCAAACTTGTCACGGCCCGGTCTTATTTCTATTAGTTTCTAATCACACTGTTCTTTCCAAACAGGATCAGCGTCTCCTTTACTTTGTCGGTCTCTGATGCTCATTCCCCAGCCATAGCTACCTCCTATAATACGAGAGAGGTCTCCAGTCTCAGGTATTTCACAGCCTTTCCTTCTATAGGAGGCTGCGTTTCTCACTTCAGTGCTCTCCCATTTGTCACCGATAACCCTTATTTTCACTTCCACGTGCAAAGTTAAAATCACTGTGTCAAAATTCCCTCTCTACGTATCTATTTCAGCTTCCTCTTTCCCATCCCTCTGCGGCCCAGGCTTTTGCTTTTTGCTCTCTGTGTGCCGTAATGCGTTTCTGTGGCCTGGGCTACGCTCAGCGTTGCGCTTTTTCACATTTCCCTGATCTCGGCATAAAATAGACCTGCTCGAAACGTTGAAGCTGGTGAGTTTTCTCCTTGCACAGCATTGTGTCATGAGGCACGCTGGCTCACAAGATCAACAACTGCCAACCCAACGCGCTCACCTGGTTCTTAAAAAGTTACCGTAAAACCTTAATGCATGCCCGTATATTAAAGACACAAGAAAGGGAAAGGGGAAAATCGGGGCATTACCCTCACCTCCCTGTGATGCAAATGTTTGCATGCTTGTTTAAGGAAACACACGCTAGCATTTTGAGGGATGAAAAACCTTCATGAATCCAGGGTCGGTTGTCTCTTACAGAACAAATATTTAAGTCACTGTTTTCAAATTATGCAGAAGGCAAGCTCAGCGATAAGACACGTGAAGAAAATATTAGAAACAAGTATAAAAATTACACAGCGCAGAAAAGAAACTAGAGTTAAAAGTCACAGACAATAGAAACAGAAATACAAACGTTTACATTAGGAAAAAGACTAAACAGATAAGTTGGGACTTGCGGATTGGAGTTATCTAGTCCTTTGTTTTATTCTTTAGCTCTTAAAAATATGTATTTCCAGAGAAGCGAGAGAGTATCACCGTTGCAGCGCTGCCAGGTATCTAAATTACCTACTTCTGCCGCATCAATCAAACAAAATTGGCCTTTTAAATTAAGATTTAGATTCTTTCCTAACAGCGTTTGGACAATGAATCTATACGGCGCCTTGTTAGAGTTGTTACGTATTTTTCTCTAAGTTTCTCAGAATCATGCCTTATTTTAGAAAAAAAATGCATGGAAATGATCATTTTGGTTTGGAATAATATCCTGATCCTAAGGATCAATCAGCATGAGTGAATTTTTCTAAGGAAATGTGAAGAGAAAACTCTTTTGTCTCTCTCTTTTTATTGTTGCAATGGTTGTTAGCAAATACTTGATAAAACTCAGTGCTTTTTTTGTCAGATGCAAATAAGATATTGGCAGCATAGGAATGATCTGAACTGAATTTTCTAGTTCCTGTTCCAAATGATCTTTAAAATTACGACTTTTAAAAACGCCCTTTCGAATATTCAACATATAGTATAAAACCAATGAGATAGTTTGCCACGTATAAAACTGTTTCAGGACTCCTTTCTCCGCGGTCCACGGCGGGAGCGTTTGGGAGGGGGCGAGGAGCACCGAGCGCTCCGGCAAGCAGGTGCCTCCCAGCACAACATTTCAGGAGCTCGTTAAGGAAACCCTCTCCCGGTTTGGGTTGGTTTTGGTTGGGGTTTGTTTTGTTTTTTTTTTTTTTTTTGCTTGCGTATTCCTAGGTTAAACTACCTCAGTGTTACAAACGCTTGCTTTCGCCTGTTTGGAGAACCCGACCCTTTACTCCGTTCGCAGAAGTCGGGAGCGGGCTCGCTGGTTAAAACGCAGGGTTGCACTAGCTGGGGGCGGGGGGGGACACGAGAAATGAGAGCGGCGTTGGGCGTCTCTCGAAACCAGCCCCCCGGGTTTGTT
>NW_008825113.1:1929513-1930254 GCF_000699105.1 Pygoscelis adeliae
TGGGGACTTCGCTTATCTCCCTTCCCGGCGGGGCGGAGCGGGTTTTCACGCCTGTTCCGCACGGTAACAACTCTGCCTTCCAGGAGGAGAGCATCCCGAGTAATTAGCAGCAGTTGCCTAGTGCGTGGGTGACAGTATAATAATTAATCTAAATGTGTGAATTTAGGAACTGACCCTGCCGATTAGTTCCTCCCTTTCCTCAGACTCATATATGCGTAAAACAAGAAGACTCTCCAGACATCATAACGCTTTTCCCTAAAGCCGCCTCCTTAGCACGATTTCCCAAAGCTCTGGGAGCTGAACTGATTCCCTTCTCCGTCTTTTCTCCTCCCCCCCAAAAGTCCTCGGAAAGGCTCGGGTCTGGTCGCCTTCAGAAAAGCTGTACTGAGGCGGCCAGACTCTACCAGTGACCGCAAAAGAAAGCACGAACTTTACAAATCCCGGTCCTAAATCTGACGCCGGGGCTCCTAGGGAGCTGCATGTCTCTGCCGCTCCCGCCTCGGAGAAGAGGGTAACGCGAATAATTACCTTTCCCTTTCCCTGCTCCGAAGCGTATTTACATCAGCAGCAAGAAAACCAGAGCATTCAAGAAGTTAGCGATAGACCCAAGTCAAAAAAGAGCGTGACCAAGGTGGGGCGGGGTGGGGGGTGAATTTTGCTTGAACGCGGGTAACGGGAAAGCGGGCCGGGTAAGGGAGGAAAGCGCAGCCGTTCTCCCCCACCGCCCTTCCCCGCCGGCAG
>NW_008825113.1:1931565-1933071 GCF_000699105.1 Pygoscelis adeliae
TGGTGGTGGTATCTACGGGGATACGCATCACAACAAGCCTTTTGAGTGAAAGACCTCCACAGAGTTTTTACAAAACAGCGAAACGAGCGTAACTCTTCAGCGATCTGCTCTCTGGGGACCAACATAAACGGATACAGGCTGAGGACCCGGGGGAAACTTGTTTCTACGCCAGTCCCCAAAGTTAATATTTTGCTGAAGGCGGCTGAGATAGCGAGCACGCCGAGACTTAACTCTTGGCGTCCTGGCGCTGCGGAACAGATCCCGTTAATCCGATAAGCGAAAGGGTCGTCCGTGCGGGGCTTTACCGCGACGCCTGGGCATCTAGTCTGCGGCCGTGACACGAGAAGTTACCGGAGGCAAAGCGCCTCCCGAACTCCCAAGCACCGTGGAAAAAATTATGCAAGTCAGATACAAGAGGCGGTCAGAAACACATGCAAAGCCTGGGCTTCCCAGAGAGTCAGTTGCCTATCGGTTTCTTCCAGGTGATTTCTCTACAGTCCCAAGAGAAAAGAAATACATCAGCGTCTTCCGTAGGCAGAAATCGCTCTTTAAGGGAGGGAAGTGCGGGGTCAGTCTTCAGAGAAGGCAGTACGCGAGCTAGACTTTCTGGTCAAAGATCAGCTGGCTACAACTGTCTATATATTCACGTACACACACGCACGCACACACACGTATACTGTACTTCATAAAATATTTACAATAGAATCTGTGGAGAATTTAAACACAACAGGAATCCATTAATGTTCTCGGCAAGATTTTTTTTTAAGCAGCCTTGAAAATCAGCTTCAGTAGTTTGGTTCGCGTTGCTCTAAGAGTACTCGTGTCATGACCTCTCAATCATTCTTGCGCAAAAATAAAAAAGAAAAGAAAAGAAAAGAAGCTCAGTGCGTGGCATTCAAGCTTTAAATCTCTATCTTTGTACTTGTCTTTGGCATAACGTCTTTCACCAATTTAAAGAAAGGTCGCAGCCGATCGCAAGCTCTGAGGCTAAAAGGTCCACAGCTGAAAACTTGGGTTTGGGGATGTTGGTTAAATTGTGGGTTCTCTCTGTGGTTTTGTGTGTGCAACAGCGCTCTCTCTCTCTCACTCACGTCCTCCTCAGCAGTCAAACCAACAGTCTGCAACAACTTCGGCAGTCATTGCCAATTCTTTTTTTTTTCTTTTTTTTTTTTTTTTCCGGTATCTGAGGCAGTCTTCCTCTAATTCGGCCACAGGAACCGGCCGCTTAACAATATTTTAACCGCAGCAGGTGGAAGCCTGCTTTAGGAAACATGCCTTTTCTCTCGGCCGCCTCCAGCCAACGGGATGGATACTGCCAGCCTGCGCGGAGAGCCCCCACGCACACGCACGCACTGAAAACCAAAAGCAACCAACCAGCGACAATAAAAAAAACACCGATTAAAAAAGAAAAATAAGCCACTACTTTTGAACGAGTGAAAGCGCTCCTGCCGCAAAAGAGGAGGTGGCGGCGGGGGGGGGGGGGGGGGGCGGCGGACCCCGCCGAGG
>NW_008825113.1:1935978-1957436 GCF_000699105.1 Pygoscelis adeliae
CCATCCGCGCCCGAGGCTGCTCCGCGGCACCTCCCCGCCCGCCCTCCGCGCCGGAGGGTTGCAGCTCCATCTTCGCGTGACCTGCCCCCTTGCCTCCTTCCCCTCCTTCCCCCCTGCCAAAGGACGCGGGGCCGGTTTTCTGTGCGGCGGCGTCCCCGCCGCCCCCAAAGCGCTTGCGGTGGGAGCGCAGACCGGGCAGGGGGGCTCCGCGGGGGCTCAGCCCGCCCTCCCGCCGCTCTTGCGACACGTCCCTGTTTTAAGCAGGCGGGTTTGGTGCAGAAAGCGCTCTGATTTCACACCAAGAGTCAATGGTTTGTGTGTGGTTTTCTTTCTTCTTTTTTTTTTTTTTTTTTTGTTTCAAATCCGTCTGTTACACGGTTACTTCTTTCTTGTATGAAATTATCCCGAATTTAAATTATTAGGGAGAGGTTTCCTTCTGTTTTAAGGAAAAAAAATTATACAGGCAAATGGCTGTTATAAACTACAGCTTAAAAGCCATCTGGGGTGTATTAGTGGCTGCTAACTTTTTAGGGGCATTGTAGAGATAAGAAGAGTTATTTTACTGATGTACATACATCTACATACGTCGCCTAAAATGTTAAAATACGCATGTAGTGTTTGGTGTTTTTTTTTTTCCCTCCCCTCCTCCCTTCCTCTTTTAGCCAAGAGGTAGGGAGTATTTTGTATTTAAATTAATGACTATGTTGAGCTGAATTTCACTCGCAGCTTTGCATCCCGTCTTAATCTGAACTCTTTATTATAACTACAAAATGAACCTGATCTATTACACACGTGGATAGTCAGAAAGATACAAAATGCCACGATTTAACAGAAGACGCAGAAAATACTACATGCGTACAGTTTTCCAGAACTTAGCAGCATTATCAATGCTGAGATGAAGGACGTTGATGTAGGCTAAAGGTGACAGTATTCTTTTTTAACTGCACAGAAGCCAAGGTTTTGCAAGGTAAGTTAAGAAGGTGAGAGAGGGCAGATAGGGAAAATACCGTGGTGAGGCTATTTTGGTACAGATCGAGCTATGTATTTTACATGCCCGTTAACACTAACTGCACGTGGGTGGTTGCTTTTTGGTTTTTGTCTTTTTTTTTTTTTTTAGTTTGTTTAGCTAATTCAATTTATCGTCTTTCTTATAATTTTATTTTTGCATGACAAAGAGAGGAACTCTCACAGGAATTTACTGATCCCTTACGATATCTTGTGCAGGGACTCTGGAAAAATAGGAATTAGTGAGTTAAGCAGCTTGCGGGAATATCGGTGGTAAGGCAAAGTAAGGAAACGATGCAGGGTACTTAAAGCTGATGTTTCATCTCACATGGTAAAACTTTTTAGCATTCCTAATGCTAAGACTTGCGCTCGGACAGTCAGTCTTTTGTGCAGGAATCCTTCTGAAGCAGGAATCACAACTGGTGTTATAACTTTACCAATTCACATTCAGCATAGCTTACATTTGTATTTTGACATCAATTTATTACAGCCGTAAACAAACCGCAAGTGAAGCTCTATCTACCATGCCTTGCCTCTGTCGTACAGGATTACTCGACCACAAAGCACTGGGCTTTTTACATAATATGGTTAAGCAAAAGCTTCAGAAATATGAGAGAGGGACCAACAATTTAGGGATGAATTTTTAACAGCCTAAATTGCAAAGGGTGAATTAGAGCCTGAACGCAATGCAGGTTCCCACTGCACAGGTAAATATTCCCTGGCCAAGCAGGCAGCAACGGCCACTTGTTTGCAATGGGCTGGATTTGTGTGGGACGGGAGAAAACTTGCACAAGGCAGGCAACAAAACATCTTGTTAAAGGAGAAAAAAATCCGGACCTTAACAGAGCTGGCTTATGTATCATATGAGCACAAACTGAGAGAACTGCCTACAGACCCTGATCTTGCCAACACCTAGAAACATGCCTAACCTCATTCTCAGCGGCGTTTCCGCTGAATGCAGTAGAAACCTCTTTGGGGAATGCAATTATGCATGTACTTAATTGTTTGGACCATCTGGGCTTAATGTGGCATTATCCAGCGGGTCAGCTCCGACCTCTTGCACCTGAATTCATTTAATATATGTATTAAGGCCCTCTCAAAGATGTTTATAGTGGTGTAAGCATGCCTTGCTTCTACTCGTGATGAATCAGTGGGTTAATGCCTGTGAATGAAATTTGTAGGATCAGGCTTCTGAATTGCCCCTGCAAGTATTTATTGCATAGCTGTTACCAGCATGGGTAATTCCACTGACTGACATGAAAAAAACTGCTATAGTGATATATTAAATTATTTTTGGGCTCCTGGAATAATGAAGCATTGCACAGAGAAAAGCAGCAGCTGGTAAATAAAAAGACCAGATTCTCCTTATTTCCTGCACTGATCTCTCACGAACTATGAAATATTTGTATTTCATCCCAGCATGTCAAGTGCACATATGATGCCACCAAGAATGAGGTGTGACATGGCCAGCATGACACAGGGGAAACGTGGCCAGGAATACACAGGTGTACAGTGTCTAACTTCCCGCCGTTTCGGGGAGGGGGAACTGCCTAAACCCCTCCAGGGATCTCATCTTTGATCTCTGTTAACTGATACAAGGTTATTCACTCTGGAAACGGGGAAACTGGCTGCAGCTCAGTTTATGCAAAGCAGAGGGGTTGTGAGGAAAGGTGAAATAACACATATTCATTCGGTATCTTTAGCTTGGGGATCTTATTACTTGTGACCCAAGTTTACCACTGAAAAAGTTCCCAAGGACTCTCCACCCTCTTAGGACCTCCAGGTGATAACGATGGTCAAAAGCCTGTCTTGTTCTTCCTGGGCAGAAGCTGTGAGCCTTTTTCTTTTCAAATAGGGCTCTTTTCACTCCATGCTCTTGTCACTCAGAATATTTTAGAAGGTAGCCATGACTCCTGTTTTGAGGGTGTGGGGAATGATTTGCCTGGATAGTGGGCATGTTATCAGAGACGTGGATGGCAAGGGCACGGACCTACATAAGAAGGGAGCTACCTTTTACCATTTCACCTCACTCATGGTTCAGAAACTGCAAGCCAGAGAGCTGTGTCTTTCTTGACTCAAACTATCAACTGGTGGCAGCAATGGGCAGGGAGCGGGGGGACACCTAGGGAAGGACAATTTTCAGGAGAGACTAAACTGTGAATTGGCATCCAGCGTTAACCCCAGCTTTGCAGGCCTATGGCTGCAGGTCCTCCTAGGGTTTTGCTGGGTGAAGGAATGAGTCAAACCAACAGCCAAAGGAGGAGCTCAGACCAGGCAGAGCCCCAAAAGGGTGTGTGGGGAAACGCGATTCGGCTGACTCTTCCGACCAGCATGGATGCGATCTCAATGCCCAGCAACGCAGTGCGCCCAACTGCGTGACTGATGCAGCGCCTCACCAGTGCCACCACCCCTGGAGACATTTCTCCACGGCACCCTTCGTCCCCATTTCCTCAAGGGGGAGATTTAATAATCATGAAGTTACTGCAGCAGCAGCCTGTGTTGATGCCCCCCCCCCTCCATCCTGCTTAGTCAGGCTGGCTCAGCTTTGCTGGGAGGTTTCTTAAGGGCCAAAGCCAAGACTGGACTCATTTCTTGTGCGTGCCTGCTGCGAGTGTGTGTCAGCGTGCAGGTGTGTGGCATGGGCTTGCTGCGAGCGCCCAGAGCCAGGGGCTGCAGAGCCAGGCACAGGGCAGGGGGTGCCTCCCTCCTCCTCTACTTCACAAGAACCATCCTAATCTGGCTTTAAAAATACTCACTAGAATATCGTCAGTGAGACAGTTTTCTCCGTGGTCTTACACAGCTGTTGATAAACTTGTGGGTAGGAGTGGAAGCTGGGTTAAAGTTTCCACTGCAAAAATGCCTTTTGGCGGTTTGTCCTGTGTACGCTCCCCATACCTGTGGACCAGACGTGTGAAATGCATCACTGTGCAGTTAGGATGCAATGCATTTTGCCTTCCTCAAAGTGGAATTTGGGTACTTGGTGCATGATAAGCAGAGATAGGCTACCTGGAGGTGCAGAAGCAGAGAGGTCACGTCTAGAGCCGCGGGAGCATCCAGTCTGACTCTCCCAGCACTCAAATCCCAGGGAGAGCAATGGGTTTAGTCCTGGCCACTGTGTTACTGGCTATATATCAGTGAATGAGAGAGATTACAGAGAAGGGCAACTACAGTGATTAAAGGTCTGGAAGGAACTACCTAAAAGGAAAGATTAAAGGAATTAAATACATATAATTTGGGGCAAAAGGGAAGCCAAGGGGACAGCATGACTGCGGTTTACAAGTACATGAAAGACAACTATGAAGAGGAAGGGGAGGGACTGTTTTCATTAGTTAAGAATGATAAGACAAGAAATAACAGATGCCAACTGAACTAAGACGAGTTCAGTTTTAAGAGCAGGGGCAACGTTGATCCTGAGATCAAATAGGCAGGAGAATACACTCCCAGGGAAGCTGCAGATTCAACATCACTTGAACTTTTCAAGTCAGAGCTTGACAAGCACCTTGGAGGGGAAAGTTGAAGAAATAGTAGAAGGGAAGCCAAAAAGCACCGGGATGTACCGCATGACCTAGAAGCCCAGATGATTTTGAGGCCATTCTAGAGGGCTGTGGAAAACAAACACACGCAAACACTCAGAGCTTTTGGATGATTTCTTTCTCTGCACAGTTCAAAATTAAAAGGAGGGAGTCGGGGGAAAGGCTAAGTGAGGAAAATTAGTCATTTAATATGATTCCACTATGGCTAATCCCTAGAGGAGAAGCCAAT
Source organism: Pygoscelis adeliae (assembly GCF_000699105.1). NCBI lineage: Eukaryota > Metazoa > Chordata > Aves > Sphenisciformes > Spheniscidae > Pygoscelis > Pygoscelis adeliae. Next base: position 1,940,746 of record NW_008825113.1, read on the forward strand.
TACTTGAAATACTTGGGAGTATGGGGTGGAGAAGGGAATGAAAATTGTTGAAAAGCTGCCATCTGGTATAAGTACTTGCTGGTTTGGAGACTTAAAAAATACGCATTGTGTGCCATTATACTATGCTCATTACATGGCTAGATTAATGCAGATAACAACACCCACACCTAGTATTTTCTGTGGCATTTTATGTACTCAGGTACACATCACAACAACCTCCAGCACTAATTGTAACATCTGGGCTTTTGATGTTCTGCTCTGGTAGGAACACTACAGATGCCTTGTACCAGCAAATGGGGAAAAAAAAATTAAAAAAAGAAAGAAAACTGGCTCTTTTGGTTCCAGGACATTTAAAAGGAGCAGTAAATCTGACCCACCTGGACAGCAGGGAACAAGCATAAGGAGGATTCTGCAGATGGCACAGAATTAATATAACTACTTTATTCCCCTCCTCCAGCCCCTCTGAGGGCGAGGGCATGCCAGCAGAGCAGGAACTGCAGCTCAGCTGTCAGCCCTGAGTGCTCTGGACAGCTCAATTCATATTAGAGAAGTCCTGATGATATTTTGATTTATGCTAGGAGCTGTGCAGGTAGATTTCCCTCTGGTGCCCCAGACTTTGCTCCTGCAGTTACCGGTGACTGACCAGACAGAGATGCACATCACTGAGTGTACTCATTCAGTCTAGGGAAAATAATTCACTACAGCCATGGTGCTAATAGGCAAAATGTAACGGTAGCATTCACACTGCATCTGATTCAAACTACTTGGTATGGGTTTGCCTTTCTCAGGGTTGGTTTGCTTGGTTTTCAGCCAAAATTAAGTATGAATTATAAGTGATTGAAAAAGTTCCTATAGGGTCATAAGCAGGAGATTGAAAGCCTCGGTGTATTCTTGGGGCAAAGCTCCTTTCCTAAGCACCCCTGCTGCACTTTACTGATGGCCTGGGAAGTTCTGGGACATCATCCATGGCCTCTTGACTGGGAGGCTCTCACTCTGCCAGTAAAAAAAACCTGTGTGAGGGGGGAGTTTTATGACATAAACATTGTTTTTCAGCAAATAAATAAGGGATATCAAAAATTTGTACGGAAGCCTAAATCACTACTATCTTTGGCCCAAATTTGAGACAGTGAAATTAAAACAGAAAGATTTATAAATCCCAAAATGTCCTTCCATTATCCCTCTACATAAGGGATTCATTGTTCAGGTCAACAAGATGCAGAGATGCTTCGATCCTAAGGAAAAGGAGCTCCTGACAGCATAACAGAAAGGAAGAAAGACGGTTTCCAGAGGAGGCTCCCTCCCTCCCAGGCTTGCCAGAAGGAAAGCTGTGGTCTTGCAACACTTTGGACTGGAATTAACAGCTAGGAGAAATAAGGATGCTAACTGCATCCTTTTTCTTCTTCCTATGTTACTTTCACTATTTAGGAACTGTGTCAGACTAGAACGCTGAAACAGGAAGTGTTCAGAAAAAAATGATGATGTTATTCCCAGTATGACATTGTGATGCTTGTATCAGCAGGTGGTATTATTAGGAAAGGCACTCAGTGAAGGATGGCTTCTCTGCTCCTCCTGTCCCTTCCTGCCCTTCATCTCCTGTTTTTAAGGGTCAGGACGGGTTTTATTTCTCTCTCTCCATTTCCCCTTTCCATTCAAGGGTGATGGGGTAAAAGCTCATAGCTCGTTCTTTGCCCACGTGGGAGTGCTCCACACAGTGAGTTTGCAGAGCATTTCCAGTAGTTGCCCAACAAACTGGCAGCAAAGGAACAACTGGGGCCTATTTCCCAGGGAGGTTGCAGAGGGGACGCAGCAAGAGGCTATTACAGCTTGAGCTTCAGGTTTAATTTGACTGAATGAGACAGAAACTGCCTTTCAGTCTCGAATCCAGTTTGCTACTTCAAATACAGCACATGGTGTGAAATAGAACTTGTTTACTTTGATATTTTTGCAGCCCTCCAGGAAAGGCAGGCAGTACCCTTGCTGTGTGAGCCTCAGCAGGAGTTGCCGTCGTTAGAGAGGGATTCTCTGGGGGACAGACGCTGCTGTCCTGGCCCAGAGAACCCCCTTACTGAGAGCCAACATGAAACCTCTCTTGGCTTGAATCTCAGTGCGATTAGGAGTAGTAAATCCCAGGTACCTCATTTCTGTAGGAGGCACAGACAGAGATCTGGCTAGAAGCTGTTCCTCGCCCTGAACTAGGCTTCTCCCAGTGTCTGTCTGTCTCAGATGATAGGGCTCGTCTCAGCTGCACAAGGCTCTGCGAGTGCCTTCAGCTGGCAACTGAGCCTGTTCCACATCTGTCTGCTCTCCACTGGCCAGCACACTTTATATTTAACCATCCTCAGCACAGCAATGACTTCACATACACAGCAATGACTTCATGCAGAAAAGGGTTTTGCTTCCGAGCTCTTAGGGGGATCATGCTTGGGACTTTCACCGCAACATCCCTTGATTGAACCGGGGATGGAGGAAGAAAAGCCCGACTGAGATGTGAAGGTGCTATTAACCACGCTCCGCACCACTAATGCATTCTCACAGCCACAGATGAAGCCACAAGTTAATCTCCTAAATTGTTTCTTCTCCACTTAACATCCCACCTGCGCCTGACTCTGCCTGTGCTTAGCAGGTCTGAGCCTGGGTATGCCGGTGTCAGCCCCGTGCCAGCTGCCCTGTACACAGCGGGGAGCAGCCTCCCTGTACAGGCCAGCTCATCAGCTGTGGGATGCATGGGCTAGCAATTAGAAAAGTTTCAGGAAGACATGTTGTCAGACTGTCTAGATATAGACCTTAATGACAGTAATATGAAGAGAAAAATATTTGGATAATTTTGATCCTGATTAATAATAAAAACTCCAGCTAAAAAGCCACTTACTTCTAAGGTAGCACCAGCATTTGCCACACAGACACACATAATTTTCTGCTGAACTTCACCCAGTAAGATGCATTTGCAGTTTTAGGCTGAGCATGTGCTTATGGGACAAGGCCCAGGAAAGAGCAGGATGTCCTAGGGCTAGACTTATCACTGTGTAAGGTTATAATTCTTTTTTCGTTTTGACAATAAGAATTTACTAGAAAAATCTAGTACAAGAGTGTGTGTGTGTGACATGCTTTATGTAGGATGCGTACATCCAGTGTTGTAAGACCTCTCTGTGTTAATGATGCTTCAGTATCAGCTGCTCAGGACTGCACGTAGATGCTGAATGTTACTTGCTTTTAGTGATTCTGTAGTGAAAGGACCTGATGCTCAGCTGGTCTCATTGGCAAAGCAATGCCTGTGCTCACCAACTGACAGCAACACCTGTGTGTAACAGAAACTCTGTCTTGGGATCTTTCTGTGTATGTCTTCCCCGGGTTGCCCTGGGGCTTGTAAATGACAGGTACTGCTAGATATATTGCCCTTCACTAAAATCTTACATGACTAATCCCACAGTGGCACAAGCAGAGGAAGCGGGAGGTCCACAGGCTGGATTCTGCACTCCTTTCAAAATGTGCCCTCCCGAGAGCCAAAAGGCACCGAAATTACTCAGAAGGTTTATTCTTTGTGATACTCTCCATGGCATGTTGCCTTCCCCTGAGTTTTACTTTTGTTAGTCTAAGGACAAGTATATTTTCCAAATTGTTTTATTCCTTTTTATATCTTTTATTTTCAGCGTTACTTTCTTTTGGTACTACAATTGCAGTTTAACCCATAAAACTGTTTTACAATTTGATTATTTTAGGGGACTTCCACAATTTGATTATTTTAGGGCACTCCTAAGCTGATGCAAATGTTTGCAGGAACAGTCTGTGCCAGTCGGTTAAACGAGGACTTTCCAAGACATTCACGTCCACGACAGGCTATTCTGAGCTCTTAAGTTTTGCCCTTTCACAGGTCAATCTGAGGATCTTCTGGCGGCACCGGGCCTATCCTCAAAGTCCCAAGGATAACTTAAAGCAGGTCTGGATACCCTAGCACAGCAGTACTAGACATGGGCTCATTTTTAATTTTTAGGCAAGACAGCTCATTCTTTAGTCGCAGCATCACTCTCGGTGTCACTCTCTGTCTCAGTGTCACTCTCATTGAGACTGAAAAATTATCTGCCTTTTCATCATTGTCTCTGTTTAAGCTGCGGCAGTTCCTTCAGCTCCCTGTAGCCTAAATCCTCATTTAATTCTAGTGCAAATTTCTGCTTTAAAAAGGAGCCTCCAGGCAAGGTACGACAGCACGCCTCTGCTCAGACTGGTGGGCCCAGTTCACACTGGGCAGACCCCAGTCCATGTCCAGTGTCGATCAATACTAAGCCAAGTCTTCGCTCTGCGTGGGCACCTTTTGTGGGACACAGGAGGTTCACGGCGTTTGGGGGGACGGGGCAAAATGACTGCTTAACTTGTACGGGAAAAAAAGATCGCCTCTCCACCAGTGAGGGCAGAGGAGATGGGGATAGGCCTCCTGGGGAAGTCATGGGGCTCCCTCCCTGCAAGTCCTAGGACGTGGCTGGACTGACCCCTTGCATGGCTGGTGTAGGGCACCTGGGCTCCACTGGGCGCGGAGGAATGGCCTCTGTTCATTAATCATGGAGGTCTCCCCTCTGGCAACCGCTAAAACAGAGGGGATGTCAGAGGCCTCCCCTGAACCGTGTGACCTGCAAGCATTGCAGGTGTGACAGGGGTGTGACAGGGCATGAACAACCTCCTTCCCCAACCTGCCTTCCCTTGGAAGAAAACCGGTGTGCGAGTGCACGGTGGGAGGTCTGCGGGGCGCTTCCACAGGCCCAACTGCCTGCGTGACCCAGGAAGCAGGTCTGCCACGAGCACCAGGTTGGGCAAGGCTGGACCTCCCGGGGCTGCCCTGCCGCAGGACTTGCAGGCGGGCCTGGAGCGGACTGCTGCTCCCACGGAGGCAGGAGGTAGCATTTCCAGGGCTGTCAGTCTGGCATCCCTCACCACCAGTCATTGGACTTAAAACACGTGTAAATAATTGCTACAAAAGTGTTACTTTGTTTTAACGGAAATAATCGCTACTCCTCTTGAGTGGTTTTTTTCTTAAGCGTTTTTGATTTACCAGGTATATCATCTACTGCCTTTGATCTCAACCACAGATCTCCCCCAGGTCCTAATGAGGTGCAACTTCGTATCAAAGCCTCCGCTCCCATTTGTCCAAGATGAGATCTGTGCGCCAGCGAGGGAAGGGAGTGTGGTCCAGGGAGAGGGAGGGAGCAGCCGAGGTGAGTCAGGTCCCCCCGTGCGTCCCAAGTGGGGATGCTGAGGCAGCCTGCCATCCCTTGCCTCCTCCTCTCTGATGCTTCCTTGTCCCCGTACAGTGCTGCTGGGCTTGGACCACCTTAGGGCTGTCCTCCCGTGGCCTGGAGGTGCCATGCATTAGGATGATGATCCAGCAGGGCTTAACAAAACCTGATGCCTCCCATCTCCTCCGAGCTACAAAGTTCTCCATGAGCCTGGTTCTCTGCTTACTCAATTCTAGCTGCGAGGCCCTGCTTTGTGTCAGGGTAGGTGAGAAGAAAAGCTGTAATTCCAGACCTTTAACTTCAGCCTTGCTACAAATCTGCCCTGAAAGATACCCTAACCTTATAGAATATTCAAGAGCATGAAATATTCTTGGCAGCAAGTCATAATAAACGGCTCCCTGAATACCAGCTACAATACATAACTCTTTTAAAAGGAAATTTGCTGTACAGTGAACAAAGCTTAGCAAGATTAACTCAGGATCATATTTGTCTACTGCTTTACAGTTACAGATGTTGCACATGATACCCAGTGGCACAATGTGCCGTCCATAAATTGGCAAGTTCATTTTAAAAGACAACAGGATATTTTAATCTGTTTTTCCTCTAGCTCGTTTGCACAATTATGAAATTAGGGACTGTAAATGCCTTAGTTTTAGCTTTTTTAGGCAACAGACATATGGAGCAATATGTTTTAGCCTTTCTAAACCAACACAAAGCATTCTTGCATGATTTTTAGGTGTGAATTATCACCACTAAATCAAACCTACACAGGACAATATTAAACAAAGGTAGTTGCTCATTTGGTTTATGCACTACACAAACCACCTCTCGTGACAGCCACTTAATATTCTATTTATCTACTGTATCTTCGGTGTCTTGCAGAGCAAGAATTATGTGAATCTGTTAAAAACAGAATCTAAATTACAACAAATATTTCTAACTTGACACTCACATTTGTCCCGGGCAACCAGCTCTAAGTGGCCCTTCTTGAGCAGAGGGGCTGGATCAGATGCCCTCCAGAGGTCCCTTCCAATCTCAACCCTTCTGGGATTCTGTGATCCTTCTGTAAATTGCTTCTTATTCTATGCTGTTAAATGAGGGTGAAATTAAGAGGCTAATTTCTCAGATGCTATGAAAAAGATAACGACCAAGACTCCCTGTATCTTACAAAGCAGAAATCATCCCACAAACACCAAGATTTATTCTAGGCACAGGTCATAATACCCCAGACAGGTCAGAAAAATACTGTCTCACTGTTTTGCCTACTTTTGAAAAGCCTCATCAATCACCCAGCCGCGTGGCAGGCTTTTTCAGCGCTTGCACTGTGTGTGAAGCTCTGCGGAAACAAACCAGCGAAAGGCCAGACTTGTCCCAGGGGCATGGCACACGGCTGCTCCTCCGGCAGTCACAGCCTGCGCATCACCTCTTAGCGCTGGGATGGTAAGTCCTCAGTGTCAGGCTTTATCTAGCACTTAGGTATATTGCAAAATGATTCAATGCCATCTTCCCGAGTGCTCTGCAACAGAAACAAACTCAGTTCAGCATCCTCTCAGTTCAGCACTGATGTAGTTCGAGTGGAATTCAGAGTTCAAGGGGTTCATGGACTACAAATCGGAAGAAAATTTGTCCCCTCATTTAACTGCAAATGGAAACTTTGCTGCAGTTAATGCTAACAGCAGCCTTCTCAGGAAGATGCCATATAGACTTGCTAAAACACAGAGTGGGAGAGGAAAAGTGAAGGAATCTTCAAGCGGGAATGAAAAATAATAGATCTTCCTTTCTTCATTCCCAACTTTCATTTTTCTGTCTTCATTGGATATTTAAAATCAAAACCATGAAAGTATTTAAAACCTTGCTATAAATCCCTTTTGCACACAGATATCAATTTGTTTAGTTCAGTAAATATTTAGCAGAAAAAGAGTCACTAAGAACAAAGCTAGCCCCGGGATTATAGAAAAGAAACAAATTTTGCAGTATGCCAAATAATAAAAAAAAAGTATGATGTCTTTCCCTCTGGCACGCTGTTTGTGCACGCTTTGCCAGTGATGCTGGCAAAGGCAGTCTTATTCTCTACAGATACACAGCAAAATGGACCATGGCCAGGGGTCTATACAATTTGTCAATGTTTTGTTAAAAATCCTATTATTTTATCTAAAATATCCTTGTGATAAAAAGTTATCTTTGACGCTCTGATAGGAAAATTTTTACTCCATTTTTATTTCTGAGGGATTAAAAGCTCATCAAGGCTGAGCCTTTAGTTTGTATAAAAGAGCAGCACTAGTGATCATAACCCTGGGATTCAAATCAGTTGGCAGTGACCATTTGCACTATCTGGTCCTCCGTGATCACTTTGCTACTGCAAAGTTGCAAACCATTGAACGTTAAGTGCCATCAGACAGACATCACCTTCCACCGCCACGCTCAGCAGCACAATCCCCTCTGGCTTCGGTGGCACCCCCATCCCAAGCATTTGAAATAAAAACTATTTTGAAGTATTTCCTCTGAAGAAACTGATTCAGTTAAAAAGGCTTGCGACACGCTTAACAGACTAGCGAAAGCCCCCATGCATAGTCAACTGTCTCGTGGAAGTTAATGTGCACACATGCACACGGTGAGAGGTTTCCTTATTTTGCTCCGACAGAAATCGTATTACTTTAAAGAGTTGTTTCACCCAATACTTTCCATTACTTTACAATCAAGATTTCTATTTCATGACAATGCAAAGAAAAACTTTTTAAAAGGAAGATAAAGAAGTCTTTACCAAAAAAGCCAGCGGCTGCTCTGTTTTTCCTCATCAGGTACATGGTCCAGGATAGAGGAGAAGACATACCAAACTGCCCGCGGTTCATGTTTAAGTTTATATGACAGCCAGGCAGTGGTCAGGCACTGCAAAAGACCAGCAGAAACTAAACAAGATGAGGGGAGAGCTCTTCCTTTTCACTCCACTCTTTCTCTGCCCTAGAGATCATTATTTAACGTGAGCAAATTGAAAAATGACATGCAGCCATACTTAGTACGTGGTTTTTTTTCTTCCACTAACCAAACTCACATGAGACTTCCCATCTTTCTCTCTCTCCTCTCCCTCCCTCTCTCTCTTTTTTTTTTTGCCTTAGGCATTTATAGGCCAGTAATTTTCATTTAGCTTCTCAGATGATTTTTCTCTGCCCGATTAGAGTGGGAGCGGATAAAGATTTAAGTTCACAGTTTTGCTGTTAGAAACCAGGTTGGGATTGTTCCTGTTGTTTCGGCTGATGCGCTGTTTCAAAGGTGCAAGGGGCTACTACCGGTAAATAGAGTAATGATGCAGATAACGATTCTTTCTGCAGACTCGCCCTGCTCAGAGTATTTTATAGTCACTAACACCAGACAGTAGTATCATGAGAATGCCTCTGACTATGGAGAGAAGGATTTTTTTTCCAGTAGATACACAGGACAGTTTAAGCCCAACCACTTCCCCCCTGTACGTGGGAATAATTCCAGTGACATCCCTGGATGGGAAATTTGTATGAGAAACGGTAACAGAAGTTGGCCACTGTGTTCTGATAAATCCGTAAATATGAGTATCTGCAAAGCTCGAAATTTCTTCTGTAGGTGAAGTGATATACGTCTCAGTTCTGTGGTGTTTAAGGGGAAATAATACTTCCTAGAAGTATACAAGTGCTATATATATATATATGTAAAAGAGCCTGTCACATTTGTCACCAAGTGTGAAATTCAGCAATTTCACAGGACTTCATAGATGAATAGATATATGGATGAATGGAGGAAAGGATTGATAGACCGGTAGAGAGATTTTCAAAAGCGTTAAACCAGATTCCAAAGTTTAGTCCAGCTGTTCTGCAAAGCATGCCAAAATGCTGCAGTCACTGAAAGAGTGCAAAAGCCAGCTGGAAGACAACCAGAACCTAGCTTGCAACGGAGATTTACAGAGCAACTCTTGTACCACAGCAGTGTAAAACCCCTGCGCACTTAGTGGCCCACACGGTGATGCCCTCCCGCCCTTTTTTTTGAATTTAAGGAGGGGAGCGTTGGCTAGGATACCAAATGTATTCCCTGTACTTTTTCACCTCATCTTTTATAATCCATTTCTCCTCCTACAAAATGGAGAGATGGTCGTAGGCAGTGATAAGAAGAAACAAAATCAAGTAGGAGCAGTTGTGTCTGGGTAGACAAAAATAAATGTTGCCAAATGCATAGCTGATATGGGTTTTTTTGTTTGGTTTTTTGGTTTGTGTTTTCCAGATTCCAGGATGGGATGTTTGTAATGAAATCAGGGAATGCATGTGGAAACAAAAGGCTGTGAGGTTTACTAGGGATTTGCTGCTGGCCAAATTTCACATTTCAAATAGAGACCACTGTTAGCGTTTTAAATATTATATTCTATAAAAATGCTAAAATCTCACTTGTCAGCATATGGCCACAAACCTATAGGCCCTACGAACACTTCAACACATGCAACGTTGCCTATGAGGAAAATTGCGCGTCTGCTTAAGCTATTCCAGGAACGGCCGAAGCTGTCTGTGCGTGAGAGCAGGTTCCAGTTCCTGTGGGATCACAGGAACTCTTGCACCACTGCTGGTATAAAAGGGACAATGAAATAAAATGTACTTCTGGGAAAGGCTAATCCAGAAACTGTTTGGGGCTGTTGTTATTGTACTGAACAGGAAAACAAGAAGTGGCACATTGTTTTCCTTTCTTTCAAACTTTCTCTTAACACTACCTGAGTAAAAGAGAGACCTGCACAAGAAACATACTCCTTTTCCCAAGGAAAAGAATGGAAAGAGGAAAAAAAGGAAAACCTGACAGAAAACCCACTGACATGAAATGAAACAGCACAATCTCTACCGCTCTAGCAACTCTTACACAATCCTGGGTTATGACATTATTCAACTGCCACAGGAGGACTGCGAGAGACCTCAGGCAAATGTTTCATCAACTGCACAGCAAGATGTTTCCTGGGTTTTGCCGACAGTGGTTCGGCGGAGATGCAATAGCCCCTCTGTTACAGAGCAGATAAAGCACCCCCTGCTAGAAGCTATCTTCAGATGCTAACTCTACAGAAAAGGTTCCTTCTTTCCACCCCTGCATATAATGCTAGGTTTGAGCTTTTGAAATGTACAGACCTTTAGCCCTTGGCTCTCTCATGTGTTTTGTATTATCAGTTTTCACCTTCCTTTTCCTATCGCTTGTTGCCCATCTATCAGAGTGTGAGCACCTTGTGGACATTTACATAAAGATAAGGAATGACGGGGCTATGCAAGATACATGTATGTTGACATCAGAGAGGATGGATCTCCAGGGAAAACTAAACTACAGACCCGGGATGGATTTGGGTTTCAGACTTTTCTTTCCTAATGTAATACCTTAGTTGACAGAGAATTGAAGAGATTGTAAAAGACTTTCTTAACCACTTATTTAGTTTGGTTATTTTGGGATTCTAGGAAAAAGTTATCAGTCCTTTCAGATGAATGTTTTTTACTCACAGTGTGTGTTCAACAGTGCAAAGACAGTCAAATGAACACTCAAGTGAAACCCCAGCTAAAATTTTGTTGCATCAACTACACTCACTGGCCACTTTTCAGCCGTATGCTACAGTGTTAGCCTGGAGGGGGTAGGGGGCAGAGAGGAGTTTATGAGAGCCAAGAAAAAAGGTATTCTTAATTCGTACATATATACTGCAAGCGGTGCTCCAGCAGTAACTTCTGACCCAATACTTGTTTAAGGAAGACATACATTTTGGCAAGGCATTAGCTTAAAAAATGGAAATCTGTTTTTCTGGAGCTGCTAAAGACCTGCAGCTCTCATGGACTTTCAGTGAAGCTATTGGTGTTCAGATCATCTGGAAGTCAGGACTGTGATAACTTTTTAATCTCAGTAATCTGGAACATTGCACAAATTTTAAGATTAGTGCTTGGGGAGCTTTATAATCTGTTTTGTAAAGCAAAAGTAAACATCAGTCTGAAATAAAATGGAAGTAGCTGGGAACACTGTGCCATTTGATGGTGTCCCATTAGCAGGTAACATGAAAAGTGAAAGCAGAATAACGGCTTCTGTTTTCAGACTGAAGGGACATTAGCCACACAGCTTTCCAAAACTGTAAAAATAGTTAACAAAAGCAGGGTTCCCGAAGTTATGCAGCATTTTGCCTTCTTATATATTGCTCTTAACATCCCCACACATACTGCAGGACACCTGTCCAAACCAGCGTCATGTTAACAATAGAACCCTTACTTCACTGAATATGTAAGACAGGAACACTGGAAATGACTGGGTTCCCACATGCATCCCTTTATGCACCTTGCAATGCTTTGATAAACTTATATTTCTCAAACACAAGGGTCTGGGCTCCCTAGAGAAACGATGGGCTTCTGTGGCCTGTGCTATACAAAAAAACATGCAAGGAAAGGAACGTAATCTGATGTTCCTTTCCTGCCTTAACATCCAGACTCTGTCAATCTTTTTTTTAAGACTGTACAGAGAGATTACCCAATAAAGCACAGAGAGTTTCACTTTATGAACAGAAGTATTTTTAGGGTTCTCTGAACTGAGCTAAATGACTGACATATTTTAAAAAAGCATAACGTAGACCAAAAAAACCCGAAGAGGCAAGTAAGAATGAAACAGGATGGAGCACATATCTTGTTTTCGACATGCAACACCATCTTTAACTAGCTTTGAAGCACTACATCCTCTTTGCAGAGCATTTAGCAACACCCTTCTGAAGCAGGTTGTTTTTCTGGAAGCGGGATGTCATGGGCATTTGCCCTGTCTCTGAGGGGATTGCCAAACTTGTGGACCAGGGTGGATTTCACTGAAAAATACCCATGCCTACTGGGAAAATTCAAATGCCAGGGCTCTTTTGGATAGGGATAGTATTTACGTGCACTTTCACTATGCTGAATCTGGATGAGTTCTCCAGTGAAACTGAACTCTGTGAGACATTTGGAACAACAGCTAAAATTTCATTTGTTTTGGAGCTGCCTACTAGACATTTGAAAGCGATCAGAAGCATGTTTATCCTTTTTTTCTTTTTTTTTTTTTTGACATGAGCTGTCCTTCCATCACTGTCTCCCTTAAATAAAGTCAAAGAATTGTGAAATGGTTACTTTTAGAAAAAGACGGAGCCTTGCAGCCTGGCAATACGTTTGCTGACTTGCCGCTCTGGGGGCACAGCCGTCGGGCAGCTGCCTCCCCCTGCCAGCATCGACCGCTGCACCACTCGGCGGCAGTCTCAGAGGCGGGAGCAGCGCACACTCCACACAGCGCTTGGGGTTTTTCCGCATTGCGTGGCCACCCCCGTGCTGCGCTCTGCTGCAGGTTTGCAGGCTCAGGGAAGCACAAGGTCTCAGGTCGGTGCTGGCCAGGAGAGGGAGCTTTGCAATGACCTGGCCAAGCAACGATGCCAACCCACCTAGCCCGTGCCATAGCCAAATGCCAGCTCTCCATCCACCCTGAGTGCCAGGGTCTCTGCCCTGCTATGTTTCCAGCAGCTGTATCTGCACTGATGAGCAGTTTTCATCTCTCTCTCCTCTTCTGAGCGCTACCCAAGGCTGAAATTACATGGCCACAGGGAAGAGGTGAGAGTGCCCATTACCTCCTCCACCCCAAGCCGCCCACCCACATGCTTTAGACAAAACTTAAGTTCATTACATGAGACTTTTTCAACCAGACTCAGCCAGAATCACTGCAGAACCAACACATTTTCTGTCAGCTCAGCTTCCCTCCTCTCCCTGGCCTTGTACCAGCACAGAAGCTAGTCCATGGACTCAGATTGGTGTAGACTAACCTGGTTTGAAATACAGGACTGGAAACAACATCGGGCACATGTGCAACAGTACAGCTAAAATGCTAAAATGCCAAACGAAACCACACCTAGAAGCCTGGCAGAGCTGTTCCCATGCAGATTTCAACAAGCCACCAACATCTCTGTCACCATCTTGAAGACCTTGCACCTCTTGGTTGCGTGAGGTTTGCCACGAGACCTGATGCAGGGCTAGCTGGGAGCTCATGTTCTGTCTCAGTGTGATACTTCAGAAAGTTTTCCTCCTGTGTGGGGCTTCAAACCTTCAAACCTTCCAGCGCGTAGGGGGCTTGCCCAGGTGGCCAGGATGAGCCATACCTAGGAGGTGAAGGTTGCACAGCGCTAGCCACCAAGTGGCTGGCTCTCCCAGCTTCTCCTGTTGGAGAGGGTCCCATCTGCAGGAATAGCTGAGTACAGCTGGAGCAGAGACAGGACTGGGGCCTCCCACATCCAGGCAAGGCTGCAGAGGCAGTCTCTAGTTTGGCCCGACATCCCATCCCAGAAGCTGAAGGATGTTTTCCAGTCAAAACCAGTACATATGTTTTTGTGAAGAGCTTTAGTTTTGATGAACTGACATTTTCTAACAAAAAAAAGTGTGTGTGTGTAAAATTACCTACCATTTCTCATCTTAGCCAGAAGGACAGATGTGATCTGGGGAGCCAAAGAAGCACCTCAGAGAGGGCCCTGGCAAGTACGGGTCATGAATTTGAGTCATTTATTAGACTTCTCCAGTGCCAGGCAGCTGCTTGGAAAGCACCAAACCCAGGACCTCTGTATCTGAACCCTGCAAAGCTAGGATTCCTACAGGCCATGCAGACAAGGAAAAACAGGCACCACAGATACACCATGACTCAATAGCTTTTGGAGCAAAATCTTTCCCAGATCTCCATTTAGCAATCTGTCAGGCCTCAAGCACTGTTGGAGATTTGGTGAGTAGTTTAAAGGTAGGTCTGAAACCCTCAGGAAGCAAACCATGGTGTCTGTGCTGTAGCCGCTGCTGCGATGACGTGGAGCCTGAACCCACTATGTGCTGAGGTATTGGGGTAGTGGTAGCACCCCAGTGCTACAGACACTTTGTTGCATCCTCCCCTCCAGCACACCACCCAAGAGAAGCTCCCTGGCTATGGTCATGGAGAGGACAAACCCCAGAAAACCCAGGCTGAGCATGGGGTTGCTCTTTGCCCCCACTCCAATCCTTCCCACAGCTCCTGGCAGAAGGAAGAGGGAGAAGAGAAGGGTGGGAGGGAGAAGAGCGAGGGCCGTCTTTCACAGACTCGGATGGGAGACTTTTGCTTGTGGCCAAGCTGAACCAAAAGCATCACGCTTTTTCCAGATGTGAAAGGAATGCCACAACAAATACTGTCAGCTTTCCATTACCCTGGGGCATGCTCCCACCCTGCAGAGCAGGGACCATGACACAGCCTGCCCAGCCTCACTGGTGGTGGCACTGATGGGATAATCTTCCAGATGCGCTCACTCTAACAAGACCAACTTGAGCCCTCCAGACCCTACTCCATGAAGCTTTCTACCACAAGAAGAGAGAAAATCAGAAGCCCAAGCCAAATCCCACCTCACAGTCACCTCTCCACCTTCACTGATTTATTCACCCATGTAGCATCTCCAACAGACCAAGGCATGAAGAAAGCAGAAAGCTTCATGGTGATGACGACCCACTAAGGCTATGTTTCCCTTCAGCATGCCAGGGGAGAGTCCCAGGTGAAAATCTGTGACAGACAGTGATGGGGGTGCACGAAGTCTGAGCAGGTCCCTTGGTGAAGCTATAGAAGGATACAGAAGGTCCTTTCTGCCCTTCTCACACTGCTCTGCTCGCTAGTCTCTCACAGCCATGTCTGCCGTTATTCCTATTTAGAGGTTGTTGTACCTCCGAAGAAGGGAAGGTTTATCGTTCAGGCTTCTTAACAGCTGTAGCCATTACAGATTGCTGGTGCCTTTGCTTTGGGAGGCAGCATCCTTCCTGTTTTGTACCCTCCACCACTCGTTTGGTTCCTGTTGCCTGCCCAATAATGTTGATTAGGCTTCAGGGCAGAAGCAGCATTTTGCACTTTCTTCTAAGACGGGGTTTCAATTGCGGAGAAAACTCAACCTTGCTTTCTTTAATAATTCACATGGCAGTATTGTGTGGATACTCTTAACTGCTACTTAAAAGTAATTAATTGATTTTCTGACATATCAGTTAACAATGTATTGCACTGACATGAAGTTGTGATTCTGCTGTTGATTGGGCTGGATGACTAGATGCATCATACTCGGTTCAGGAGCTGAGCTTAAAAGACTCTAAATATATTCTGCTATAAAAGGAAAGGCATTTTACATGTAGTGTTGTCTAAAACTTGAATCCATATGCTGCCTCCAATGCTGTCAGAGTAAAGTATTTCATTGTTATTTACAGTAGACCGATAGTATTTAAATTTAGAACATCCGGTAGGTATGAAAACACAATTTTTGCCAGCTGGAGACAATAGCACATGTTGAACTGCAGAAAGAAGAGAGTCTGCAGAAGGGTTTTATGTGCGTATATAGAGCCGAACTGGGAGAGGTCGCTGGAGCATCTTTCTCCATACTAAGTTGCCTACCCTGTTTGAAATCCAGGACCATTACAGACACATATATGGATGAGTCTGAAGCAGGAAGACAAAAAGACAGAACCTGTTTCTGGAGATTAATGGTGGTTTATACAGCTTTTTATCTCTACAGTAAGTCACCAGTTCTAATAAACTCCAGGGCTGGGTGGCAACTGCAGGTTAAATAAATTACTGTGGTCAGAATGTTTAAACCAGCCATATTATGTTAGATAACTAAATAAAAGAAATCCAGCTTTTTCTGGCTTTAATGAAATTATCTGAGGAACTTATGAGCATTTATTATGCTCCACAATCACAAATTCGGAAATCTACTGTTTAATTACTTAGGCTTGAAAACTTTGACCTGGA
Organism: Pygoscelis adeliae; assembly: GCF_000699105.1. Lineage (NCBI taxonomy): Eukaryota > Metazoa > Chordata > Aves > Sphenisciformes > Spheniscidae > Pygoscelis > Pygoscelis adeliae. Next base: position 1,956,720 of record NW_008825113.1, read on the forward strand.
TAGATAGTGTGTGGGGGACGCTACTGGAGATATTTTCATTCATTATAGAGGATATGAGCTTACTTGCTTGTGATCTCTGCTTTGATATAGGTAATCCCATCACAGATAACTTAGAAGGTCAAATCCCTGACTTTTATGTGTTCCAGAATACTTCACATGTTGAACACAGTTTTGCTTCTGTTCTCAGAGAGTCTTTTTTCTCCTTCCTTCCCTTGCTACAAAACACCATAGAAACAGAAGCTAAGGAACAGACTAATTCTCCTCTAAAAGTGTTCTTTGAATAGATGTTTTATAGATATTTTATGTTAAAGTGTTTGTGGGGAGAAGTAAGTACTTTTATTGTATCAGCTGTAAAAACGGGGAAAAACCAAGAAGCTTTCTGGTGCATAAACGCTTCTTCAGCTATTTATATCCGTATTTACCTCAAGAAAGCCTGCCATTTTTATCTTTCATGTGTCAAGAATATGAGAACATTTCTTATACACACTCAGCCTTGTTACAAAATCTAGAAGCCGCTACAGGAAATTAACTTCACCAAGACCATCCTGTTTATGCAATTACAGTATTAGCTGACTTGACTCTGTACACGGCACAGAACAGAGTCCCACACTGTGAAACAATCTCCACCCTCAGAATTATTTACCACCAATCCTCTCCTGAGATTTGGCCATTAAAAATACCTGCAACCCTGTTATGACTTATTTTAACTTCAGAAGA
>NW_008825113.1:1957470-1990569 GCF_000699105.1 Pygoscelis adeliae
TGGCGGCAGATTCAGCAATGAGCATTTTGTGGGGTGCTTAGCTTCAGAATAAATGAGTTTTGAAAAAGAAGAGAGGTCATGAATTATTAACAGTCCCCTCTGTAGATGGGAGAAAGTGTCAAGATTTTGCTGAAGTCATGGATTGATTTTCTGACATAACAATTGAAAAGACGTGAAAGCAGCCACTTGGACGGTAGTGTCAGATATAAGATCCCTCGGTAAATGGGATTCCTCCTCTCACTTACCAGCACTGCTCATGCGCCATTGATTACGCCGCGCTATATAGCCCACAGTAATACTTATGGGGAAGAAAGAGTGGGAAAAGTAGGCAACAAATTGTAGGGTGGATGGATGAGCAAAAGAAAACAGACTAAAGAAATCCTGCTTTATAGAGCTGGATAAAATGTTATGGCCAAAATATTGTTTTGCCCACTGAAGCAATGCAGATTCAGGCTAAAATGACGTTTCATGAATTTATGCCTATTTTTTAACTTATTTTGCTCAAGGGGGAGTGAAAAATCTAAAAATGAAATACTTTACAATTGTTTTCAGAATGAAATTTTTAATCAAATTTTTACTGGAAATAACACTTTGCATTTAATTTTATTTTGAAATTGCTCTAAAAGCCTTGGCAGCTGCAACCATTACTCTTAGGGTTTTTCTTGGTTCTAGATTCATTTTTAAAGTAATTTGCCAAAAATTCTTAATGATTTACTTTGAGTGAACTCAAAACAGAGTATTTTCTGAGGTTGTCTACAATTACTATTTTTTCTTTACACAGCTAGCACTGACAGAACACCTACAGTCATTCTATCTAGAAGCAATTCACTTTTCTGAAATACCTGATTTTGTATGTCTCTCTGACCATTCCTGTCAGCCAGAACAGGCATGTTGGACACCACTGGTCTCATCCTTTCCAAGCGCCACTTTATTGTCTCCTCTTAAATTATAAATGTAGATGTGGAAGAAACAGCATAAACTGAAGGGCTTCCTCACCAGCTGACCAAAAGTCAGAATGAAAATGGAGCACCTTTCAAGCATTTACCTCAGTTTAGTATTTCAAACCCCAAACTCACAGAAGGACACACAGAAATGTTATTACTCCAGACCAGCGTAGGTAGCAAAGGCCTGGGTGCTTTTCTATTATCTCACTTTTTATTGGAGGAAAAAAGGCGTATTCCTTTCTAGAAGTGATTGTAGGCTCGTCAGAAGAGCAAGCCACCTTTAGCCTTTATGCGACTGCTGCCCTCTCCCTACTCACAAATCACTTGCCCAAAGCAGGAAAATGAAATATATTTTCTGCTGGAGAGCTGGAGTCATAAGCCCCTGCGTCAGCCTTTGGAGCCTGGAGCAGCAAGAAGGAAAAGTAGAAGTCTATCCCTCACAGATTTTTGAACATACGGTGCTGCAAAGCAGAAGGCAAAGAGATTACAGAAACGCTGGAAATTTGCTGAACGATGTCAGATTTAAGGTAACAGACAGCATTCTGGAGTCGACACATTGGTATTTGAATGACTCCAGTTTCATACGTAGCTTCTTTTAAAAAAACTTATTATTTGTCATCTTCTTGGTCATCTTCCATTTTATGATTTGGTAACAGTCTGCAGTTACTTTTAGTGGATACAGTGGGAATGATGATCCGTAGTGGAGTCAGATGTCAATTTTTCAATGCAATATTTTTTTCACATGCTGATTTATGCTGATTTATCAAGTTCGATCTTTTCATGACAAAAAAGACCTACTTCAGACAATTTTTCTTGAAAATATTCTCTTCTTGGTCATCTTCCATTTTATGATTTGGTAACAGTCTGCAGTTACTAACTTTTAGTGGATACAGTGGGAATGATGATCCGTAGTGGAGTCAGATGTCAATTTTTCAATGCAATATTTTTTTCACATGCTGATTTATGCTGATTTATCAAGTTCGATCTTTTCATGACAAATTCATGACAAAAAAGACCTACTTCAGACAATTTTTCTTGAAAATATTCTGAAATTTTGTTTTAATAGTTGACATTGTGTTTCCCTATTTCTCAAGGGAAAAGAACACTTTCTGGTTTGAAATATTTTGAAATTAAGTTTGTGATGGCATTTTCTGTGGTTTAAGATTAAACACAGTACATAAGTATGCGTGGCATTTTATATTTATTCTTGTTTTATGAAATGTTCACTGTGAATTTTGTTTCAGTGGAGACTCTGTGCCTATGCATGTGTGTGGGGAGGAAGATCTTTTCACCCAGCTGTGCCCTAAACATTTTGACTGCCTTCAGAATCATGTTAAAATGGTTCCTGGTGTTAGGTGGTGCAAACCACTGTCATAGTTTGCCCTGAATTAGATTAGGTGAGAGCAGCAAGGAATAGCATCCCTTTGCTTATGCCGCCATTTCCCTTGAGGACTGATTACTGCTTTCCTTCCATCCGAAGAGTGTGAAGCAGAAAATTATACGAGAACATATATATGATATACTAGTAGCATTTCAGCACTGCAGACTTGGTGAAGAAGGATCCAGAAATTTGGCGAGTTTGTTCGCCAGCAACGGTGAGAAGAAAACCGGGATGCGAGGTGGCAGCTCACTGTGGCTGGCGATGTGAAGGTGAGGCACCGGCTCCTGCAGCCGAGACTGCTGCCTGTGCCAGGGATGCCCCCCTGGGAAGCCATTTCTTGGCCCAGCCAAGAACCGGGGCTCCCTTCTGCAAAGCCTCAACTGGAGATGGTGCTGACCTCCTTGTGTAAAAAGGGATTTGCAGAGCCAGGAGCCGGGACAGGGGTTTAAAACAATGGCGAGCTTATCTGCAACGCAGAAAGCCAACGACTTTAGCATGGTTCTGGTGGCAGATGAAAGCAAGGCAGAGCCTGGCAATAAAAGGTGACATGAAGAGATGGTCAAGAAAAGTTTAGAGCACATTGGAAGGATCGATTAATGCCAATCTTACAAGGAAATCTGCTGTACAAGAACAAGGCAATGATAGGTACCTTAGCACTGAGCGAAAGATGAGGAACCCAGTGCAGAATTGTTCAAATTGTGTTGCTGAATTCCAGCAATGGTTTCACGTTGTGGGAAAGGCAGCCTGCTTTGTTTTTTCATATGTTGCTGATGAGTTGCCTGTAGAAGAGTGTATTTGGTGGTCTTTGTTCAGTTCTTAGTGGTTTGTATCCCGCCACACATCTGGCTCCTTTCCAGTGGAGCCCAAGTACTGAAAAGAATCATTTAACAATTAGCATGGAGATAACAATATTTCCTTCTCCAATTGGGTGGTCTATTTTATAGCCAAAACGAAATTAGATCAAGGAAGTGACAGGTATTTCTGAGGCTAAAGCTTGATAGCGCTGAACAGAAAATTCAGAAGGATGTGTCACACAATTCCCAGGAAGACGGAGGCTGGAAGTTTGTAAACACATGCAAAGTAATGAAGGGAGGAGCACAGAGGAATATTGTAGCTCTGGAGAAAACACAGGGTGCTGATGTGTATTTCCATAGCATTTCTGCCCATTTTCATTTCCCCAATACAAGGTGTAACCCAGATATAAATACGTATTGCACACATGCAGAAAGGATGCAGGGAAAACCTAATCCCTGGATATGAAAGATACATATTTCAAATTGCTTAACTACCTCCATAACCATGAAACACACCATGACATCCACAGTCGCCCAGAATTGCACTGATATCTCTTTTCAAGCAAGGGAACCAGGCGGTGCAGAGGCTATACTGCTGCCTGATGCGAGGACAGTCCTGTGCAAGCATACAGGAGGATGCGCTCTGCTGGCAAGTACGCCATGGACCTGAATTGTGCCTCCAGACATTGTCACTGTTTGGTACCTGCTACACAGCTATAACCACCCAGAGCAACAAAGTGTTACAAAAGCTATATATGGATCAGAAAAAAAATATTTCCCTGCCTCTAGCCCCTCTCCTTTCCCTGCTGCACTAGACGCAGGCAGTGCAGCCCCTGTTCAGAAGCTGGGGCACATTTCGATGGTAATTCTTCATTAGGCAGCTGGCACTCTGCAGTACAGGTGATGCTCCATGCAAAGCAACAATTAGTATTGCTAGATGTTTAAAGAGTGCCTGCTAGGGGAGACTGAAGATGACTCCCCTGCACTAAAAGCCCTTGCCCCTGAAATCTTGAAGTCTTTCAGCAAAGCCTAAGTGATGGCTGAAGACCATAGAGCTGAAGGCAGATGGTTAAAGCTGCTGAATCCCTGAAGAATCAGTGAAATATAAAAATAATAAAAAAAACCCTGTGCAGGCTACAAGTGCACAGAGCACATTATCCTTTCTTGTCAAAAGGGTAATAACTGTATTAAAAAAAATGATCACCAAGAGAGTAAACCAGTGGCAGCACTGATCTTTATAGAGTTTCACAAGCCCCAGAAAGGCACCTCCTGGGCTGTAGCCTTCCGAAACTCCCCTGTATGACTAAAAGGGCCCGCGTTTGGGCATGGTTCCCTCGTCTGCATGGGCTGCCTGCTGGGGGCTGTGTGCATGGGCACCAGCGGGAGTCCTGCACCTGAGTTGGGGTCGCCTGTCAGGAAGGCCTCCAGCATGGCTAGATCCCACCATGAGTCATGGGAGGGAGACAAAGCGTTAGCTGCCATTTTGATGAGCTTTCCCCTGGCTCTTTTGCTCCAGCCATATTTAGCGCTTTTTTTTTTTTCCCCCCCTACCTCTCCTCATGGGCTTGCTGGGAACATTTGTGCAAAATCCAGCACGGGTGGGAAAACACTGTGCCAAGATCCAGCACAACCCTGCCTGCTTTTCACGTGCTGCATTTTGCCTTTGCTGTGACCACCGTAAGGGTTTTGCTTTCTCCAGCAAACAAGGGCAGGCTGTGTTCAGCGGGCTCAGTGCCCGAGAGGCGCACCTTTCTCTGCTAGTCCATGCAAATGCCACACAAATTTTCTGAGCTCCTTCCTTGCTAGGAGGCGGTGGGGTGTCCTGCGGAGCAGCAGCAGCAGGTAATGGCCGCTACACTGCCATGCAAATCTAGCAGGGGGCTTGTTTGTTTTCCTTTACAGGGAAGCACCCCATGCTTGGTATGAGGCAGAGCCGTCCAGAAATCTATGGCTACCAAACCGGGTAGCCAGATACAACCGCCCCGCCGTTATGTGCAGGACAGCAGCAGGAGGATCCACACTGGCTGAGCACAGCTTCTCCTCCAAGCAGGGTTTTCAGGTTATACATAGCCATGAGCTTCCCACAGTTTTCCATACAAATATTCCCCGTTTATGTTTTGCTGGAGGTCGGTATGAAAAGTACTTGAAAATTTGTAATGAGAGCACTTGAGTTTCTGCTTCTTGAACCTAGCGCTGTGTGGTCGGACCAACAAGGCAGCAGTTCAATCAAAGGGAGCATAAGGAGGAATAACTGGCACCTTGATGGAGCTGAAGTACAGGGACCCACATTTCATTTCCCAAAAGCTGTCCGTTTCATCATCCTAGAAGTGATGGGGGCATTAAATTGTATCCATACGTAGAGGGAAAAATGAAAACATATAAAACATGTAGGAGTGAGCTTAAGATACAGATGCTGAATGTTTGGAAAAGCTGGTGACCTGTTTTAAGCACACTCACTACAGACTGATTTCTCAGCAGTTTCTCGTAAACAGACTTTATCTTCCAGTTTGATAAAAGTTGAGGGGCAGATAAGTAAGACTGCCAGCGTTCTTGGCAATATTTTATGAGTTTGTCCCTGTATTTCACGTCCCTATGGAAAACATACTTTTTGGCTGAAATCCTGATGCCACTTGAATGAATAGCAAAACTCCTTCCTCCCTTAGGTGATCCTCTGGCATCAGAGATGTGCTGTATAAGCTCAGGATTGCTCTGCTCACTTAGACTAGTGGCTCCCGTCTCACTAGCACCGCTCAGTGCCCAGTTGCTACTGGGATGCACCCCAGGGCGCACACAAAGCATGTGGGTGGCTTCAAGGCAGCAGCAAACCCTCGCTAGAGCAGAGATCAGCTGTGCAATCTCCTGTAGGGGATGTCTCCATGGGCTGGTTATAAAAACACGCCTCAGCAATAATATAGATGAAGCTGATCTTTCTAGGGACAGGGAATGGATGGAGTGACCGCTTGAGGTCCCTTCCAGCCCTGTTCTTCTAAGATATACTGCAAAATTTTCTTATAAATCCCATCGTCTGAGTTGTGATCCCCCTCTTTGAGCTCAGTGAATCAGGGACCGGTTGCTGACAGCAGCATATAAACACCAGTGTGTATGTGCGTGTGTGTCCATTCGTGTATGTGTGAGCATACTAGTACACACGTGTATGTGTAGTAGGCTACTTGTTCTCCATTTATAACAGCCTTTGCCCATATCATCAAAGATGGAGTGGTGAACAGAGAGATGATGTAAAGGACACTGTGCTCACTTATTTTATACATTTGTAATCTCTACCCAGAATGCTTTTTTTAACAACACTGTCATTTCCATAAAATGTTTCAGATTAGAGAAGATCTTGGCTAAATTTAGCTTTTATGGAAGAAAGAATAAAACATAATTAACTGTTTAAAGAACAAAACACAAACCACATGAAGCAATGAAACTTGTTGGCGAGAAATCTAACAGTAGTGCTTGGTAGCAAACCCATCTCCTGTGGAACAGATGTTTGGGATTTTAAACAAAAATAGAAACTACACTAATGTCAAATGCTTTAGTGCCTGAAAAGCTGACAGACACTGAGTGTTGCTCTTTGGGCACCACAAATTTCCAGGTTGTACAGAGACACCACAGAAAATGGAATGAAATTAAAGCAAAACAGCGGCAAAGAAATACTGACGGATTTTTTTTTTTAAAGCAGCTCCCCAAACTAGCAATGTCTCTCTGCCTTCAGGCAGCTTTTAGTGCAGTCTGAATGGCTAATTATTGCCAGCAGTGGTGGAAAAGCTGGTTTGCAGGCACTTGATTACCCTTGAAGTATTGGGCTCTGTTTTCAGCAGAGCTGTACACAAAATTCTATAAATTCTGTTTAAATAGGTTTGTTAGCCCCACGCCCCCTTATTTTATAAACAAATATTAGGACCGTTAATACGGAGAAAGTAGAAAAAACCCCAACAAACCCCTTGGGTGGTTGTCTCATTTCTCATCAGGAGAAGAGAAAATCGGTGGCATGATTTCCAGGGGTGACTCAAATGGGGAGCTGTAAGACAGCAATGCCTCTGCCAATCATGCATATCACGGCTTTTAGGGTAAGTAGCAGACTGGGATAGGAAGCTACATTAGCTGGAGCACCATCCTTTGACGCCTGTTGTAATATTTGTTCAGAGCCTGGATGAATGTGTTAGGATGGATTCATCATAAAGAAGCTTTAAAAAACCCCCACAGTTTTGGACCATTGGTTCACAAGACATCACTGGTGTAGAGCTTTCCTAGACACTATATTGACCGTGAAAAAGACTTTGTGCATGTGCCCCATGAGTTAAACCCACCAGAATAAAGAGAGATGAAATACCCCAGCAGACTCTGCATGAATTTCCTAAGTGGGCATTCATGTTTTGTATCACCATGTGATACTGTGCAGCTTCATACAAAGAAAGACATCAGTCCCTGCCACACATACACACACACATGGACATGCACACGCTCCCCAAAGCTAAACAGATGTCACGCAAAGCCCACATCTCACCAGAATTTTCCAATAGTCAAAATAGAAAACATCAGGCCAAACTTAGCCTCCTCTGATGCGTGCACACACACCACTTTCACTTTGATTCAGCCTTCTTGATGCATGGTTTCCTCTCTCCTCCCGCCTCCCCTCCCCTTCATATTTCAAACTGGAGAAGATATAATAAATTGAATTTAAATATTACGTCTGCAGTGGACACCAAGGGAAGGCAGGAAACCCAAAAGCAGAGCTGAAGTTTCAAAGGGCAGACCAAGAACCAGTTCCCACTACCAAGGTGAGCAGGAGTTTCCTAGGGACGTGAGCCCGCGTGGGAGCCCTGGTGTACACCAAGCCCTGCGCTGCACCGTGGTCCGGCTCTGGGCCCAGGCGAGGGGGACGAGGCTCAGATGCACACCTCTCTCCTAGGCAGCTCCTGCCCACTCCCGCCTGCAGGGGCTGTCACTTCACTTCTCTTTGCCAGGCTTGCACACTGTGCTGCACTCGCAAAATCTAAACTGGAGTGAGTTTTCCTCTCCTCCTTCCTATTCTTTGGTTTGGGATGCTCTTTTAATGCTATTTGGCTAACCAGTTGCAAAAAACCCCAGCAACCCCCCTACCCCCGAAAGTCAAAGACACTTCTCTTGAATAGAGTTTAAGTGGAGGATTAATTTAAGGCACTGGTTTACTTATTCACATGACCAGGGTACTTTCATGGGTGCTAACACACACACTGATACCTTTTTCTTTGTTTACCTGGATGCCTGGAGCAGCAAAGAGAGCCACAGGCATGGTGCCAGTTACCACAGAAACCCCTGAGTTTGACCTCCGTGGAGGTCAAACGTTGCACACTTTCTAGGAGACGTTCAGCATTTTATCATGCTTTATAGGATTCGAACGTAGGAACTAAACAAAAAGCTGAGGCGCTTTTGAAAGTAAACACTTCTCAAGTGTATGAAGGGAAGTAGGATTTGTTCATATTACAAAGCTGAAACTCTCTTAGTGGTGTTTTCAGGCTAGGAGATGTTTTTTGAAAAGCTTATGTGTAGCACCATTCTCAGCCCTTTTTAAGTCTGGAGAAGAACCAGGCAAAAATTGGGAATTTGCTTCTCACTAGCTTAGTGCAGCTTTTCAGATTCACTTGACATCAGCTTTTAATATTATGATGGGGGGAAAAAGTGCAGCCAAACCCAGTCCTTTCAGCAAGTAGGTAGAATTAATCAAGGCAAGTTTGTACATACCAAGGCTGAATTTGGTTCATGTTCTGTCTAATATCTAAGCAATTAGATTTTATTATTAAATCATTTAGGATTAAATTTCTGTTTGGAAAATTATTTTTATTAACTGTATGACTGGGAAAAAAAAAAGCCAGGAGCCAAGAAACTATTTTGCACTCATATTCCACTTTGGATCCAGCAGATTTTTTGTTGAATGGAGGAGAAGAAAAAAAACAAAAAGTGATTCCTTCATAGTCTGAGGTCTCGTTTCCTCAGCCTGGAATGAAGCTGTGCGTGTCCATCTTCTTTCCCAAATTAATGAATAAATTAAAAAAAGCTGACAGCCGCTGAACTGTACTTCTCTGGAACTGAAACCTATAATAATATTGGCTTCAAAACAGTGCTGTAAATTCTTGCATATTTTGTTCAGCTTTACTTCTTCCCATATGCAAATTTTATATTGGTATGCAAGTTTATTATTGCTTTATGTCCTAACAACATGCAATCAAAAGAAAAAACTTAGACTGATATAAGGGGGATTTTCAATACCTCGTTATTTGCCTTTGCAAATGTAAAGATCCTTTGCCCCCTATTTTAGCAGTATACACAATACTAATTTTCCTTTATGTAGCTCTTTTCATCCCAAAGAATTTTGTTGAGTGTTTCTGTTCACAGAGGATTTGGAAGCACCAAATAGGTGCAACCACATCTGAGGTGGAAGGTGGGAGCTTTTTAACCCGAAGAGAAATAAATTACCTGGCAGCCTGCAGGGAGAAGTCAGGGGCAGGGGTCCTACGAGCCCAGTGCGATGTCCCATCACAAATTTATGGTTTCTTCAAGATCCGTGTTGAAGCACTAGCAAAACCTCGTGCCGCACATCTAACCCGGAGGATTCTTCCATGAGTACAGCCTTTGCTTGGCTTATGCCATGAAATCTCGGCTGCAGGTAATAAAACTATCTATCCGCCATGGCATGCGTATGCTAAACCTTCTCAGTCATGTCCACCTACGCCACTGTTTCTGCAGTGTCCCCCCCAGCTCGAGGCGACGGGCAGCAGAGCATTCCTGTCCAGGGAGTGCCCCCCAGGAGTCTCCTCTTGGCTTTCACTGCTATCCCCCCAACACCAAATAGCTGGGTGCGCCCAGGGTAGCATGGGTGCATGGAAAGGATATCTGAGAAAGCCAATGAATCGGGAGTGCTGAATGGACTTTAATGATCTGGGATATAATTAATAATAGGATCCACTCTAGCTTAGGCTCCAAATCCTTCAGATGAAAGGAAAAAATAGCATGTGGTCTGCCATGTGCTAAGTATTCGCCTGTCCTTGAATGTCCTTGTTAAATGTGTTCTGAATTAGAGATATCTAAACACCACAAATAACTGTATTTTATCGTATATATCCATTAGTAACTAAAAATAATCAGAAGCACCAAATAATAAAGATAGAAATATAACCGAGGGCAGCCCAGTGGAAGCTGTTTGCACTAAGTTCAGAGGCACTGATGGACCCTGCCTGGGGCCTTTCAGGGGGACCGGGTCCGGCCGCCCCCCTACTCAGGGTCTGTGGGCTTTGCTCTTGCCCTTGGGCACGGGGGTGGCACACCTGCCTCCTCCTTGGCATCTTCCCCGCCGCCCACCCGGCCCCCTTGGTCCTCCTGGGGGCCAAACCAAGGTGATTACAAGAGGGAAGAGCCACTGCCACAGCAGCCGTGTGGCTTTTTAAAACTCCGTTTTCCTGGCAGCACAAGCTGCCATCCAAGTTTGGCACCTAAGCCTCTGTGGGGTTGCTGCCGGCTTCTCGGTGAGCGCGACAAGAGCTGATGCACGGGCTCAGTCTTACTGCCGCACGCTCCTTTGCCCTTTGCCGTTGGATAAGCGATTCCTCCTTCCCCACCCTGCAGCATCTCCAGCCAGAAGTAGCTCCTTTTTGTATTTTATAAATTTCATTTGGGAAAATCCTCAGAGCCTGTTTCTTGCAGGTGACTTGTAAAGGAATTATTTTTATTCATAGAGCTGCCTCGAAGCTGACATGCCCCTACCTGTTTGCTCTTCACAAATCATTTTTGCCAGTACGCTTTTATTCGGTGACTTCCCTGTCTTAAGATGATCCTATATGTTTTCCCTTACGGTCTGGACATTTTCTTAAATGTTTTCAAGGTCTTTCCCCTGAGCAACAGACCTTTTTATCTCCCAGACTTACTTTTAAAATCATTGCTTCTGCATGTGTGATGTTATGTTGATTACAGTAAAACTGGAGAATTCTCTTAAATGTCTGGCTGTCTGCTCCGCTGCAAATGCCTCACTGCTTTATTCACCCCAACTCTTTTTGAAGGTCACTTTACTAAAACCAAATAACAGTAAGATTAATGTAGGGATTCTCATTTTGTAATGGTCTAGAAAGCTAATGATAATTTTATTGTTTGATGTTTTGTTATAGACAATGATTTTCAGTGGTTTTTTATGAAGATCAGGGATTGGATTCTTTAATGAAAAACATATGCTGTAACTTAAGCTTAGTAAGCTAAGACTGTCTCTGTGTCGTACAAAACTATGCTAAATCCTTTGATTTATGTTCGGTATTTTGAACCACGCAATACAATTATCTTATTCTAGAGATACCAGAAAGAGAGAGAGAGAAAAGCTTTAGAGTTCATACATCAAATGGACTCGAATATTTTCCTTGCAAGTATGACCAAACCTTCGCTCCTTGCATTATTGTTAGGGAGATTTGCAAACTTTCCTTCTAAGGGTGACAAAAATGTGAACTAATTACCACAGTAAGCACACTCCATTCACTTGTCCATAGCACTTTTACCATAAATGAAGCAATTTCACCTTCACCATCTCATTTCCTTGCTTTCTGTTTTAGTGAAGAGAAACTCCTCAGCATTGAAGACTTATGGTCTAAGCAGAGCAAGTAGAGACTGAAAGTGGGGGTTTAGGGCTACGTAGGGAGTGAAAGCTTAGTAACCAGGACTGTTATTACACAGAAAATACAGTCGGATTAAATTACATGAGTTATATTTTTAAATGAGTTTATTAACCTGAAATAGATGAGGTGTATATGCATCGATGTAATTTTTTTCAGGCACAATTTTAGCGTATTCATTTTAAATGCTGTGCATGTGGTATGCTTAGTGTATATAAATTTTTCTGATAAAGTCTGGAGTGTCTGGCTGGATTCCACAGTTCAGTTTAATCTGTAGGATGTTTTTTTTTCTGGCATCAAAAATCAACCAGATTTTTATTACATTACCTTTCCGAACGGAAATACTTCCTCTTTTTGTCTCTATCAAAATACATGTCAAAGTTAAGATTACTGATCTTTATGGAAAAGTACAGATTGCAGCAAAATTTGTGCAGAAGAAAAAAAGAACAGAATAAATAACTGAAGTAAAAAATGTTTGAGGGAATAACAGTAAATATTATTCTGTAATTATTCAATGAAAAAAAAACCCTACCCAAGTATTTAAAAATTGCAAATGCACCTATAATCAGAGCAGAATAAAAATGCTGACTGCAGCAGAAAAGGCACGAAACCACATTAGCCAAATTACTGCAAGTTCAGACTTCAACTTCATTGGCAAAAGCCTCAACCTCCAGTACCCTAGTTAGGAGAGTTCGCAGTTTGTCACTTGTGGTACATTCTTTCTTATTTTTAGGCTTGATCCAAAGCCCATTAACATCAATCAAAATTTTCCTGTTTACATCCATGGGTTTCTTTAGGCCATATTTAGCATACTGAAGCATGAGACCGTGTTTTAAGCTATCGCTTACAGGAATGATACCAAAGGGGCAAAATGTTAGCACTCTGTGCTCCCTATATTTCTGTATACTTTGTTAAACCTTAAGCGGTAAGGACTTTTGATTGCCTCCATCTACAAAGTTAACTTTCCTAACTATCTGCACCCAGGAATAATAATAAGTGGTTCATAAGGTCATGGTTCACATCTCAAGACTTGCAGAGAAACTGGTGGGGGCTCTGGCTGAAACTTAACAAAGCACTTAAATGCGAAAATTAACAATGTGCTAAGGTTTTGCAGAGGTGATATGGCTTAAGAACGTGCTTAAAATCTGGAAAGCTCTTAAACGCTGTGCTGGAAGGTGCTGTCCTGTGAAGGGAAGCACAGGTGAGAACGTACATGTGTGATACTACCCCCAGGTCGTTCTGGTTTCTAGCAGCTCTTCCGTCATTTCGGGAGTGTTCGCTGGTGAAAGCCTGGGAGCCCAGCACAGGGGATTTGGGAAGAATAACTCACTGCTGGTGACCTTTCCTTTCAGGACACATCACTGTGTGGGGGCCTCGACAGTGGCATTTTTTCTGCCTGACACTGCAGCTATGTTTCTGCTCCACCTCCAAAAGCGCCGTACCACTCCATCGCAGGGAAGCCGTGGCTCTGTGCCACACGTGAACCCGCGCCATGCTCGGACTGCGACCCATGAACCCATGCCGTGCTCGGACCCTGCCCAGAAGCCCTTCCTCTTTGAAGTCTTTTTTTTTTTTCTTTTTTTTTCTTTTTTTTTTTAAGTTCTGGTTTAGAAGGTGGTAAGTTTCTAATGTTTGAAAAGCAATTGTCACACTGCCGTGCACGTGAGAGGAAACAGCGCAGACCACCCGAGTCCAATCCTTTATGTGGACATTTAATCTCCTCCACCAACATCAAAGCCCTTGCTCTGACATCCAATTGCATTGCCTCATGTGAGCTTTCCAGTTTGTTTTCTATCCCCTCTCCCCCCCTTCTCTTTCTCTCCTCACTTGCTCCACTTAATAATGCTACCCAAAGTAATAGCTTGCTTTCTCCTTCCTCCTCCTAAAATGGCAATCCCCCTCCTAGATGTATATATATGTAGTAGAGCAGCCTGAGCCAGGGCGAGCACCCAGCCTCCGCTAGCCTGGTGGCCGCGGCAGGACGGGGAGGTGCCGGGGGGCTGCAGGGGGGCTACAGGGGATGTGGGGGGACAGGGCGGCCGAGGAAGGGGCAGGGGGATGCCAACACTTGAGGCCAGCGGTGCGCAGGCCTCCCTCACCTGGGTTTCTTGGGGACATCAGGGCAGGCAGCGTGGGCAGCCGGAGGAGGCGCGTGCTCCGTGGTCCCTGTTTGGAGATACCCCCATGCGCCCACCAGTTGAAAGGCAGAGATTAAAGCCGCCTAAATTGGAATGGGCTGCTTTTGAAAGGGGCGAGCGGGAGGGCGCACCAGGTGCAGCACTTCAAAAGCATCGCACTGCGGGCTGCTTGGGGAGGAGAGAGGTCTCCCCACACAGCCACTGCCCGGGGCGGGGAACCAGGCGGACGTAACGGAGCCAAACGGCATTGCCCAAAAGACCTCCGGCTTCAGAAACTAAGGGGCTGTTCCTTCAGAAAAATACCATTTTAAAAAAACAATCAAAATGCATTTTTTTGTTCACAAAAGGAATAGCTTTCCACCTTACAGCCAGCTTTATATTCCAGTGCTTCTAATGCACTTCTAATGCTGTTGCAATGTGCAATATCTAGGTATGGGGTTTGGAAAGTAAGCATCTCTCCTCGCATTTGTTAGTATGACACATTTCATATTTGCAATTGAAATGGCTGAGAAAGTATGTAAGATATAGAAATGTGGAATTCAGGTTCCTAGGGTATACTTTCTTCTTACACAATATAAGACTCTGTGGCAGTTGTGTTTTATTGTTTCAGATGAAAAATGGGTTGTGTTGTGCACAGTTGGTTTTGTGTACACAAACATACACAAGCACACATTACATATATATATATATTTATACACACACACACATGCATATATATGGATATGCACACACCCAGAAAGACAGAAAAAGAGGCACTGAAGCCTATGATAACACTGTAGAACTTCTAAAAAGATTAAGAGGAAAAAATATTGCACAAGCCTAAACTCCCCACTGGTTTCATATGAAGTGTGGCACTCCGATGAATGCAAGATAAGAATTTGATAGCATAAAAACCTATGTATGAGAGCAAACTAGGAGAAATTACTCATGCAAGTAAATGACTTGCAGGTCCAGGAACTGGACGGATAAGAAACCAGACACTTTGCTACCCATGCAATATCTGACTCTGGAGTATCAACTGCGAACACTACTATCCAGTCTCAGCAGGCCACTCAGCTCAGTGCAGTAGCATTTTGTAGCCAGAACTGCAATTAGAAACATCACTTTTCTAGAGGAATGAGTGCTGTGTTAATTTGTTTGCAAACTACTACAACCACGCAGAAGTTTTCTCAGCTACAGGTTGCAAGCATTACTGTTGTATACATGTGCGTAAGAGCTGGATCCCGAAAATGCAAACAGAAATACAGGACAGTTTTTTCCTTTTGACCTATGCTCAGCATCAGAAAAGAAAGAGAATTTTGCCCTCGATACACCAAGTAGGAGAACACATCAAGGAAAGCACTTCTGGATTCTGTTTTTCCCCAACTATGGTAATACATAAGCTCAAATTCCTTTTGAAGTAAAATTAGAAAGCAACTCCCGTGTGTGGTAAGGTAATGGGTGCATGTGCTGGGCCACACCAGAGGCTGACTGGGGGCTGAGCAGTTACAATGGTGGGGATTTTCCTTCTGTTCCAGCAGAGGGGATTTTGCCTTTCCATGTCTAATGGTTGCACAACCCCCCCATGCTCATTAGCACCCGTTCTGTCAGCAGGCTGAACGCAACAGAGCTGCTCCCAATTTCCTTGTGTCATGCTGGATCTGAACCCAATTTGTAATAATTCAGTCACTGATAAGAGAGAGGCAGGAGGATGACAAGCGCGGGCAGAGAAGTCAGCTGTAGTACCACTAACTCTCTGCTGATGGATGCTGGCTTCCTGCATGCAGCTGCATGCTAACGATCTTACAAACTGCGTTAGCAAGTGTATTACTAACAATCTGTGAACAGATGCCTTCTCGATTTCACCTCTCTCTAAAACACACGAAGTAGTCCTAACACTAAAAACCTCCCAACTCCTAGCAAACGCTAAATTGTATCGTGTACATTGGCTTGGCCAAGAAAAGCTCTACTTGAAAAGTGTTTAAAGGGGAGTTGACTCAAAACCTTAATACCTGAGAGAGACGGCAAAGGGAAAAAAATTGGTCGTCTTAGTGTCGATGTGCAGCAGGATACAGAAATGCAGGAAATACTCCCAATTCTGAAATCATAATGGAAAAGTTCTGAGCAGAGCTGAAGACATTTTTTTCCCGTGAAAGTTGCTCTTTCAGGGGGATGAACTACAATTCATGAATTTGAATAAAATTTGAATATATAGATTCAGTCCAGAAAAATGGGGAAATTGTTTTGAAGCAGTTAATTTCATTTTGACATTTTCTAAATGAGATTTTTTTTTAACTTGCACTAAGGTATTTTTAAAATGAATATTTTGACTCTTCATTTTGGTTATTTTTGTTTGCTTGCTTGTTTGAAGACTGGTCTACATTAAAAAAATAGAAATAAAAAAATATAAACCAATACTAAATAAAACCCAAAGTGAAACGTTTACATTCAGGTTGAAGAAAAATATTTTGCACCAACTTAAATTGGTATTTTTTAGGTTTTTAATTTTTCTACAATATTTTTTCTCTTTTTTTGGGGGGGTGTGTGTGTCTTTTTTGTGTTTGTTTTTTTTTTTTCATATGGAAATTAACCCCAAAATTCATAAGTCATCCAGCTGCTTTGGATGAATGCATTCAGTCGGGATAAAGTTCAGCAAGGTGGAGAGTTTACAGCAGATCTGGCTATTTCCTCCTGCATCGTGTGACCTGAAGCTTGAGAGGGGAATGAGGAAAAACCTGCCTTTAATTCTGTCCCATCCTCTCAATAAATCCATGCATGGTGTATGACTCAGCTCAGGAACTAGCCCCCTAAAAGGAAGCATTATTTTTTATACCATAAATGAGTTTAAAGGCGTCAATATAAAGCTGAGAAATGACAGCGTGGCAGACAATATTTATGTACAACAGAACACTATGAGTTCACACTTATAATTTTGAACACATGGTCAAGACGTCTCCTTTAGTAACACAGACAGAATGTATTTATAAATATGACTCAAGTAAGACTGATGAATGAGGGAAACTATTCCATCTTTTATGGAAACAAAAATGCTCCCGCCTTTCAGGCCGTAGGGAGCACAGAAATGTGAACAGCCCCTTCTGGCTATGGGCTACTCAGCCCTGACACCCCATAGTTGCCTATGGAGCCTAATTTTAAGCAAAGGGATGTCACTGTTTTCATGTGTGCATGGTTTTGTAGGCACATGGACTTTGGCTCTTCATGGCAGAGATGACCCTCACTGTGGGACTACCAGCACCTAGCGCTTGTGCTGGATTGGGCTGCACACGCTGCGACCGAAAGAAAAATGAGGAACATTTTTGCTATGGCCCACCGCCATACACTGCTCCAGCAGCTCTTTAACTTGGGAGGCATACATTCTGGCTGTGTTCGCAGTACAAGTAGTGCTGAACTACAGGGTTAGGTCTGCAGAGAGAAACCCTTGGTGCTGTAGACCTGACAGCCACACTATTTGTGTTTGAGAGATGTTTGCTCGAGGCTAGCCTGGGCCCTTCAGTGGCCAGAGCATGTATGTGAACCCCCCGACCCCGCCTTTCAGTTTTATTTCAGCAGAAAGGGAGCCAGCTCATGCTCGCTGAGACCCCGCCATGATACGCACCACAGCGTGGTGGGGGATGGCTGGGAGATGCCCTCCAGAGGTGCAATCCTGATCACATTAAAATGCAAACAAAGGCCCACCCTTACCCACTAGTAGACATTACGTGGGATGAAAAGCTGTCTTTTTGGGATGGAGTCAGTTTTGCCCTCAGAACTGTATAAGAGAGCCGGAAATGGATCGATGTTGCCCCAGGAGCTGAGCACAACGCCATCTGATTGACCACACCTCTCCTTTCATTGCTTGCTGCAACACTAGTCATAGAAAAGACAAATCCCTCTTCCTCCTGATAGAATACATATTTTGTTCAAGCACTACCACCTACAAGGTCTTGCAGCCCATTGATGGTGCTTTGTGAGAGGGAACCTCCCCATTTACACATCAACTCTTTAATGCAAAAGGCAGCCAAGATCGTAGGCTGTCTGAAAACAACATGATATGACTTAAATGGAGGATTGATGTAAAACATTATGATGTGCTGCATATTCAATAATGAAAAACATCGTGGAAACTGATGAAGGAAAAGGTCATTCTCATACTGCTGAAATCCCTAAAGAATCTTAAGGCTTTGCTGGGTGCATTGATGGATATGTGCTAATGACCATGCAAAGATGTGGTCTAAGGCTGACCACCAGCCCTCAGCCCTCACTGCAGAATTATTGACAGCTATATTGCTTATTCTTGTAGCGGTTAGGAAATGAAATGCCTTTCTCTAATCAAGTAATTGCATTAAGCAACTGCTGGGAACATTTTGCTGCTCTTGTTTAATAGCCTAGAAGTCAAGTATATTTCATATTTGTTAACTGTCAGGAGTAGTTTTGTTCACATTTATTTTTGAACTCAAACAACACTGTTACTGCTTCTGCCCTTTCAAGTAAAACGTTTTTTTTTTTAAAGTCAAGTAGTAAACACATGCAAGTGAAAAGTTTGGGCAATCTTCAGTCAGTGTGCAACAAGAAACCAAACAAAGGAAGTTCTGGGTAGAATTAAATACTGAACCAGTGAATCTGGAATAATAATAAGAATAAAAAAAAAAGGTAGGAAAGCAAACCCAACAACACAAACTGGTTATAACTGAAGCCATGCAATTCCTGGCAGACTTCGTACGGCTAAGACTTTTTATCGTCTCTCTTTCTTTCTCTCCCTGCCACTGCTGGTGCAGCGGTTGCAGCCCAGCCGACTGCTGCTGCGTGGAAGCAGCCACGGCGGCATTGCCCTTCTGCCTCGCCACCCAGGGACTTTGCTTTTCAGTGAACGCTGGGAGAGACCGTGGGCTCGGGAGATCTATGTCCGTGTGACAGAGGGAGAAGACACTGTCCTGCTCCAGCCCCTGGTGTCCTCAAAGGCTTCCTTGAGCCACAAAGCCCCATGCTGCAGCCGCAGAGAAAAAAAACAAGCAGCTGATGCTCAGGCACAAGTGGCTCTGGGCATCCCACAGCTCCTGGGGAGCTGTGCTGCAAAGAGAGGGGGGCATGTCCTGGGGAAAGCAGCCCCCAGAAGGGTTGTTCTGGTCTGCAGCGTTAGCCTTGGTGTTTGAGGATCACCAGGGTCGCCTGCCGGGTCTGGCCCAAGCTCACCAGTGATGTTCCTTGCCTATAAGCGCGCAGTGCTGTTAGTAGAGATCTGTTTGCTTTGGCAATACGCTGCTCTTCTTGCCGAACTGAGGAGAGGTTAATAATAGCGCAATAACCCCAAATGACAAAAGACAAGATAATTGTCAAAGATAAAGATGTGGGAATTTGCAAAGCAGCACCAGCATCTTTTGCTACCCTCACGAATTCATTCATCTCTCACAGAGGCCTATTTGGAAACGTTCAGTTTGTAAAATGACTAAAAGGGCACACTGCAAGGTACCCACTTGTTATTAGTAACCACATGGCTCATCACCTGCATCGTACGTTACTTTAGATGGGATGTGAAGTAATTAATGACAATAAAAGTAGGAATGGAAACAACTTAGGGTGTAAAATGGGGGCCAATAAAGACACATAATGTACATGACACCTGACCGCCCTGTCCATGTTCAGTAGTGTGCAAGGCTGAGGTTTGACAGTGGATCAACACAGCTGCCTGTCATGCTGATACATGAGGAAAATTGACACTGTAAGCTGGCCCCCAGCTCAAATATTCAAACCTGCAAAAGGTCTAAGTCATCACATGAAACAGACTAGGAGCCGAGTGCTCTTTCGTCTGCCAAAAGTAAAAATAACCCAGAAGCCCTGCTGACAGTCCTTGCTTGTGTTCTTATCACCTCACCGTATGAGTTTGTTTAATCTTCTCCAAATGACAAATGCAGGAAAAAAATGTTTTGGGAACAAGTAAAAATTACTCTGAGCCCCTTGCATTATTATTCTGCCATCTTATTTAACAATTGCAAAACCTGATATTCTTCCTGAGTTCCATTTTCAGCACATATCTTGAGGATGCCTTGCAGCTTTTTAAATTTATTTTTCTGCTCATGTATTCTGTACTTGCTGGCTCTGATGTTTTCTTCTATGAAATTGCCCAGCTGCTCGAGTGTCCCTTCTACAGACCGAGATGCAGTATTTAAGGCTGGACTTGGAATGCACAGTGAAAATGTAGCGCGGCTGATCTTTGCTAAAAATATCCTCTTCCAATACACATTATTTAGTACGTGTTTTCTAAAGGGTTTTGCTTTCTTTTGTGGGTTGGTTTTTTTTTATCAGCTAAGTTTCTGTCCTGAGCAAGGAGTTATTTAGGAATTCTTAACTGGTGAGCCAATTTGGTTTGTAAGGACTCCAGGTGGGCAATTGCTCCCATAAATACACCAGCCAAGATGCAGTTTTGAGGGCAGGCACAGCTATACCCACAAAACCTCTCCTGCTTTTTACCTAACTGGCTAGAGAGAAACAGCTTTTGGAGTCATTTTTTCCCTGATCATAGCTGGGGAGCTTCTGTGTTTGTGGTCAATACTTGAGGAGAAAAATACCTACTTCGGTCCTTCGCCAAACATCAGATCTGCTTTCTGCCTTGAGAACTCCCAAGCCTCCCAGAGGGGAGATGCGGAGGAAAGTCACGGGTCCAAGAGCGTAGTAAGTTGAATGAGAGTTTGTATTGTGGTAAACCCGATCATTTTCATAGGTCTGGAAGGCCTGCTGGGCTTCCTGTGTGCTAAGCATGCTGCAGCTGGGGCTTAGCGACCAATTAAAACGCTCTTACTCTGTCACTCCCGGCCAACAACCACCCGCTCCTGCAGCTCTCCCCCGTGTGATCGAAAAGCCCTTCTGCGGCAGTTGTGCCAGGCTGATGGGTCCACGGCAGCGGCCGCCCAGCAGATGAAGCTGCAGGCAGAGCCCTCACGTGCTGGACGCCTGCTTGCTGCAGAGGCAGGGGGCGCAGCCGCTCAGTTGCTTCAGAAGCTCGAGGGCTTTTTTAAAGTGCGTAGGCTGATTTTTCAAAATTCAGATTTCATATTTTTGGATGAAATTTAGGCAAAATCATGGAGGGAAAGTACAGCCAATCTGATTACATGGGCAACCATCAAGTATCTAATTCCATTCATTAAACCGACCATGAAATGTTCCTGCTGCGCTATTCCTAGCAGAGAATAAAAGTGCTCTATTGCTGCTTAAAAAGTCACTCAGCTGAGTGAGTGCTCAGGTCTCAGCTTATATTATGGAGACGTTCAGCTTGCAAAGAAAGTTCAGTGTCCATTTAGCTTGTGTAACCTCGGGAGTACAAACCTCTGCTTTTGTTAAAAATTTCATGAAAGAGATTCCTAGGTGAAAAAGAGATTCCTAGATGATTCTTGTTTTTCAAGAGGTGATTATTTTGGAGGATGTTTACCATGCATTCAACAATTCAGGTTTTGTAAAGACTGAGATATTTCTGAGAAAACATTCATAGCAAGTCCAGGAGAGCAGGCGAATCCACTGGCAGGGCAGCTGAGAGAACAGCGTACGCTGAAGGATGACAGACAGAAGGGGATTTTGGGGAGAAGATGAAATTCCATAAGCCGAGCTCCACTGCTAACCCTTTTGCCAACAGCTGATTCCAACTCCTCGGACCAACCAAGAAAGGGAGAAAGAAAAGATGAAAAGAGGAAATATAGGAAAAGGAAATGAAAAGAGCTTTATTAGTAAGGTTCTTCTCCTGCCTGACCCAATTATCAGATTTTGCATTTAAGTTTAAGACAGTAGATCAAACAACAAGAGCCACTTTGTACTTTTGCCAGGAGACCATATGATATCTCTCAGTGACTCTCCTGCATGCCAGGAATAAGAAACTGTGCCTCTAAGTTAGTTTGTCTTACATATGGTGCAATGTGCAAAAAATAGCAAAATTCATAAATGACTGCACTCATGGATGATGTCCAGGATTTATGGCACTTTATCAGCTGGGGTGGGGGGAAAAGGAGGAAAAGGAAAATCTAATTATAAGTTTCCACAAATAAGCTAAAAAGGAATGAGAACTGAAAGAAAGTCCAAAGGTTGGTGTCATGCTAAGTTAGCAAAAACAGTCCATTAGAGTTATTTTGAATGAGCAGTTTACAATACTCAGATCCAAATCTGCTCTGGATATTTGGATATTTTTGCAGGGACGAACAATCTGTTATAGAAATTAATCTGAAAACACCCAAAATTAACTATAGAAGCTATAGAACTGTGTTACCTTATAAATGCTGAGGCCTGCATCCTCACCTCCTTGGGACCCCTTCTCTAGGTTGCAGCATTTCAGGTTCCGGGTATTTTAAGGCTGGGGCAGGATTTGTGCACTGAATGAGACAGGAGATGCCTTGAAAGGTGGTTGTCCTTCCCTTCATCTTTTTTCAGCCCTACTTTGGGTAACACTGGTAAGCACTGGAACCCCTTCCACTCTGCACCGTGGGGGTAGAGCTCGTTTCTCTGCCATGATGTCTGGCAGTTCATAAAATAACATATGTTGCTTTCACTTGTGCAAACAAAAGCAAAGAACTGTAAGTTAGCTGTGCTTAAGCATATCCCTTTAAACAAATCCAGAGGCAAATGTTTCTGAGAGATTTTATATTAGGCTCGTCTGAAGATGAGGTTACTCGCTTACCTCCCGCAAGAAATGCACTTGATTTTAATGCCTGTACTTATTTTTCAGCAGCTGATTCTGACACTTTGGCACATTTGTTTCTAAGATATTTTCAGTTTTAATGCATTTCATTAACACCTGTGTTTCTGAGCGCAGTACCAGCTTTGTTTTCAGGAGACAGCCGTACTCTTGCATTTATTATCCCCTTTGGGCTGGAAGCCACTTCTAATGGACTTTATTATTATCCACCACATTCCTCAGTAGGAAACATCTAGTCCAAACTTGGCCATCTTGGTCCTAAACTTGTTCCACAACTAGCCTTTTTGGAAACAGAGGCTAGGCCTTTTTGTCCTCCTGTTTTGCCTACCTAGTCTCACTGGAGTTTAAAAATATTGTTTCTTCGCTCTGTATTCATTAACCAACAAAGATAACAGAGCCTTCTTATTTTTATAATTTCCCTTTGCACAGATGCGTACACAAATGGTTATGGACAACCATCTTGCTTTAACTAGATGGCATGTGGCCACTCGTATTCCAGATGTTTTTGCATTCCATTTTCTCCTCCTCTTGGTGACCAGAAAAGATTCAGCATGTGTTTGTGTTGGTAGAAAAAGTATGAAAGAGGTCTATAAAATCATAAATAAAGAAGGTGAAGGCAACCATTTTTCACTATTTCTCACCGCACAAGAACAAAAAATTATCAGGTAGCATTTTTGTAACGAGCTAAGGAAGGACTTTTTCACGCAGCTTTTAATTAAATTGTGGAACTTATGCCACAGGATTCTGTAGAGGCCAAATTAGAAATTAATTCAAAGGGGTTTAAACATATTCACAAAGAACAGGTTTGATGAACCCGTGGAAGTAAAGGTCTGTTACTGTCTACTAAGCACAATAGTCTATATGCAATTTCCAGCCCAAGAAATCCCTATGCTGCTGACTGCTAGAAGCTGCGAAGGGCCATGAGTGCCAAGTCATACATACCTTCCTTAACTGTATGCTACTGACCATTGCTGGAGAAAAGACGACCCTTTGGTGTCATCCCCACATGCCTATTTTTATAACTTTGGGCAGTGAAGAAGGGACAAGACAGACATGATGTACAGAACAAGACAACCTCTCATGCATCAATGAAGCTATAAAGAGCAATCTCGCTCTTTAGCTTAGAGTCTGAGCTTGCCCAAGGAGGGAAAACCTCTCTTTTCCTTTTCAGCAATCAAAAAGCCTGCCTCTACACACTGGGATTTGCATGAACTCTTTCAGTTTCACCCTTGCTGGAGCAAAGACAATCATCTTATTACAGTAGGGAAACCTTCCCATTAGCTCACATCAGCTAAACTAATGGGGAGAAGTTTTGTCTCTCAATGACTGGTCTTGAAGAAGTCTTCTGGAGGCATCTTCACACCTCTTGGCAGATGGGCTGGCATCAGCCTTGAAGGGAAATGGCATGTGGAGTCTGGTGGCTGGGATAGCCCCTGCAGGCAGAGGTGATGTTCACAGCCATAGCTCCCCTTCCCACCACAGCTTTCCTGAGGTGGATGCAGATGTCTGGGGGAAGGTGTGTGCATGCATGGGTGAGAGTACTGCAAATCACTGCCCTGAAACCAAGCATAGCTCTACAGCTGAGATCTGGGAGCTGCTGTTTAAGGATGAAGGCTCCCTGGAACGGTCTGGAAAGCTGTTCCTCTCCATTCACCCTGTGGGTACCATCATGCGGGGCTGTTACTTTGCTGTCAGGATGACTGACTGATAACTAACAATGTTTGATTCTTTGCAAGTCAATATGGATTATAGCCTTTGCTCTCAGTCCAGTCCCAACCTGCTCTGTTTTCTTTCCACATCATCCATAGTGGCATCAACACTGATGTGGGTCTGGGAAGGAAATAATTTTTCTTGGAAAGATTTTGGCTAGTCCATGACAGCTTCTTGTGTTGCAGAGTTTTGTGTTTCTTGGTTAAAAGCATGCTCATCGTTTGCTTTTTTTTTCTTCCTTTTTTTCATAAGCCACGTTTGAATAAGGAAACACAAATATATAAAAAACAGCTGTTGAAATGTAATTAAAGAACAGACGTGGCCTTCTGCCAGGTCTTTTGAGAGAAATGAGAGCTTGCTCATTACTTGAACCCTCCTCCGTACCACGCCCAAGCGCTAGGATGCCTCGCTACTGAAAGCAATCTCTGCTTGCCTCGTGGGAATAGACAAAAGCAGATACACAGCGTGTGTTAGCAGCGCTCCTGTCATGTGACTGCCTTCAGTTTGATCAAAGGAGAAGTAAATTACGTTTTCATTTATACTAAACAAAAGGGCTGTTTTCTTCCAAAGCAAATATTTAGGAATCAGTTGCATAAAGGAAGCCATACAGTGCCCTCTCTATGGTGTTTGATATTTTGCAGTGACTTCAGAGCTGCAGAGAGCAAAGCTGTTCTGAAACAGCATGAAATGTCCCATGATGTCTGGAAAAGTCAGGATGGCTGGCATTTTCCTATACCACAAACCCTGTTCTTGGGTGATTTACCACAGAAATGTTCCTTCGCTTGAGGACGGCTCTTTCTTTGAATCTCATATCTCTAAGAAGTCTTTGGCTGAGAGCAGATAATTGTGTTGGACTACTAGGAGTGGATTCAGATACCCCCACTAGGTATCTAGTGCCCTTTGAGATGCCTTAAGGAGTCCAGGATGTCCACCTGATGACAGCAGACATCCTAGGTGACTCATGGAGGACCCATGCCACAGGGGAGCCACGCCAAGCAGCAGCTGGAGGCCATCTGGAAAACCCCAGGGCATCTCAAATGGCACTAGATGTCTATGCATGGGCAACAGAATCAAGACCCTGGTGTCACTAGGAAATACTTATTTAGGGACACCTATCCCCAAGAGTAATTCGTAACCCTGTCAGTCCTTGTAAGAAGAATGCAGGCTTCAGCATTTATTCAATTAGACAGCATGTAGTCACTGTGATAACTACACATCACTGCCTGTTTATCAGAACAGAAACTTTTGCCTGCAGCTCAGGGATCAAGGGAATTAAGGTTAGTCTTAAGAAAGATCAGAACATAATTTGCGGAATCATTGAAAAGAAATCTGAACGAATATGCCCGAACTACATATTATGGACATAGGAGTAGAGTTCAGAAGCTGCAGGGAGAAGATAGGCTCATCCAAACTATGAAAGTGGCAGAGAACTTACATGAAACTTTTCTAAATACATCTCCCAAATTATCTGCAAAACAACTTTCTGCAAGAATCCCCAATCCTCCCTTGGTCAAAGCAAAACAACTGAGAGGGAAAGCCAGTATTGCAACATTTCAAGATTGCTCTGTGTTTATAGCAGCACAACACAAAGTTTTATGTCCTGTATAACACACACATATATATTTATCTATTGACAGATGCTGTACGTTTCTCTCGTCTGCTACATATCCAAAAGCCTTGGCTACTACAGTCCATGCACTAAACTTGAAAAGGCCAAGAAAATTTAAAAAACAAGGTGTTTTCTGGAAACAATAATCCCTCCAAAGAAACAGGGCTGAAATTCAAAATGAAGCAATCTGGAATTTTATTTCTGTTTAATGTTGTCTTCCAAGCTTACCTCTAATATTCCAGAGGGAACAGTTTTTCTCATGACTGATGGAAACTTAAGTCTCCTCATAGGAAGGGTTTCCCTTCCAGAAATTTAAAACTCAGAAAAAAAAAAGTATCAGACAACACAACACTGTGCCAAAGAACAGAATTTTCCAAAGATTTGGATGGAATAATCACTTTGTTTTACATGGCAGACAAAATCTCCACTGAAAAGAAAACACAAAGATGTGGAAAATGCAGAAACTGGACTTACAGGTTTAAGAGTCAACCAACGTTATATCTGCAGGGTTGGAAACCCAGAATTATCCATAGGCTAATAACTGAAGACTCAAAAATAGAGAGTGAAATGTGAATACATCAGAAACTTTTGGATTAAATGTAGCCAAAAGGTTAAACAATGTGATGTGGGTGTCACTAGAGAGATGTGAAGGTGAATTTTGCTGGGAAATGTCAACGGCCTACTCATAAGACCACATAGAGGCAATGTCATCCTTCCAACACCATTTTCAAAATACACTTCATAGGTAGCTTTTCCTTTTCCTTTTACTTAAAATCTTTGCAATTAAATGTGAAGACTTAGATCCTTAGCTAGGAAAAGTCAATGTGTTTCCATCCTAGCAGCTGACACCTGGCACAATGTCATCTTGCCTCATTCAGGGGAAGGTAGGAAATACCTTCAACCACCTCCGAGTCACCAGGAAATCCAGATTTTATGTGCGGAGATCTGCCTCCAGGAGTGGCAGGAACACTGTCCCTTACAGATTTTATTCTCCTAGGAAGAGGTGTGTCACAAGCATAAAAGTTTCTCTTTTACACCAAGCCTAAATTTTGCTGCTTAGGCATCTTGTAATAGCCTTAACATGTATGCACATAGGGAGAATGAGAACCTATTTCCCTAAGGCTGTGACTCTTGTACTAAAAGATATGCTGCAAAACTTTGGTTTGCCTCTCTCCAGTCTTCTCATGAAAAGATTGCCTGCAGCTGAGAGACAGCAACTGCATAAAAGCAAAAAATACCTTCCCAGCCCCTATTCTGCATTAACTGGTGTGAGAATGTGTTAATATTGGTTTATTCAGAGCCACATACAGAACCCTTCTCTTATGGATTGAATTCTCAGTAAATCTTTAAGTGTTCTGCAAACAAGGCAAGTATCATTATCTCTACTTTACACATGGGAAACTGAGTTATAGGAAGGGGATCTTATTTGCTCAAAGTCATCCACCGACTGATTAAAACCAGACTATCTGTGAATATGTGCTATTCAACAGTAGCAGAACTTGATCCTTTAGAGCGTGTTTTCAGGAACGTGACTTACGCAGGCAAGAAAAGAAAATCATTATGGGCTCGCTCCTGCAAGGAGTTGAGCTCTCTGACTCCAGCCCTTAACAGTGCTTAAGACAAGCCTGACTTTAAGAAAGTGAGTCATCATGTTGACTTCTGTGAGATATAATAACATGCTGAAAGTTAAATATGTGCTTAAACATGTGCTTTTGCACGACTGAGCCCTTTA
Organism: Pygoscelis adeliae; assembly: GCF_000699105.1. Lineage (NCBI taxonomy): Eukaryota > Metazoa > Chordata > Aves > Sphenisciformes > Spheniscidae > Pygoscelis > Pygoscelis adeliae. The sequence goes on from NW_008825113.1 coordinate 1,985,062, forward strand.
TGAGTCACCAATGCACTGCTACATGTTCTGCAGATTGAGATAAACCCACTACAAACCACGGCAAGCTTACTGATGGCTGCATGGGCTGGAGGGATTCTCGCAACCACTGAACGAATAAACAAATCCAAAATGGCAGGACGTTAAGCTGCACGCAGCAGAGTTCAACTCAGAGACTACTGCAGCCTACCAAATAAAAATCATTTCAAAGCGCGATTGCTGCCTGCCTTGTCAAAGGCAGTGAGACCTGAAACCACAAGGAAGGGCAAGAATTAAGAAGGTATTAAGAAAGCAAGAATAGTCCGCTCTTTCCAAGGGCTTGGAGCTCCCGGTTGTTTGTGCCAGAGACTCAGGGCTTAAATTAGGTTTCTTCCGGCACAGATGTGCTAGGAGGAGGCGAAGGAGGCAGGAAACTTAGCCTCTCCAGCGTATTTATTTAGACCAGACATCATCTACCCTCTGGACATGATGTGGAGAGCTAGGTGAGGACAAAGAGCAATGCTGGCAGAATTAATGCCCGCAGATGGGTGGCTGCACAGCCCAGAGCCTCCAGGATTTGGCCCTTGCGGGCGGCTCTGCGGCTCAGCTGCAGCGGGGAGGACCCCATCGGTGACCACTAGCTTGGCACCAGCCTCCAGAGGGGACACCTTTGGAGGAGCTGAGGTCCCCTCCGTCGCTGTGACCACGTGCTCTGCAAAGGCCTGGCCAGCTCGACACAGTCCCCTCCCGAGCATGGCACAAGTCACAGAGGATACCAGACTGGGTTTGTATGGGATCTGCTAACCATTGACCCCAACACCCAAAATAAAATGTCCCCCTCCCACTGCTTGCTGTCCCTCCTTCCCCCAGCCCGGAGGAGGGCTGCAGGAGGGAGCGGGTCCTGCAGTGCAGCCCCAGGCCAGCACATCTGGGCCCCAGCAAACGCATTGCCAATGGCACCAGCCGGGACCCCTGGCTGGGACGGGATTACGCTCTAATCGAGCACAGACAACGCTTTTGCACATTAATAGCACTCTGGCAGCAAGTGCTGACACCATTATTAGCATGCATAATTCTCCCCAGTGTGGTTGTTGCCATTCATTTAGTTTTATTTTCTCTTGTGACTGACTGACTGCTTAAATGCTTTTAATGAGGCTCACATGTGATGCAGCCTGGGTGGGGAGGATTCAGGATTCAGTTTGGTTACTCATCCCGATGTTGTGGAGTGGCATGACATTGAAACAGGGGGTAGCCAGTGTCTTAAATTTCATATATTCCATAGCACGAGGCTAAGGTACATGCACAGAATAAAACTACTCTGATTAGCAGGGAAGGAAGCACATACTTCTATGCCACTGATTAGTTTTTTCTACCGAGAGCATGTGTGTCAAAACGGTGTCGGCTACCAGCTGGCAGCGAGCGCTGAGCATCAGATTTCGGGTAGAAAAGGCCTGGCTGCAGAGGACCCTTTTGGCTAGCTTGCTGCAAGGCAGCCACAATGCATTCATAGAAAGGAGGAGGAAAAAATGCAGGAAGAGAAGAAAAAGCCTAAAGAGAGGAAAAATTTACAGGCGTACCTTTGTACCAACAGAGTTTATTTGCTCTGCTACCTTGTAAGTACAAGCAAGCTCTGTGCAGAAGTCCACTCCAGCCCATGGAAAGACTCCTTCAGGGCACCACATCCAGAAGGAGAGGTCAGAAAGCCAGCGTAGGCTTATCACATCCCGCACCAGGGAGACAGGAAAACCAGGACCTCGGTAGTCATATCACGGGCATGTGGATTCCTTTCTCCTCCTGCCCCCGGCACTGTCCCTGGCACGCAGAGAAGGAGCTTGCAACTGGTAGCAAATGATGTGTGTGAAGTCCCCAGACCGGCTGCCTTGCGCCCCATTGCCTTTTGCTCTGTTTGTGCCCAGGGGCACAGGAGGTGTGATCAGCACTCCCTGATGGGAAAAATGCTATTCTCCTGGTGGGAGAAGTGAGAGAAATGTAGAGGTATCCTCCAGGTGCAGCCAGTGCTGCTCTGTGCCTTGTCAGGGACGGTACTGGGACACACGCTGGCCATGGGGAGATATACTGTAACCGGTCACCCCACGAGAAGGGGCTGCAGCTGCTCAGCCAACCCTGCAAGCTGTCAGAAATCACAGGTGTTTCAAAAAATAAAATAAAATAAAAATCTGAAAACCTGTAAAACCCTGGATTACTTTTAGGACAGTCACAGATAAGGCAGACTGAAGGCAGTGAAAAGTGGGTTGAGGCGATGATAAGATGATGGGTGATTTCTTTGTGCTGGGAATAACCTGCAGTAAGCTGCAACCTACTTGCCACATTTTTGGCTGGTCAAGTGTGTTTAGGAGGGATACAATTATTCGTACAGAATTAACATTTTCTGATGTGCAGCGCCTACAGCAGGTAAACCAAGCTCAGTGGTAGAGGTCCCACAGCATTTGCCCTACCGCCCCACTACAGCAAAGCGACCCTGCCCGCTGCTCCTGGCCTTCGTGGGGCTTTGAACTTCAATCAGTGCCAGACTGGCAAATTTTGTTTAGTCCGGGCTGACTGTCCCACAGGCTCCCCGCTGAGGGAGGGCCAGGCCAGGCACAGGCGGGTCTTTGTTCAGTGAACTGCCGCCTAAAGATTGAATTAAATCCCGTTTAGTCTGCCCCGCGGCTACAGCCTGTGTCCCTACCGTTTCAGATGGCAGCCTTCGCGTGGGGCAGGGAGGGCTGGCATGCTGGCTGGCAGCCCCTGCGACCTGCCAGCTGGCTTAGCTGCCCCCAAGGTTGTCCTGCCGTGAGCTCCCAAAGGAAAGAGCAAAGGACAATAAAAAGCCCACCCCAAAATAGTGATGCTGAAACCAACCCTCATCTAAAACTTCTGTTAAACCTCGGGAATATGGGAGCTGCAGAGAGAGAGAACGGGGGAAAAAGCTGGAGGTTGAGGTTACTGTTGATGGGTTTTGAGGTTATCCTCCTGGAAATTGAGCGCTAGCAGCCAACACCGAACACCTCTGCTCTCACTGGTCCCACCGCCACCCTGCCCGGCTGCGCGACGTGATGCTGCTCAGACAACACCCCCCATGCCACAATCCCTCTCCACATTTCACTGGGGAGTTGTAAATGCTGCATTTTGTCAGGCCGACGAGCTAGAAGGCGCTGATTTGATGTTGTAGGAATGTGCTTTGGATACAGATCAATATAAATGTTTATTTCTGGATGTGGGAGCTCAGGTTAGGAGCTGACTCCTTCCAAAAAAATACCGAGTTCTGACTTCCAGCCTGGCGGGTGCATCGCCGGCTGATGACCAAGGGGTGGGGGATTGCCTTTGGAAACTCCCACACCAGCGGAGGGAATCCCCACTCCCTTTCTTCGAAAGAGTTGAATCTAAAAAAGATTTGGGGACCCAGTTTGGCTGACAATGTGTTGCTTTAACAGCAAGCTGAAAATTTCTGCTGATCCATTCCCTCAAAACAAATCAAAACCAAACCAAAGCAAGGAGTGCTTGCACTCTAATACATGCTGCAACCACTGCTCCCATTTGCTTATAAAACTATGACTTTTTGCTAGAATTTTGCTCTTGATTTAATCTTCCCACCACGCTTTGGATTTTTGCTTTCTAGCTTGTTAGGGTCTTGCTGGTCTCAAATCTCTATCAGAGCCCATGGAAGAGTCTTTTGCACGAGCCCTAGTTGAAGACCTTCTTTCTGGGTCATTTCTTGCTGCCTTTAAAACTGGCACTGGCTGCCACCGGTAAATGCTACTTGACATAGATTACACTGCATTTTCCATGCTAGCTAAGAGAAAAAAACATAACCGTAGTCTTTAGGAGACTTTTCTACTCTGGGTTTCCTAGAGAATGGGTAGGTAGCACTCTAGTTAGGCATTTCATTTCAGAAACTAGTATTTTGCGTGGAGTTTCAGTGAGATCTATGCCTGGTACCCACTCAAACCATGAGCTCAGTGTCAGGCTCGTAAAGGACCACTTAGTAAAGACCATGTCAGGGAATAAGTGAAATGTGAGTTATGTCTGATTCCTGAACAGACTCCACGAGCTGCAGCTCAGCAGCTCCTGAGAGCAGCGCAGCGAGATGCTGGGTGGGAGATCCACCTTCAGACGTGTGTGGGGGGAATACCCTTCAGGGACCACTGTGGCAGCTTTCTGGTGCTGAACTAAGACCAGATTTCCATCCAACTGACATGCAATCTTATGGGAAAGCAATAGAGAAGAGGGAAGAAACAACCACTACGGAAGGTTTAGGGCTTGTTTGCGTAATATAATAATTTAATAATAATAAAGTGTGGATCTACATCAGCACGGCCATTCAGTTTTTGTTCTCCAAACCCAGGTCAGCCTGTGAAGTTCCTGCTCTAGTTCTTGGATGTGGAAAGCAAAGCTTTTTGGACAATAAATGACTGCCTCACAAGGAACACAGTGTGCAGTACATGTGCAGGCACTCGAACAAAAATGCAAATACAACTCTACAGTCTCCAGCTATTCCGGTCTGAAATAATTGCCAGCAAATAACTCCATTTAGTGAAAACAAAAAAGACGCTGCTGCTCAAGAAATTCTCTTAACAAGTTTTTTGCAAAATCACTTGCTTTTTGGCATAACTAAGGAGAACATCTACACGACCCATATGCAGACAGACCCCATTCCTCTGCCCCTGCTCGGGGCAGCCTGGACATGAATCTGCTCCAGCTTGGAAGGATTTGAGAGGCATCCTCAGCCCCAGGGACATATAGCCACAGGCCAGTTAATGTGGACCTATGGCTCCCATGGCCAGAGCTGACTTCAGCCAGCTGAGAGCAGGGAAAAGCCAACGTGGGGCTGTGCAGCAGCAGGTCTGAGCAGGGCACCGCAACCCAACAGTCAAGAGCTTTGCTTGCCAAAGAGCTTGGGAGTAACCTTTCGTTCGGGATACAAGTGAAGACGGCAGTCAATTCCTTCAGGGTTGAAATAAGAGGACCCCAAAGCCAACAGAGGAGGGACTATGGGAGATGGAGTGATAGCATGGTGCCACAAAGAAAAAAACCATGAGAGCTTTAAACAGTGGTTGGGCTGAGAGAGGATTGGAGCCACCATCAAAGCAACCTTCATCTGTTTGATTCTTGCTTCATTCAGGGAAACAAGGCTTTGCATGGTGTTTGTAAGCAAACAGGATTACAGCAAACAAATATCTGGCTCCAACACCAACATCTACTCCCAGCAGAAATCCCCTCAAGGCCCCCTACTGCCATCCTTCCCACTCGGTTCAGAAAGAAGGAAAGGTGTCATCGCATCTTTGCACCACCAATGTCAGTTCAGTTGTGCTCAGCGAGAGCGATCCTCAGCAGGTGAAACGCCATGAGGATCAAGCCCTTCTCAAAAGAGAAGCCAGAGAGCTGCCTTCACATCACCCTGCTTACTGAACACCAAAACCTCCCGCAGTCTTCTCTCAATCTGTGAAGCTACATTAAAACGTTGAGCAGAGATGTCCAGAAGGGAGCCTGTTTCCCGACCAAGAAACTCAATATCTCCATCCCAGCCATGCC
>NW_008825113.1:1990601-1994485 GCF_000699105.1 Pygoscelis adeliae
TCTACACGCTTCTCTGCTCATGGCAAGACTGGCCAAGTAGGCAGGCTCACTTATAAATCAGGATGTCCAGCAGCTGTCAGAGACAGGAATCCTTCACTGAAAGCCTTCTCCTGCCAGCGTTTAATTCAGGAAGCAGCCAGTCTGAGCGTTTCACCTCTCTCTAGCTGCTAGGATATCATGTAAGGACAGAGGTAGCAGCTAAGGGAGAGGGATTTAGCTCGTAAAGGCACAGCAAACCCCTTCATCTTGACCTGGAAAGCAAGTGGAACTTCAGCCAAAAGCTTGTTCTGATGTATCTGGGTAAAAGCTGAGTAAATTCCACTAATTTCCTATAACAAAGGAGAGTGCATCCAAAAGCCTTTTAATCATTTTCAAAAGTGTTAAGAAAGCTTTATCTACTCTCATTAAGCATTAAAGGATTTTTTTATTTTTATAAATACAAAGAAAATTCAAAACATCTGGAGTCTAAAATAATTATTTAACGCAGACTGTTTTGGGTATGAAATCCATAAGCTCTACAAAATTTGCCCTGTACTACTCACTGAGATGGACTGATCAAGGAAATCCAGATGACTCAGACTTCTTCCTTTCCTTCAAACGAAATGGCTGGCCACAAAAAATCTTCTGTTTTCTATGGACCGGCACAGTTGGTTGGTCAGTCTCCCTGGTAGCCAGTAGGCTATTAATATATACACTGTAGTCACCCTGCTAATGAGCTTGCACTAATGGAAATGCATTTTGGGTCTGGTTTATGAGATCATATCACAAAGCGCAAGGGTAAACTGGAAAGCACCAAAAAATTGTAGATAACTATGCAATTACCTTTATAACCCTCTGCCATTGGCTTGCTTTAAACATGTCTCAGACTTTGTATAAGAGCTTCAATATAATCAAGAACGTGCACTTACAGTGCACAAGTTATTTCAGACTAATTACTTCTTGTGAATACTCTCAGTGGACATCATGGCAAGGTAGTTTTCTTCACTTTCGAAATGCGGTGTAAATTCATTCCTTAGTTACCCTGCTGATATTTTCTCTGCAAACAGGATTTGGCATGGGAGGAGAGGGGCTAAAGCTATTACAGGATAAGAGAATTAATAAAACAGCTAAGCAGTTTCCAGGTCAGCACTGCTATCTCACACCTATGTTACTGGAGAAAATATGGTAATTTCAGACTGTACTTTGTAGCAAATGGCTCACTCCTCAAATAGCTATCACAATCATTTCAACGTGCACATAAAAATAAATTTGAGTTTACGCTTTATCTCTTCCTATTACAATGTCAAAGCTAAAAGAACAGCCACCAGCCAACTATGGAAATAATTTTAAAAAAATTAGGGTGAAAATACATCGTTTCCAGAGTGGTGTGGTTAATTGTTACAGTCCACCACACTTAATTATATAGATATAGCTAAATGACTAGACATTTTTATAGTGTGTTGATTAATTGATGGTAAATCCATTCTTTTTTTCCGGGGTTTCCTAAAACTAGCATCTTAAAAATGAGCATGCCTGTTTATGAGAATTCAGATAATACTACTTCTGGATTAGTTGTACATATATTTCATCGCTAGAAATGCTGACATCTTATAAATAGTTCTGAACTTCCTTTGATCTAAAAAACCCTACAACTCCCACCATGCAATGAAAGTTTTGTTTTGTTCTGTAGCATTTAAAAAACAGCAAGTGCAGAGAAATGATTTTCTAACTGTGTGAATGAGCCCATCACACTAAGCTGATTTACAAGTTGATCGTACTGTTTGCAGAATTCTGGATGGGGAGCTCTGGCCAGGGTTTAAGACGGAGGTGCCAAATCCTTTGACACAGGCTGTTCTCATGGCTGGTCCAGCCCTCCCGATGTGGGAAGCACCGGGGAGCTCACGGGCGATCCCAGTCTCGTGACAACTCCACCCCAGTTCTGGAGGCCCAAGAATTGTGTTCATTTCAGATAAGCATTTTGGCAGACATGGATGACAACATGCTGACAGCTCACTCTTCATCTACCAGTGATGCTCCTGTTGATGGTAGCTGCTCTGTGAAAGCAGGGGAAAAAAGTACCCAAACAAGATGCTCTCTAGGACCGTTGGCACTGAACGGGACACATTTCCAATGTCACTTTTTTGTTTGTAAAACAAACTATCCGAATTGTAACCAAAGTTGCATGCTGACAGCAATTCTGCAATTCAGAAAGGCACCAATCCAAAAGACAGTAGTCAGTAACGAGGGGACAAAAGTCAGAAAGCCAAGCAGCGGGGAGAGATAGGTTTCCTGGAAGCACACTTACAGAAACTGACAAGTTTTTGCTGCCCAGCTATACTCCTCAGGGTTTAGCACTCCAACTAAGTCTCCTTGGAGTAGTGGAAATGAGTCAATTATGAAGTGATTGAGATAATTAAGTACTTTCCTAGAACTGAGGAGGAACTGTCAGCCTGTGGAATCCCATGCATTACGCCTCCAGGGCAGAAGAGGTAGATAAGATTAGAGAGAAAGAAGGTGGATCGATCTTCAAGGGTTTTGCATCGTTGCCAAAGTTTCCTTTTTTTAAAAGCCAGGGGAAAGCGCTGGTAAAAATCCTTATGATCATCCTATTCAAATCCTGTTTTCTCGCATTTCATAGTTTTCCCAGTTGAAAGAACAATTACACGTGTAACTTATCAAGGAGCACCATAGGCTCAATTCAAATTTAGTAAAGACCCCCATGACCCCCATGGGGTAGGGCTCTCTCTCCGAGAGAGCAAGATGGTAGCCCAGGGATGACAGAGCATGGAAACTAAATGGTCAGCAATCCTAATCTACTGGTCTCAGATTCCCCAGTCATGCTGTTGTAGAGCAATTTGTCTGGGTGCAAAGTTTAGGGTGGGATACATCTCACCTAATTTTAGCTTTGTCTTGTCTAAGCCAGTCTAAACTATGCTCCCTTTATAGTCACTGGAGGTTAGAAAGGCACTGCCAGAGGGTGATTCAACCTACTTATCTTAGAGACTTATCTTGTGACGGGAACAAACCCTATATGGAGGTGCCTCTCTCCCTCTCTCTCCCCCCATTAACTAGAGAAGAGAGAACAGACTAACTTGAGCTAGATAGTTAGGTGAGATGAGCCTCATCCCATACTTCTTGTGACTTTACAAGTCTCCCAGAGCAGCAGTCACCTTTTCCTGTACATTTTTTGGAACTTGCAGTCTTCTGGCATGCAGATCCAGAGCGCAACTTCCAGACATGCAGGACTGACATAAATCTGAAATAGTTATTATTCTATCATACATGCAAAGTTTTTTTCAACAGCTGTACAAACTGATCTAACAGCATTAGGGTAATGACTAGAAGACATTTGTTTTCTGACCTTTTTCTAAGGCTTAACTTCATTATGGTGATTACGGCTACCAGTAAAACAATAACATAACCTCTCAACCAGTAGACAATGTAATAAATTCCCCTAAAACTTCCAAAGCAATTGCACAAGGCTTTACATATGAACCCTCCACTTGAGTCAAAAGCAACTGCATGGCTAATGCTCCACACACTTTGGAAATGTGTGTCCTAACTATTTTTCCAGTCTGCAAAAGCAGTTACTGCACCCAAGTTTAATATTAAAAAGAGTGAAATGTCAATGGGCTGAGGTGTATCCTAGGTTATGCACACAATGCCAAAATGGCAGCGAGATAGATATCTAATTCAGGGAATATATACATATATCCCATTTTAGACCTTTTGGAGCAGTGAGACAGCTGGTAGTGAAATCACTGGTACACATGCAAGTGAGTCAGAGAGGAGAAAGGGTAATGGGAGACTCCCACAAGTGGGAAACTCAGTGGATCTAGACATAACTATGCCAAACCAATTTACAATTGCACATAGTTAAGTCATGATTTGCACTTTGATGATGA
>NW_008825113.1:1994521-2032278 GCF_000699105.1 Pygoscelis adeliae
CCCTTTTTTAAAAAAAAAAAAAAAAAAAAGAAAAGGAAGAAAAACCCCACCCTTGTGAAAGAGTGCTGCTGCATGACATCAATGATGGTAGGAATATGCAAGAAAATGTTTCTTGTAAGTTCCAGGGCCACAGCTCTGCTATTAGCTGTACCCAAAGCAGCACAGCCAGCTCAGGAGGGCAACTGGTGGATGCTGAACTCTAGGCACATCCTATTTATGGGACATAGATGGACATGGAAATAACGGAGGGCCTAATTTGGTATGTTAACATACCTGAGAAGAAATCAAACCTTTTTTTTTTTTTTTTGACATGTGCGGAAGGAACGACCTAAAGCATTCAGGAAATCTTCCCCGGCTTTGCTTTGGACAATGTTGCTGTCCTAAATAATCTGAGAGCCTTGGAAAAGTGATTGCAAAGGGAAAAACACATCTTCCTCCTGAAAGCACAAGCAGTATTTCAGAGAGTAACTGCAAAGCCAGAAGAGATGTCCTGCACTGAAACAGAGGAACTGACAAGTTCATCTTGAAATACAGTAAGCAGCTGCACTTACTTAAACAAGCATTTAGGGACAGACTCGTAAATACAGCCGATATTAAAAAAAAAAAATCTTTGGGACAGTTTCCTAAATGCCTTTGCAAACTCAGGCTTTAGGTGCCAGCAAGTTCAGCTGGGCCATTGCATGCTGCTGCTGCTCCTTGCTTCGGGGCTTTCTGAACTGGGGGTTTCTGCCAGGTCCTATCGCTGGAGGCGGGCATGTGTGCTATGGCCGGTGACATACCAGACAGCCACTATGGCCACCTGGGGAAATGCCTGCTTTTCGGCAGAAGCCGGTGGCCCGCTGCCAGGACGGGGCATCCCGTGGGGCATCCCATCCCTTGCATGGTGGCAGCCTCTCCCCCAGCCCCAGGGCTGCCCGCGCCCTTTCTTGGTGCTGCACACCAGAGGGCAGGAGGTGACCATGCACGGACCCAGGGCTGGGGCTGCCGCCTGCCTGGCCCCATCCGGGTTTAGCATGAATTTGAAGGGGAAGCACGCTGCACCTCCTTGCACCTTTACCTCGTGCATCCTTGATCCAGCTCATAAAAACCAGACTCGTAGCTGATTAAGGCTGCATGGGTGACCCAGGTCACTGGCTCTCTCCTCCTTTACAGCAGCAACCATAGGGCCTCCTGGGAACTAATTCCTTTTCTGGCTTTTTTCCCAAAACCTTCTCATCTTGAGTGAAAGCTGCCAGAGAGCCACTCCTATGCCCCTGGGTTGAACTAGGTACACCACACTGGGCAAGGCCAGGCATACGCTTACACGGGATGCCCCAGGCCCATACGAACAATGCCAGCAGTGTGACCTTGTCATCGCTCTCCATACGCTAGGCCATACAGTAGATGGGATTTTCAGCATCAGTTGGGAGGAGTTTGGTGAAAATAGAGCAAACACGGGTTCTGGTTTATCTACAGTCATTTTCCATCCCCCAGCCTCACGGTGGTGGCCTTTTTCTTCTACAGGGTTTTATGCTGTCAGACTGCATAGTAATGAGATCTTTTTAGCAGGGGTGATTTCAACTGGAAACTAAAATGAATTTTATGACAGGTCCACATGCATGTGTGTAGTCTATTCTTCTCTAAATGTGTTCTCCCTTGCCAAAGACTGGTGTACTGTATTCAAGAAAGTAAAATGAAACCCCTTACAGTATGGTTGGGATTTCTATTTCCAGGCACAAAACCAAGGCAAGCCACACTTGACACTTGATACTCTGACACTGTAGGTACTCTAAGAGATGTGTGTATAATCAGACCAGACCTGCTGGATAATCACTGTGGACTAAAAGGGAAGAGGATATGGGGTGGTGGTGAAAAGGTAAGAGGGAGGTCAGAAAGGACCATGGACGAGACATCGAGCAAGGTACACCATGGTGTAACAGGCAGCACATGGCTGGGCAGGTCTAGAGCCATCCTTGCTTGGGAACGAGCTGCAAGACTTAAAGATCTCCTTGTGCCATGGGACACACACCAGAGCATGAGGCAGCACAAAGGACAGTATTTCAGGTGCCGCTTTGGAGCATCCTCCGTAGACTAAATTCTTACCATAATCTCAAGGAGAATGCATGGGACATACCTGAAATCAGAATGAGGTGGGGGGTTACTTCTATATCATAGAGACACTTTCTCCCCCACCTCCTTGGAGTTTAATTATGATGACCAACAAAGAATTACAGCCAAGACCAAAGACCAAATCTGCTTCAGAAAATATAGGTAAGTCAGAGGTGTAAGATAGTTGCTCTAGGGTTGGGTTTTTTGGGTTTGGTTGGGTTTTTTCTTTTAATTAAAGATGGAGCCTCTGGGTTCATTCTGGCATTTTTTTTCTTCTTCTTATCTTAAATACTTTCCATCAGCTGGCTTGGAAGCTCCCATGTTAGTATGAATGTTTGTGGTGTTGGCATGGGTTGCAGTAAGAAATCGTCAACAATGGCACCAAAGCATTAATATAAAGCAGCATTTTTGTGGTTGTGTGAATTTATTGCTTGTGAAGGGTGACTCACTGATAGCTGTGGAGACTAAGATCCTCAGTTAATCCATAAAAGAGAGAAAGCAAACAATTCTCCCACCCACCATTCCCCACAATGCATCTCCTTTTGCAAGGACCAGCTTCAGAGGTAAGAGGAGACACTGTAGAACACGCAGGCAGCCTAGTCTCTGCTGGGACTGCCAGCAAACAAATTCACAATTAGGATATGAAGCAGCCCACTCATTCCACAAAGGAGCTCCCTGATCTAGCAGACAGTTTGTGGCACTCAGTCGTTCCTAAAACATTTGCTGGACTGGACTCGTGTGCCTTACACCATTCACACCGGAGCTGTGACGGCTTCTCCTCCTTGTCCAGCGTGGGCTCTCTATTTATTTGGGAATGGCTGCTGGACAGACAGGTAGGAATCACCTTCTGCCTGTTGTTGAAAAAACTCCGGGAGAGTGAGCCAGATTAACATACAGGGATGTTTTGCTTGGTTATATTACTACGTGCACAAGCCAATGTGCAAGGCCTCGTGTGTTTGCAGCAGCAGCTAATTCCATCAACCTCTCAGGGAATAACAACTTTATTTTTAAATGCACTGCAGATTTACAGTAAAGTACTCTGCTGTTGGGCCTCCCCGGATGCAAACCCACTATCACTATCATGTAGCTCTCATTTCTGTACATCGGCCAGAGCTTTACCTTCGCCCGCTTCATGCAAAGACGCAGGCTCGTAGGGGCAGGATCTGTACCTTTGAAGTGACTCTCACAGGACATTACAAATCTCCCTGGAAATCTGCCACAAGCTCTAGTTTATTTTTAAAGGTTTTACTTTTGTCTTAAGAGCAACAGCTTGTCTGCAGTCCTGGAAACACCATTAGGGGTCTGTGTGACTCAATTTATGACTCAGGAAACTGCTTATTCTGTCTTTCAAATCCTTTCATTTTTACTTCTAGACTTCAGTCAAATTTAAGTCAGATCAAACTGATTTTTTTCACCCTCTCTGAGTAATTTAATTAGTCTGCACATCTGAAAAAAGAAAAGTGAAGAAAATAAAATAAATCCTCACATTTTACAATAAATACCCACTGGGTTACCTACTGGCCATTGAGATAACATGGTTATTTATCCCATGTCTCACTTCCAAAAGGCAGTTCCTCTTCACACTGCTTGTCTGGTACCTGTGGGCATTTTAGGGGTACATGTGTCCATAAATATGTTGTGCAGCTGTATCCTGACATCATGCTCAGAAGTCCTGCCTTGACACTGGCAACATCTCCTGGAATGAAGCTACCGCACAACCTCAGCATTTCTAGATGTGTAAATCCTTCCCTAGACCAGACTAGACAACACAGCAAACTCGCTTTGATACAAGAAGCATGTAATTGCACAGCCTCCAGTTCGTAAAGCAGCTCAGAAAACGTGGTTTTGTTTTAGCAGGTTACTCTCCCTCCCCTCGACCCACATTCTCCCTTCAAAACAGCTGAACTAGCTGAACTAGTTGAACACAACTTTCTAGCTTTCATCTTCCTGTTTCTACCTAAGACAATTTCCACAATGTTAAGCTCTTGAAACAGAATACTCCTCTCAAGCTGAAGATGTCCAAAGTTAAAATCCTGATTTTACTGCCTGTTCCAGCTTGGGCTTTGCAGTGAGACTCTCACCAGCTACCAGGATGACCTCTTTTCTCTTGTGAGCACAAGGGTAGAATGGTTTCTCATGCTCTGTGCCCTCCTTGGTCCACTTCCATGCTCTTACAAAAAAAAAAAAAAGGGCAGAAAAACAAAAGCCCATTTGTTCACCTAGTGATTTAGAAGGATTCCAGAAAATCCCTATCAATTCTAGGATTTAAAGTACTCAGCTCTCCTCCACGTCCCTCTGCAAGGGGCTGCTGCCTCCGTGCCAGGGCTGGGGAGATGCGCAGGCACCAGGAGCCACCTGGCCGGCCAATTGCTATGACAGTCAGCGCTGGCATGAGGTGGGGCGGGCAGCCGGGGGCAGTTACGCCATAGCATGAAGCTGTAGACAGCCAGCAGTGCATTTACCCAAACCACAGACACGTGAGCATGCACTCTATGAAAGGTGGACCTCGCTCTTCCCTCGGAGCAGGGGAGTGCAGCGAAGAGCTGGTGACGAGAAGCTCACACTGCTCGGCGCACGTTCCCCTAAATGGCGATTTGCAAAGACCCGTGTGAAGTCTTTACATAGGTCCCTCGAGTCTTTACATGGGTCCCTTGGAGGGGACCCAGAAAGCTGTAGCTCCCCTGGCAGCGCCTGCCTCTTGGAGACGTGCAAGCTTGGGGCTGTATGATCCGGCTGCAGCCGTATCTCTATGCTGTCCTTTCCCTTCCTACCCCTTGGCCGTTGGGCTTTGTCTGTCACCAGCACTGGAAAACCAGGCCTGAGAGTCTAATTTAAGACGGGGCTAGGGGGGTGTAGCTGCTTTCCTTGCTATGTAATAGCAATATGTAAATATAATAAATGGACACAAATTCTAATATATTACATATGAAATTAAATTAACTACTGATTGTTGAAAAGCTTGCACTACTTGTGAGTGGCAAAGCCATTGATTGAGGTAATTTCCATCCAATACCAATAACACCTTTATACCACACAGACACGCTTTCTGCACATAACACACAATTTGCAGGAAACCTACTTTAAAACTACCATTTTTAGAACCACCTCTAAGCAAGATTTCCCCCTCCCCCTTTCAGTTCAGACAGCTTCTCTCCCTCTCTTTTTTTTTAAAACCAGAAATCTGCCAAGTACAGAAATGAAGGAAGAGAAACCCTTTCCTTTCCCCTCCCCCAGGCTAAAATATTTTAGAAACCTGTACAAGGGACCTAGACTAACTTTTTTATGTTACTAAAGCAGAGCGTGCAGTTTAGGGAAGGGTAATGTGCTTGGGAGGACAGAGGACAGGGTGATGCTGTGATTGAAATGGTGAGGAATGAGAAACTTCTTCACAGTAGGAAGGCAATTAAAAAAGGGAGGTCAATGCACACCACAGGTCTGAAGTTGCTTCCCTCTGCCTGACTAAAGGAAAAGAAACTGTTGGAAGGAGAGGAAATAAGACTGTGGTAGGGCAAGCCCTGGCTTTGCTCCATATTACTTTCTTACAACGATGCTGGAGAGGGTAACAGAGGGGTTTGGCTTTTGCTGGCTCTTCAACACTCGGTCACAGCCCTCAGTAGCCAGGAGCAGCCCAGAACCTATCATCGCACCCAAGTAATGCACCTGTGTTACGAAAAACAGTCACATTTTCCATCACGGAGGGGTGCCGACGCAAGTCCTGCCAGCTCTTCTGGCTGCTTCCCCCTGCTCCAACAACATTGCCTCTGTCTGGAATAGGCATTACGGGATGAAACTAAGGGGAAAGAAATTAAGCTGAGTAGAAGGAAAATTTGCTACCATATAGCCTATTTAGACTGCAAACTTGTCTCCCAAGGGAAGTGGTAGGAAGCACCATAGCTTGAGTCATTTAAAACTACACAGGACAAAACGATCAAGAAGGCAGAGTAGGAAACTATCCTGCACCGGCAGCAGGGGAGCTTGGATCACTGCAGATGATGCTAGTGCTGAGTTTCCAAGTGGCTATGAAAACATGACGAGGCCAAGAGGAAAACATCCACTCTGGGCTTTTAAAAACAGAGCAACTGAAGCCTCTTGATAATTCCCAATGATTAATTTTTTTTCTGGCTAACATTGCATATGCAGACTGCTGCCTACACCTCAGCTGCTCATTGGAAAACCAAACAAAAAGACAAGTGTGAAATACTGAGCTGTATACTTAATTCCTGACAGGGCAGGAGTCATCCAGCCATTGAGTCAGGGTTTGCAAAAAGTATTTTCCGGGTCTTGTGCATGAGTCTGCAGCCCTGGCCTCCAGGGGACAGACCCTGTATCACCTCCTGCTCTGCTGCTTTTGCCAACAGCACCTAGGTCCTGGTAATGCTTTGTGTCACTGAAAATATGAGGGAAGGTTTGGGATCCAGTTAAAAGTTTCATTCAAGGCCAATCATTTTTTTTTTCTACTTTGGTGGAAAGAAATAAGTATGATATTAAACTGTATATAAAATACATGGATTTTTGTTACAGTTTGGGTTAACCTGAAATGGAATTAAAAAGAAGAGTTGGACTTGACCACTTACGCTGTTTTTTCAGAGAGCCCTCCTCATACAGCTTGGCTTTAACTCCCTGCTTTGCACGAACTTCCTGTGTGACCTTGCACAAGACGGTTATTCCCTCTGTCTCACTTCCCCTTCAGTGAAATAGGAGGTGGCGGGTCCCCACTCGCCGCTCTTTGTCTGTCCGTCTTGCTTGGGGTTACCAACACTGTGAGATAGTGCTGCCTTGTAGCCCTTTTAAACGCTTTCAGGTTGCATAGGCGACAGTCTCTTAAGCTCATTGGTCCCCATCTCCAAAGCAGCCGGGGGAAAAGGAGAGAATCCCCTTGCACAGAAATAAGTGGATCGTTGGCTGTTTCTCACCCTGCTCCAGCATCCACCTCTACCATATCTCTGCCAGAGCTCCTTGCCTGCAGACCCAGCTGCCACAAGCCAGCGGTGCCTTGCCACAACCTTTGCAATCCCTACGCCTCCTGGCCTCCACCTTTTCCCAAGCATCCCCTTGGAGACCCAGTACAGACTCACTCCATCTATCTCAGTACCTGTTCTTGACAAAGTAATAACATAATTAGTGTATACTCTAAATAGCAAGTGAGCACATGCTGCTAAACCAAATGAACAGGCTCTAGTGATTATGGCATGATAATTAATGGTTTTGAACAGGACAGGCTTAGAGGGCAAGCTGAAATTTCACTGTCGTAGGACATCAAACAGACATGTACATAAAAAGAGCCACTGGTCCAAAAAACTATAAATCTCGTGATTGTAATGGAGAAGCAGATGCATGGCTCTTGGAGGGAAAGTTGGTCGTGTGTGCATTGAATAACAGGCAATTATCAGTGGTTTTACTGTTTGCCCTAAAGAATGTAGAAGAGTGTCAAATGGAAACTTGATCTACAGGAGGGAAAAGAGTACATCTTTAACCCTACGCCAGTTTGGCTGGACCAGGGTCCAATCTGTTTCCACAGCTAAGTCTGTTGTGAAAAGTCAAAGAAAGTTTTGCTAATCCACCTCTGTGCTTGTGCAGTTACTTAGTGCAGACCCATTTTGACCGGTCAGAAACTCAAGGGAGAAACACCAGGGCTGAAGTACCAGTGAGGAAACATCTGCACATCCCTGCTCACAAAACTGCTGTCCCCGGCAGGACTTGTCCCCATGCTAGGGAGCAACACGCCCTGGCCTGGCCAGGAGAAAGCACGGGATTGTTTTCCAGACAGACCTTTCCACCTCTTCTAGTGGGTCCCACACCGACATGGCTTTGTTACCCAACAGCCTGTGCAAAAAACCCCATCCTTTGGCCTCAAGCTGTGAGATGTGAAGTTATTTGCCATATCTGGCAGCTGCGCTCTCTACCCTAGAGGAAGACCAAGGTATGAAAGCCACGATTATTCATGTTTAAGCATTGGCCTGTGAAATAAATATAAAGTGTGTTTACCGTGAAGTGTTACAACAAATAAAATATTTAAAGAAACGTATTTCTCAGCCAAGTGATTTTGTTGCTTCCCTTGGTATTTACTGTACTAAATTTTGAAGTTCATATTAATATTTATATTCAAGCTATGGGCATAAATAGAAATCAATCCATCTTTTTCTGTTTTCTACAAAATATGGTGCTGTTACACTGACCCTATGTCTGGCCAGAGTTATCATTCCTTTTAAAGTTACCAGGTGCTCAGCGATGGGAATTACAGACTGAAATGTGCCTCTACTAAACACTCCAAGGAGAACATGTACTGGGATTCATTTTCTTCTAACCTCAGGCAAACCATTTTCATTGGGATGTTTTAGTAATCTTTCCTTGAAACTTTTCCCCCTTCTCTTTAGTGCAATCGGTAGATTAGATTTTTTTTTTTTAAACATACTACAAGTGGTTTAAATTGGGTGTATCATTTCACTGAAGAACATACTGATTTTCAGGGGATTACAAGTGGTCAAAAGTAGAGAAAAGTTTCACAAAATGTCTGAAATATGTTGAAACAGAACACCTGGGCACTCTCAACACTAGTTCGAAAAAACAATTTCTATCTTAAAGTTTTATTTTCCCCTTCCAGATTTTTCCCCTCTCTGTTGACTGCAATATATTGAATGAGTTCTTAATTCTTTTCTCCCATTTGCCTTTTTTTTTTCTTTTACTATTCTGTCAGTTTGCTAAACTTCCTTGATTTTGATGAGTTACAGATTAATTAAAGCAAACATGCATTTCTGTCTCTGGGACTACAGTTTTCTAAACTCCTTCAGTGTAAGGTCTGGGGCAAAAAGGAGAAAAATTATGGAGGACTGATAGAGTTGAAGAATCCTACCAGCTATTTAATCTGCCCATGTAAATCCTGAGCACCACCTATCACAGGGGTCTATATTTTTCACACAATGCATAGTTTAAGTTACAGTCAGCTGGGGATGTCAAAAGCTTTGAAAGCAACTGTGCAAGTTTATGGCAGAAAAAGCCTCTATCCAAGTCAGGGAAAGCTTATCACGCTTGCTATGTTTCTTATCACGCTTGCTATGTTTCTTACATGTTTTCCTTAAGTACCTGCGGGTTGCCTTTCTCGTGGAGAAGATACGGGACCAGACAGATTTTTGACTGGACCTGGTATGGTTATGCTTCCACATTATGAGGCTCTTGCTTTTTTAATCAGAGACTGCACAAAATACTACCAGCCCTATTGTATCTGCAATTGTGGGTAAAATCTGAAGCAGTCACGCTTGTTTCAAGCTGGGATCTGACAAGAAGAATAGGAGATTTTTCTCATAAAACCATCTTCTGCTCTCTTTCCACAGCACTTCCACTGATATCGGGTGGGTCAGCTCCTCTGTGGGCAGACGGCAGCGCCGGGTCCTTCTGGACCCGAGACGCCCTCGCAGCCTTGGATTCAGAAAGGATGTGGAGCAAGATTGCTACCTAAGCCCCGCTAAAAGTAAGTGGAAGATGGACTCCTAATTTCCTTGGGAACCTCTGGAAATGTGAAGTTGTGCCCCTAAGTAGACCAAATATTGTGTATCACTTCAGAGTTGCACCACAACCTCCTACCACAGTCAGCTGTAGCCTGTTTCCTATGGAAGGACTAATTGTATGTAGTGAATAAATACTACCTAACATTTAAAACCTCATGCTAACACCAATGACCAGGATGCATAAAATCCAAGTCTAGACATTCTTCTCAGCTTGCTTATAAACTAGCTCTTCTTCTTCGGCACTTGCACATAGAGTTTCTGCCCCCACCCCAGCTTTTAAATAAACTCCGTTGAAAGCCACAAAAGCGATCTGGACCCTTTTTCCTCCAGAAGCCTAACAACCCTAGCGAGCAGCTGGCCTGTAACACGAGTCCTGTGCCCCACGCTCTCTTTTGTGTGTGCCATCCCAGCTAAAGAGTGGGTTATTGGATATCCTTTGGCAGGTGCTACTGGATTAAGGGGACCATGCACAAATTCTGAATTGGGGCTTTTTTGCACTACTTAAGTAAACATGATCAACTGTGTATCCCTCCTTATCTCCTACCAGGGATTTGGGATTTTGTAGCAGAAAGGGGTTTTTTTTGTGTACATATTTTTTTTAAAATTATATAACAGTTTTGTTTTCATTAATGCAGTTGAGAAATAACATACTCCCATTCTGAATACCTTCCATGACACTATACTGTCAATTCACCCCTGAAAACTGAGCAAAAACATCCCCAAACTTGAGCCAGCACAACAGTTGCTTTTGACAGGAGTCATCCCAACCTGCGCTCAAAGGGGTGCTACAGCAAGGGCAAGGACACTCAGCCTTATTTCTGCTGCCCTGTGCCTTGGGAAATGGACTCAGAGCTGTGGCTAATCTCTTTGTCGAATATAGGATGCCAGTTTTTTGTACTGACTAGGAAGCTGTGGCATCAGAGTGGTAGAATAATAGGAACTAGTCTCCTGACAGTATAAACATGCAGACTCCATAGCTGGGGTCTTAGGTTTTAAAGCTCACCAAGTCACATATTCACAGAAAAGACCAAACTTTCTGTGCAGCAGCAGCAGAGCTGCAGTAGGAGGAAACCTGTGGGAGACCCTTTTCCTTGCTGTCGAGGAACACACCAACCTGCTTCGCACTTCAAAGAAGCAAAAGCCCAGAGGGGGATTTTTGTGTTGGAGATACCGAGGGGAAAGGTATGCCCTGACTCCTTGCCTGTCCCAAGGGGTCCTTCTTCAGTGGCTTCTCCCCTCCTTTCCTTCCCACCTTTTCTATTTCTGTTTCCCCTCTTCTGCTGATATTCCCTTTCCCCTAAAACTGGGCTCCTTTTTCATCCTATCCCACGTGGTTCCTCCTCACCCCTGCAAAACCCTCTCTAATTCTCTTTGCACTTTTCCCTCCCCACAATCATCTCTGCCGCATCTGCCCCAAGTGGGAACTCATCCAGAGGAGAAGCTTTGCCCGAGGCCCCTCGTCCAGACACTACCACTTGCTTTTTTATAGCTCTGGTTTCATAGCTTGCTATTTTCTGCTCTAAATGCAGGATCTGAAGAGCTGAATTTGAAGACTTGACCTGAAGAGGCAGGGGCAAATTCATAAGGAGAGGAGTCATGTCAGTATTGCTGATCCTCCAGAAATGTCTACTGTGTGAGCTTCACAGCTATTTGTTGTTCTTATGGCAAGCATATTGTTTGCATAAGGGAAGGAATTATTTCATACCGATAAGAAAAAATAGCTAATTCAGCATAGTGGGAAAACGGTTTCATAGAGGTCAGAGATATTTTTTTTTGTTTGTTTTAAACTAGGAATAATAGCATTTAGTTTTACAACTATCTGTCTTCACATCTTTTGTGCCTTTTTTCCATCTACAAACATTTGACCCTCCTCTGTATCAGCTGCATCGTTTCGCTTTGGAGTGAAGGCACATGAAAAGGAGAGCTCACAACAGCATCTCCTGCACAAAGCGAATGCACCTGTCCTCAAGGCAAATGAGGCCACTCCCTGGCAGCTTCCTTTTATACAGGAGGAGAAACTTTCATCTACTCCAGCAATGCCATCACATCAACATATCAATGCCTCCCCGCCCCCTGCTCCTAACCCTCCGTAAGGCATATCCGGACAGCAGCAGGGATTGCTCCAAAATCCCCTTGGCAGAGCCGCCCTCGGTGCCCACGTTAGTTGCTTGCAGCCTACCACAAAGCCCAAAGCGCACAAGCAGGCTAAGCAACACCATGCGTTTCCTGATTTACTCGGTAGCAAGCTTACCGGAGGCTGATTCACGGTAATTCATAGAATTCAGGCATTTGCATTTCAGGGACTTTTTAAAATATATGCTCTAGCACTGCATAAAAAGCTCCTGACTACCCAGAGGTGTTCACCAAGCACAAAATAAGTAGTCTTTGCTCTGTGGTTTCTAGGAAGCCGTGCATCCAGGCCACCAGCACCAACCACATAATGCACATAATGCATCTAGAGTAAGTGACCCAGCTTTGCAAACCAGATAAGGACAGTGTGAGCAGCACTCTCTGTACCCTCCTGTTGCACTGAGAGCTGATGAGGATGTGAGCCAGATTTGATTCCTTAGTCTACCATGGGTTTGCTGTGCCTACTCAGCAGCTCAGCTCAAGGCTTATCCAGCAACTGCCTCCCCTCAAGCAAGAACCTTCCTGGCTCCTCTCTCACCCACAACCTGCTCCTAAAATGACAAGGAATGGGTACGCGAATTGCTCTCTCTCCTTTAAAGACATGTCAGGCACTAGCCGGGCTCTCTGGGGAGGGATATACACTTGCTGCTTCTGCTTCATCTGATCAGTGCACAGAGGGTTTGGACTTCCAGGTTTGCCAACACCGGTACCGCCTTTGTGGCTTACCAAGCAATGCAATGAACTTCAATAATCTTAAGAAAAGAGGGGGGGCCATTCATTTAAGCCCTGGCCTTCACCAAAAGAGCTGATTTAGAAGCAGCTGCCAAATATCCTTCATCCTAAAACACTGCCTTTTAGGGGTGGCTTTGCATCTAGAAAACCAGGGATACCCACAAATAGTCTAGGAGGGATTTATCTTCATTTAAAGGGATGGTCTGAAACTGCTGCAAAGGCTTTGTGACAAATTCTCCAGAAGAGGTGATACCTCTCAGGTTTTAATGAAATCCCTGTGGAATGGCTCTGTCAGGCCGGTCATGAATACAAGCTATCTTCTGTATGGCTTTCTGTTAAGAAAGCAAAATATTCTGAGACAGCAACACATTACAGAGGTGTTTAATAGTGACACTTATCCTTTAGCTAGTCCTGTAAGGGAAACAGACCTATTTTTGACAGTAGCTCTAGTTAACAAATAATGGCTTTTGTGGTCATCTGGGTGGAAAACCCTTATCAGGAGAAAGCCATTTGTATTGCAAATTAGATGGTAGGGAATAGACAATGAACCACCATACAGTCTGTTTTAAAACCTACTGATAGTAGATCATGGTTCACACCTAAGCAACTCTTCTACTGAGGGTCAGAAATGTAAAATACAAGCTGTAAGTTTTTCCCCACAGCTTAAACTGGAAGCTCTGATCCGAGTTTGCCAACTTGAAATCCTGAAGCTGAACCTATCCCTTGGAGTATGAGAGTTTGTGCTGAATCAGGAGAGGCACAGCTTTGCAGATACCTCTGAGTGAGGAGGCTGGAGGCAAAGCCCCCTCGGGAGACTGCAGATATGTGGTTAAATCTGGTAATCCTTTTAGGATGATATTTTTATATGAAATAAAACTGCAGTCTGAGCTGCACACCTCGGCCAAAACAAAGGACGGCCATCTCATGCCTACATCTCATCAAGCAGGCTTTGATTGAACTTCAATGTTTTAAGATTTGTCATGCTTCTTTCCAACCCTAGCTCTGTTACTGCATTTTAGTAAAGAAATGCTTTCGAGGAAGAAGACTAAAAAAATTAAATAAAAAACCAAAAAGTGTTCCATCCAGGGACGGCCCCTCCACAAGTGCAGATGCAAGCTTTTCCCCACACACCATCAACTCTCTAGTCCAGCCTCCTGCACGATACTCCTCTCCCCCAGCACGGCTGCTAATTTTGGGAGGTGAGGGGTGGCACCACTGTACTTCTCTGCTGTTCTGTCAAATGCAAAAAAGACGTGTTGGGAATAAGGCAAAATAAATGTGAAATGCTGTTGGAAAAAATGAGATCAGCTAGCCCTATCTGTGGCCCAGCAGAGTACCCCATTTACCTCCAGCCTACCTATCGTCAGTAACCAAGGAATGGTTGTGGTGGAATTAGTGGTGTACGTGGCTTTTGCCTTCCCACAAGAGAAAACCTAACACTTTTTGCAGCTTCACTTTCTGTGAAACTCATCGGGGCAAACACCATCACATTCACACTTCTGGTAACTACAAGATGAAATCAAAGCTAATCACGGCACCATAAAGTCAAAGCCACTGACTACGGTTGTCTTCTAAGGAACAGCTTCTTCCATTGATAGAATGGAAAAGGTAAATAAGAGCAAAGCGAACTGATGTTGGCAACAGATTGGGACACCAGCAGGCTCCTTCGGAGACCTGTGCAGAGAGGTGCCAAGTGCCGGCTTGTAGCACCCAGGAAAGACCGCTCTGCACTGCATCCTCTGGGGAAAAGCCAGTGACTCTTCACACCCCCTTGGGAGGACTGCGGTTCACACCCATACCTGGCAGGTTCATCACCGAAGGCACGGCCTGGGATTACTCCAGTGCCAGCGGGGGGGGGAACAGGGAGAGAAACACTCTGTTAGCCTGTTAGCTCTGCAGCGTCTGGCACGCCGCACTCTTCCTCTGATCCCCACGCAGACGTGGCAGCAAGCAGCACAGCCGCGTACCTGTGGTGCTCCCTTGACAGAATAAAGACAGGCTCGCAGGCCGCCCCACCCTGCTTATCACCTGCCTTTTAGGATCAAAGGGCTGAATGCACCACTCTTCAGCCTGTGGTGCCCCGTGCTGTTACCCAGCCACTGAGGAGATCCCCTATGCTGCCCTCACCTTCTTACACACCTGCAATACTGTCCCACTATCCCCCTCCAAGTCCTCCTTTGCTGTGGTACCTACAAAAACTTGGTGTGAGCTGCTGCTCTGTCAGAGCACCGGCTAACCTGCCAGCCTGTCTTGGCTGCCTGCACGTCCATTTGTTGTCTCCGGCTTTTTTTTTTAAGCTGAGAAAGTGTCTGAGGCAGGGATGCTTTCTTTCATCTGCTCTTACGCAGCACCCAGCTCAGCAAGGAGAACTAGTCTCAGTTCAGAATAAAGTGATTATTACCTACTCTGATTTTGGGAGGGTAGCTGTGAATTGAAAGGAGGGGGTGAAGGGAAGAGGTATGTAAAACAGAGTACTTTGGGCCTTATTTGGGCTGGACAATGATGGTTATTCCCAGAGGGCAGCCCCCTGTGAGCACTCTGTACCCTGTCTCAGCTCATCTCAGACCTTCCCTTCCCACCTCCCATGCCAGCCTCCTCCTTGCCCTCACACACGGTCCCTCCCAGCGCTGCACCAGGCGCTCTGGACATCTTGCTCCATCCCTGTCCACCTAGCAAATCCACACACAGGAGTAGATGCCCGAAACAGAGGGGTCACAACACCTCAGAGGATGCTCTGAGCCAGCCCCAGAGAGAAGAGCATCTTCCCCAGAGCAGATCCCTTTTGGGGCTTTATACAGAGGACCGCTGGCTAGCTTTGTTACAGGCTGACTTGGGCCAGTCTTCAAGGTCCCGACGGTGATGTAAAATATCAGCATCGAGGTTGACACAAGGCTCCCAGCTTACGTAGCCATCATCACGGGGCTACGGAAGGAGCCACTTTCTCCCCCTGCCTCCCCCCCCCAGCCATGCACTGCAAAACGACTGCCCCCCTGCGCCTCTGCATGCTCCCCCTGCACGTGGCACAGTGCGGCACTGTCGCACCCATCAGCGAGAGAGAGAGCGAGAGAGATGTGAGTGGGGCCTCAGCTGCAGCCGCCTTCCTAGCGGGCCCAGGGGACGGGCTGCAGGGCTGCTGCGCTCGCTGCAGTCCCTCGGTGCAGAGCAAGCAGGTGATTTGAGGAGTGTGTAGCTAGCAGGCTCAAGGAACAGTTTTATGAGGACAGCTTGGAGAGCTTGTCCTTGGACAAGTAATGAGTACATGGCATAGCACATCCTGTAAACACTTAGAGGGTGTAAAACACAGAAGAGCTATTATTTAAGGTGTAAAGTAAGTAAAATACAATGTGCATACACCTAGTTTATGGACATACCTATACATACACACATGTGTATATATACCTGTATATTGTATACTGTGAACACACATTCATAAACTATAATAGTCTACAGAAACTAGGCAACTTAGATGAAAAGAAGAGAAACTTGCTGAATGCTAAGGAAAAATCCCTAACCATAAATTCTCTCAGTGAATGACCTAAGGAAAGGGATGGAAAGAATCCTTATTACTACAGCATTCAAAACCCATCAGAGCAAGTACCCTGCAACCCTTAAGTTTCTCCACTCTTTACCTTTGAGGGGACACAAAAGGCTTCAGCAAGAGCAAGCCACACACCAAAAGGCTAACTTTTTGTGCCAGCAAAATAAAAAGCTGCAACAACTTATAAAGCAACAGTGTTGGACATTGCTGCCCTGTCTTAAGTGAGGGCAGCAATGCCATAGCCTTGGTCGCTGGCTGGCCAGAGCACCTGGGACGGGGGCCCGGTGTGTTCACAGCAGCTGGGTGCAGGTCCCTGGGGGATCCTCCGTCACCTCGGGGTGCATGGGGTGGGAAGGGGGACGAGAGCAGTGAGCTGTCAGCTTGTTTTTCACCTCTTGACTCCGTATTCAAAGACAAGGAAAGCAAGCCCTGGAAAACCACCATGTTGGCTAGAACAGCTGTTTGTAGCAACTTTTGCTAATTGGCTCCAACAATTAAAGAGGCAGCTCACTATTTGCCCCGTTCTCCAGGTATGCTCTGTGGCAAGGCAAGGCAAGTCTGAAAAATGAAAGAAGATTTTTTACCCTAAAACAATCTTTTTAAAAGAGAAACCAATGCAGATGGGTTACTAAATACAGAAGGTCATGTATGTTGCCCTTATTTACCAATAAATGACACAGGAAAGTACTCTTTCTTCATTTTCTGTCACTTAAAAAATAGCCTGAAACACTAAACAAATAAGCTGAAGTCAGTAAGTTTGATCCAGCAGCACTTTTGTGAATCCCAATTCCACTTTCTCATCACAACTTGCTACACTGAGAGACGCTGCAGCAAGCTCCAAGACTTAGAGTGGCTGAGGGAGTGGGATGTGCAAGTTACTCTGGAGCCTATTGGTGGTGGCTTGCCTAGATCCCTTTGAAGATCCTAGTGTAAATGCTTGCTAGCATGTGAATATCAATGCCCTTCTAATGTCTGAGCTCTGCAGAAAGATTTCCTGGGGGGTTCCCACTTACAAGGCAAAGAAAAATTGCAAGCATTCCCATGGGCCAGGCAGGGAGGAAGATAGGGGGTATGCAGTCCCAGAAAACGTTACCAGATGGGAGGGAGCAGGGGAATGACCAAAGGGCAGCGCTGGCTGCGGCACCTCTACGGCCGGATAACAGAGCGGGCGATGGGGCAGGAGGTGGCTGGGGAGGGGGACATGTTGTGTTGCCCCCACTGAGAGCGGGGCTCTTGAAAGGAGCCGGGGCCAGGAAAGGTCTTGCACTGGGAACGAGCAGAGGGGAGAGGAGCATGCATGTGCCTGGGGAGGGAGCCCACACAGCACAGAAGCCCCAGGAGGGCCTGAGGGATCCCGGTATTTGGGCTGAAATGAGACAGGCTGCAACAGGGACAGAAACAAAAAAAACCCAAGCATTTGAGCACTTTTGTTGCAGCTAGGAGAGAAGTAAAAGCATGGGTGGAGAGTAATTTGTGGAGAGTGAGGTGACTTCAGACAGCCTTGCCTTACAGAGGGCTCTTTAACTTCCTCCCCACACTCGTGTGACTGATGTTAGCTCTTGACAAAACCATTTTTATCTTTTTGTTTCATTTCATGCTTTTCACAAACCAACTTTCAACAGTACTGGTCCAGTAAGTCCATACCCTTCGCCCATCTTCGATTTGGTTTCTTGGTTGTAAATTTTTCTGGGTACTTTCCCGTACATTTGTACGGCTCCTAGCACAGCAGTGGAGCACGTTAGTAAAAAGAAAGAGGGCAAAGTCACAGGGAAAACCATGAAACTCAAAAGCTAGTGGTTTTGGCAGCATTTGAAATTAAAATGCTGTCCACATTTTTATTATTATTATTATTATTATTATTATTATTTTATAAGAACAAAGTGAATTGACATTTTATTGAAGCAATTTTTAAACGTATTTTTTTCTGAAAATCAAATTCCTTACTAGAAGCCCACCTTTTAGCAAATGAAAAGAAATTATTATCAGGATTATGTAACATGCTGATAAGAATGCTGGCCAAGCTGTTTTAAACAAGCGTGTCCTGAGATATCTTTCCAGAGAAAAAGCGCTCTGATAATATTGATGAATTTTATGCAAAGCTCGAGAAAAATAACATTCTTGGTTGAAGAAAGAAAACCCCTTTTCTGCTAGCCCCAGCATTCTGATCAGAAAGAATGGAAAGCCATTTATGTTAACACATGGCTGAACCTTAAGGTGAAATGTTCAAAACCGAGTAAACCTAAGTCATGGGAAGCCCAGAGAAGGTCCCGGCTTCCTGCAGGGGGAGATACACGTGTCCAACAATTTTGTAGCCCATGCATCTGTGAGCTTGAGCTTGCTAAGCCTCACACGTGTGCTTAGCTTTGAAGAGGTGAGTAGCATCATTTACATAGTTGTACACAAAGTCAAGGCTCCTCATGCTGCAAACAGAAACCACACAGGCACGCATGCACACACTTCACCACCGCAGAAGGGTTCCCGTCAGACCCAAAGGAGCCAGCAATGGTCACGGCAATAAAGTCACGCACAGTTGCAGAACGGGGGTCTAAGTCTGCATTGCACTGAGATTTAAATGCAGATCTGTTTGCCTAACTGCAGGCCTCTGAGCCCGAAAATGCTTTTCCCTTTGCGTTACCAGTTCTCATCTCCTCCAGAAGTGCTCTGAACGTGGAGTTAAACAAAGCCTCATAAAGTGCCCTGAGAGCTCGGGCTGAGGAGCGCTGGCAGGGAGGCAGGTGTGGGTGCAAACTTATGAAACCCCAAGCTGCGACAGGTACGCACTTTTAAGAGCACTTATTTGCAGCTGCCCTCTTGAACGCCGGGCCTTATCCCCCCACTCAGCCCCGTGGACGCCTGCGGTCCCCCCTCGGAGGGAGCAGGCACCCGGCTGCCTCTGCCATGCTGTTTATAGCAGGGGAGGGCCCTTTTGAGAAACCAGTGAGTAACTGAAAAAATGCGGCAGAACTCAACAGCAAGAAACGACGGCGGGAAAAAGCGCGAAACAGGAAAGCGCCGGCGAGGCTCGCGCCGTCCCCCCCGCCGGCACTTGGCAGGGACGGAACTGCTGCAAAAGCGGCGCAGGGCTGTTATCAGCCCCGCGCAGGGGCTGCGGTTTGCTCGCTCTTGCAACCCTTCTTCAACTGTCACTTGTTTTTCAACAAACAGGATGCCTCCGCTTAGGCTGACAGCTTCCCTGTAACTTTGGGGCGAGGGGCGGCGTGGGTCCTTCTTGCCGCTCTGGGGCCGCTCAGCTCTCTCTCCTGGGGAGGGCGGCTTCAGGTGCACCCTGGGCAGGGTGCCGTGGAGGGGACAGACCTATCTCCTTCCTGCAGCCCTCCGCTGATGAGCAAAACGAGAAGCGTGTGGTACAGGCTTGGCTGCATTGGAGAGGAAAGGCTGAGCTTCCATCTTGCTCGCTTTTTATTATTCCACCTAAAAGCAGTTATTAAGGAAGTGCTTGTGCTATGTTTAGGCACCAAGGGCACAACCAAGCCGCTCACCTCCTCCCCGGTCTGTGCAGCAGCCACTGACATCCCATGGCATGATGGCCACAGGGATGTGTATAGCACAATTCTTTGCTATGCAGTCCCCTTGCATAGGCTGGAGCGAAGGCACAAGGCAGGACTGGGTGAATGGAGATGCTACCGGAGGAGGTAGAGGAGCAACTGCCCTCACAGCCAGCAGCACCAGAGCCTGTGGCAGAGCCAGGACCCCTGACACTGTTGCTGGGCAGCTCCTACTGCCCGTTTTCGCCCCAGTGTTAGCAAAAACCCTGCATCAAGCTTTGCTGCTCAGGCTCCTCAAGAAGCACATTCTGTTTTTCAAGGTCGCTTGGGCTATCCTATGGAGAAGCCTGCTGTCTCTGCAAACAAGCAAGGTACCAGCCTGGGTTTCTACTCAGAAGTTAGATATGGGAAAAGCAAAACATGCTCTGCCCCTGGTCCGATAATTGCCTGGCCAAAGGTTAGCCTCTGTCAGCAGAGGTGGAGCCCGTGCCAACGTCAGCACAGGCTTTGCAGCAGAGCTGCAGCAGGGCTCTCTAACCTGCAAGCTTTTCTGGCACTGCCCAGTGCTGTGGCAGATCAACACTAGAGAAAGCAGAATAAAATATAGCTCTAGAATGAAATTTTCAGAAAAATGAAGCTTTCCTTTTGAAATATTTTCTGAAAAAAAAGAAGAAACACTTACAAACAGATGCATAGTTTCTTCTCACATCTCTCTGTCCCACAACGCCAACCTCCAGCTTTGCTGGATCCCGGGAGGCTTTTAGGGAGTCTCCAGACAGTGATGTTTCCAGCTGGGTTGATAGGACTGAATTGTACCCTACTGCTGCTCTCCCTGCCCATGGCCGTCCCCCCTGGTCTGCTGGCACAGGGAGGTGCAAAGCATCACCTACTGCCAAGATGGTGATAAGCCAGCCTGGAGAAAACCCTAGTGGCCCGCTCCTCCTGGATCTGAAATTCTAATGAGCTGAACAAGTCTTGTATCACAAATTGTTTGTCAGCTGGTCTTATTTCTTTTCCTGTTCCCATATTGTCCACAAATCTCATAATATTTTCAAGTTCACCTGCTGCTCAAAAGTAATTGGAAAACATTTTTTCCTGGATACTCTTTATGGTTTGCTATTTGAACTGGATTGCCCAGTTGCAGCTGGAAATGTACAATATCCTGACCTTGAAATAATGAGTGTAATGCTAAGGTAACTTTCTGATGAAAACATCTACTTGATCAGATTTGACATTCAAAGTAAACAAGAGATCATTTTGTAGATAGTCAGGCTCAGAGCTGTAAGTAAAAAAAATTGAGGTTCTGTTTTCACTTCTCTCTCCCCTGGACTTCTGTTAGGACCACTCTTCCCTGGTTCTTCATCCATGAGGATGAGGAACATGCTATTCCCAGGCTAGTTTAAGCGGCTTTTGAATGTATTTGACTATCTTTGTGTATCACTTTGGCCCAGTGCATGCCAAACTGAACTGCAAAGCTCCTTAATCAGCCTGCTTTTCTGCAGTGGCAGTGCTTATGTGATCGCTCCCATTCTCTCTGTACTTCCCCTAGCTTTTCTGGTTTGTGCGCCAACTTTAATTAAATTTGATAGAGCAGAAGGAGTCTTAAGTTCCTACGGCTTTCACGAAACATGGCAGTAGCAGAGAGGCTCTGTCAGTGCTCCCAGCTGAAGGGCACCCAAGAGAGATTTTAGAGATTCCTCAAGAAGAGAAAACCCTTTGATCAGATTAAAGCCTTATCGGGTGTTAGAGAATGCAGCCACAAGACCCATGTCTGTAGGAAATCAGCCTTCACTAGTTCTGCCTAGGACAGCATGTCTTGGCTTTTTAAATGCATCAAACTAGACTTGCCTTGAGTTCAGAACGCGAACTGCTTCCATCTGAAATTTTACCATAAGCCCAACATTTCCATAGAGAATATTTTTAGTGGTTTTGCACGCTTTCAATCGAACAACCCAAATTAGCTTTTTGAAACTTCCCAGTGAAGAAAGGCTTACCCAGAAAAGAACACAACAAATTCTCATGAGAAGTTTCCCACATCCCCAGCAGCATGAGAGCTTTTTACCACATTACACTGGTTGTGGGGAAGGCCCACATTAACAACATGATGAGAGCATTTGGATTTAATAGAGTTAATATACACAGCGTAATTACCCATAGTGTTTGAGGCAGATCCCAGTCCATGCCTATCCTAAGTGCTTCCCCAACAATTCCTTAACAACACGACAAGAACATTTATGATGTCACTGATCACATCATTAGCATCTGCTGTGGCTCGAGACAGGTCTTGATATGCTCCGGTTCCAACTATCTCCCAAATAACAACGTTAAAAAAGTCTCATGTTAGCATCCTAAAGTTGCATGGGGCTCAGGCATAGCAACACAGAGGTCCAACACTAAGTCTCACAAAGAAGGTAGCTACTAATGCTTCTGGTTTGATGGAGGACATACTCCGTGCTGTGCTGATATCCCCTGCAGAACGCAAGCCGGCATTATTAGTATTATTTATTCATTGTAAGGCACACTGAAATGCTACAGTAGGATTAAAAAAGAAAAAAAAATCCTGCAGGTGTAATCTTTAGTACTTGAACCAACCCTTTAGCTTAATATCCTCATCACTTTTTATCTACCACATCATAACTTGCATCAGAACTCTGACACAAGCTGCCTACCAAGTTTCACATCTATTAGTGTATGCTAAACATGGAAATGTAAGAGGCTAAGAAACTAGTCTAGAAATACCTCTCTTTTTCCTACCTCTATTCTCCCTCCCACACCCAGCACACACCACCTTCGAACTTTGCATTGATTCCATTGCATTACCAAAATTAGACTAACAGTCTAAGTCTCATGCAGAAGCCTTCTAGGAGAGGCTGGAAAAAGGAAAGCAAGAACCCACAGAAACACACACCTTTTGATCCTATGGCACCCTATGCACAGTGCACTAAACTTGAGATTTCGGAAAGAAAATCAGAAACCTTGTAGGTGTGTTCACCACTTACATAGAAAAGACCAAATACACAACGCGTTGTCTCAGGACTGTCTGCAAGCTTAGAAATTAAAGAGTAGGACTGCATACCAGCACCACAAGAAGCCAGTCCTTCCATCCCTTTCTGACTTTCTGTATCATCTGGAAAGGGATGAGGCTGCAGACGTTACGATCAAAGGGGGCCGGTGCCAGGTGCTAGGCACAGAAGCATGGTTTCTTTTGGCCACCTGCATCCATCTCATTCTAACCAAAAGTGGGAAGATACCAGTGAAGAAAAAGTCGATAATTTAATAAGCCAGTAGGATGACGTTATGAACAACAGGGGACTTAGTTCAAACACCGAGCTTCTAAAAAAATCTGAACAAATGCCAGTGGGTTATTCTCGGAGCACAACCTGTGGGAGTTGCCTATATTGCATTACTCTGGCTCTGGCTGGCTAGCTGGCAAAGGCAGTTCCAAGCACCTGTGTCTCAAATGTCAGCACCTGGGGCTGGTGTCTCCATCACCCACCGATCCCCTGAAATCGTGTCAGTAACAATTGGTTGGGAGTATGCCCTATTCAAGCTGGAAAATGCAGTAGCCAGTGGAAATAGTACCATGTCCCAGAGGTTTGCTGAGGAAAAGTACCTTTGCTAATACAAGGGCTAAATCAAGCACTCTGCTTCTGCCACACAATAAAATACTTCTTTCCCTTCTTGTTCTCCTCTTTAATTTCTCACCCTCCCTTCTGTGCTGGGTTCTGGAAAGAAACGTTTGGTATGGATTTTTTTTCATGCAAATTCCTTAGCAGTCAAATATATGATCCACATTTTTTTTTTCTCTTCACTATGTGTTAACTGAAGGCATTTTGGTCTTCAGATGCAGAAATGAAAACTAGCAGCAAAATTAACAATCTAAGTCATACACTAGAAATGTTTGGGTTAATTTGTTCATGGCAAATGTTGCAAACAGCAGCATTTTATAAAAACCTCAATGACAAGGTAGTTTGTTTTCTCACCAAGGAAAAATAAGCGAAGGAAACTTTGCTACAGCTAATTATCCCCTAAAATAGGACAGCTAATGTTTTTATATAGGCTATTTTCCTAATTCTTATTTCAATCTCTCTTTGAACTGCAGTTTCAAATAAGAGATGCCTTAATGTTGCTTGTATTTCCTACAGAAAAAAAAAAAAGTAATTCTAACAGACCTTGCAAGAAAAGCAGCTGAAATGTTAACAAGTGAGGGACTTCAGACAGAAAGGAATTTGGGGAACAGTGGAAAGATTTTCCTTGAAAACAAGTTGGAATCTGACAACAAATTTCTGTTAAATCATGTTTTGGATGTTTTTTTACCAAGATGGCTGTATGAACAAGTTGTGTTAGCCTGAGCCTTCAGAGGAGGCTACAGTTTTAGGCAGGAATGAAAAAAAAATGCTCAATTACTGGCTTAAGTCATGTACATGGAAGAAAACCTACCGAGCTGGCACCTCGTGCTGCCTTGGTTAGCTGTGCGTGCCACGCAGTCGGCAGCTGCGTGACTCATGCAGGGAAGTCTCTCCTGTGGAGGCTGTGGGGTATACCGGGATTTATTCACGAACAAGCTGGAGACTGAGCAGTATTCGCTGAAGAAATTAGCAAAGAATAAATGAAAGCATGTCTGACAGAGAGAGAATAATTCATAAGCTGAAGATTAAAAACTGTGTTGAAAAACTGTTTACTGAGAAAGACCCTTTCTCCTCCCTATACTTACTTTAGCTGGCCCAGGGTTGTGAAGCCAAACAACCTTCACACAACTGCTGCCGTGAAGGAGCTCCTATTTACCCGTAGGTACTGTGGAGCAAAACGTGAGATTTTGCTCTTACTTCTGAACGGAGTGGAGGACGGGTGGAGGTGCCCAGACCCCGGTCAGGGAGCAGGGACAGCCCTGGCTCCCTGATGCCCTGTGCAGGACTTCACGAAAGCAGCAGGCAGACCAAAGGCGCTCTCTTTGTCCAGCCACTGCCCTGAGCTTGTACGACATCATCTAATCCCCTCTTACACAGCGTGGGTCTGTTGTATTTCCTAATCCCTCTGGCTAGAGTGGGCTTTTCTGAAGGCTGAAAGGGGAGATGAGACAGCCTGAAAAACTTCCAACCGCTTCTTTTTAAATAGTGCTTTTGATCTCCAGCTGGTGTGGTTTAGTCAAAGCAGTAACACACCGAGACCTGGAGGACGCGGGCCTATGGAGCTGCTTTGTGCCCGTCTCCACGTGGGCTGGGGACATGCCCGAAGCATGGAGCTGTTAGAGGGAGGGAAGGAGCAGGAGGGGGCTACCCTAATGAGCCTGTAAAAAGGAGCTGGCCCGTCAGCGGGTGGCTGGAAATGCAATCTCTAACTTGCACAGTGCCATTTTTTATCTAGCAGCTCTTGCGAGCATGGCGAAAAGGGCAGAAAGCGCCGGGATGCCACTCCAAAGAAAAGGCAGGTTGTGGCACAGAAGAGGAGTCATCCTCACCCTTCCGTATTTCACATGTGCAAGGGTGTAAGGACAGCTGTGCGAAAAGGGACTGCTGACCTGGGCCGTCAACGATGTGACTTCAGGTTGTTAACACCTTTATCTGGAGGAGAGCAGCCATCACAGGTCTCATCCAGTGCCCAAGGATGTCAGCCAGGTCTTTCCACTGGTTTTCTTGGCTCTGGGATCAGGTGCCGTGTACACAAACTACGGGGCTGCTTTAATTGCCCTGGTAAAATGTGAACCTAAATCGTCTTTCCTCATATAGACATCTGTCTAATGACATAAATTCACCCTACAGGGGATCTGTAAATCTCTCTTCATGTTGGTACATGTCTAGTTACAGCAGAGCACTCTCCCAGATGGGAATGGACTTGTATAGGTATAAAAGTGATCATACTGGTAAAGATTATTCCTACGTAGTAAAGGAAAGAAGCTGTTTGGGGCTAATGTAGCTTTTCTGCTGCACAGTGTAAAATAGATGCACCTAAAAACATTAGTACAAAACAATATGACTCCTCAAAAGTAGTACTCAAAATTGTTTGGACTGTGTATGAAACTGTAAAAAAAAAGACTATTTGCATTGCAATCCCTATTAGGAGAAAAAAACCCCACAACAATAAAAGTTCTGATTGTTACACTAAAATTTAAGTGGTTCACCACTTCTGAACTCAAGAAGTTTATCCTGTCACTTTTTCTTTTTACCTAGGCAAGCCATTCTCATTCTTTAGTTTCCACAATAGCCCAACATATTGTACTTGAAACACCTCGTTTCATTTAGAAAAGCGAATCATTTTCTCCAATGCAGCAAGGTACAGCCAGAATAAGTTCCTGTTCGTATATGAGACCTGAATCTCAGTTTCAATATGCAAGTTATTTTATGCTTAGTGTAAAAAATGTGTGGGTGTTTAGCACTGTATATTATCACTTTTTACAGGCTTGGTGCAGAAGTTAGAGAATTGGTGCAGAGACCAAGGTGTCTTTTTTCCTTTCAGAGGTGGCCATCTCTCCAGGCTGCGTTAGTGGAGGTCCTTAGAAAGCACGTGGGGGGCAAGCCACACAGTGGCTCTCTGTGCTGTCCTTTCTGTAGCGAGAGGGTGACCTACCTGATAAGTTGCCAGGCTCACCCCGTTTCCCTAGCTGGAGTCATGAGCAGAACGCTTTCCACACGTTATCGGCCCCCCAGGCTTCGGTTCAGATGAAATGGTGGCAACAAAACAGGAATCAGGTTGGTGTAGAAGTGTGGTCAGTGATCTGGTGGATGTAGGTCTGCTTAGAACCCCGCATGCAGTAACTTCTGCAGCTCCCTGTCTACAGAGACGCGATGGACAAAGTGGTACTGAATTTCTTTGCAAAGCATTTGGACAACATATATAGGATCAATTAAACCACTCTATAGTGCAGTAACTGATTCACCGACCCCTGTGCAAATGGGGTTAATGAGGTCTTAACTTGAGCGTATCTTCCAGATATGAATTCTGCTACACCCGACCCATGCAAACCCCAAAGCTCGTTTACATACAGGTCCTGAAAAACAGAAGCATTTTACAGAAGTCTGATATTATCTAGTAACTATATTGTAAAATAAATTGCACTTCCTATGTACTGGGCATAGCATGTAGTCTCATATCAGTATCCTGCTCAGGATGATGTGCAACATGGACAGACGGTCAGCAGCGATGGCAGCCTTGCCGTGTGGAGACTGACCGCACAGGTGAGGCCTCCTCCTCATTGCCTCTTACTTGGAAAACACTTTCAGGGTTGCTTTCCAAAGCTGTGGTTGCTCTCATGGAAGTCCTGTCCCTCTCTGTCCTGTATAAGATCAGGAGATGGTACATGCTAAAGAGTGCTTCTTTCAGTGTCTCTCCTCACTGCTCAGTGAGGAAATACACCTCACCTGTCCACTGGGTGAGGTCTACACCCTCGATGTACAAGCTGAGTACAAACCAACAGCTACTAACCAGATAAAAAATCCCAGCCAACTCAAAACTCCCTCTACAACCGTGCATAGTATGCTATAAATAATTGTTCCACACCAGTATTTCCCAAGTAAGAGACAAAAACTTTCATAGTTCTGTTACTTAGAGTCACATGAATTACACTTGCTCCTTAATGCTACATTTCTTTCAGCCCTCATGCCAACACTGGCATTCAGAGTTCACCTCCCGTCTTACTCACAACTTCATCTTCATGTTTTTCTCACAGGTTTCTTTGTTCTTAAAGGACAGACCCAGCCCCACTGCAGCTGACGGCCATTTTGTCCCTGTCTGGGTGGAGCCAGGATATTATCCTAAGAATTGGCTCTGGGGCGTGCTTTCTGCTCCTGGTCATGTCTACAGAGAAAAGGGGAAGCGTGCCTGCAGGCATGTGGGAGTAAAGCGGTGCTAGCTTAAATCTACCCAGCCCGGATAATAACAGTAGTGAAAACCCAGAGGTATGTCTCCCACCCCCGCTCACCACCTCGGTGTGTACTGACGTCTTCCAGGGGTTGGCGGGCGGTGACTTACACCCATGCGATTGCATCTGTCTGTGTTATCCTTACTAGGCAGATGAAAGCCTTCATTTTGCTGTGCCAGCTTGCCTTCCACTACCCTTTGAAACTGCAGCAAGTATAAATAGAGACCTGAGCACTGGCAGGCAAGGAAGCTGATCTGCCCACTGCAGAGGCTGTGACACCCTGCTCTCAGCCCCCACTCAGCACATTTGCAGCGCTTGCCTTTGCCAAAACAGGCAACTGCAAGGTGCTTTAGCAACTCTTACGGAGCTCGGCATACTTCGGTGCTTGTTCAAGGCTTCTGTAAATGCCCTGATACCTCCGAGGCACGTGTCTGGCCGGCACGGCGCAGGTGCATGCCATAAAACCAGCTAGAAAATGGACTTATGAGAGATGCAGGCAGTGCCGGGGCAAGACATTTGTCACAAAGGAAACAGATTCTCGGCCCCGCGCTGTGCCGCTTTGCCCCGAACATGCAAGGTATTTTGCAAACGGTCATCTTTCTCTCTTAAAGACCACAAAAAGTCACTTGAAGTGCTGGGTCAATGCCTTTTGAGGTTGCTGATTTGACGAGGATCGCAGGGCTTGCCCTAAGTACAGCCGAGTGAAATGTTTATAGCAAATCACATAAAACTTGACAGGTTTCAAGTTTCCTCGCACCACATTCATGGAAAAATTTGTAAGAGAGGTAAGCCTTTCAACTTACAGTCAAAACCCTACCTAAGGGCACCTTCTGAGCACATCTCAAAATCACAGCTTCAGTGTGAAAGCAGACAACAGAAAACACACTGCAAGACAAAATACTCAGAAGGCAAAAGAAAAAGCCCCAAGCCCCTGACTTGGACTACTTTTGGGTTCACTGGAATCAGAAACTCAAAACAAAAAGCACAGGCTGAAAAAAAAAAAAAAACCCAGATAGATCTAAGCCAGAGAAAATGTTCTCACAGATCTTCGTGAAGTGAAACTACCCAATTTCACAGAGTTTCACTTGCAAGCAGAAGTGGTGACCCCTGCGTACAGTATTAAAGATGAATTGGAAATTCTACCAGGTAGCAGCTACCGTCACTCTCTACTTCCCTGCTTTCACAGTCAGTTCTTCTATGCTCTTTTTTTTTTTTTTTCCTATTTCAATTGTCTGAATACATCTTTATAGAGAATTTGATGTTTTGGACTAAAATGTATCTTGGTCATAAGCTCAGGCCTTACTTTGCTGGGACCTAAGTAGAAGAAAAGGCATTTCTTTTGAAAATTGATTATGTTGGGAATCTGTGTATATAACTTCTAGTCTCCTTTCCAGTGGCAGCAAGAATGACGTCTTGCATTCAGTATCACTGTGGATATTCTGGTGCATGCATGGACTTCGCCAACGTACTGTAGACCTTTGTAGATGATATACTGCTCCAAACGCCACCACTGTTGTCACCCCGTACAGTTAATTAATACACTTCAGAGAGGAGATATCCCTACTACTCATCTACTATTTGGAAAGCTGACTCAAGTCTATACAAATATTATCCATTCTCTTAAGATGACAGAAGAGGTAATGAGGTGGTGTAATGTTTTCTTTTCCTTCTCTCAGACCAGTGATTCACCTAGCCAGTGGTCTGTCTCCTGCCGTGGCCAGTACCAGATGTCATGGAGGAAGCTATAATTCATTTTGTAGATGACAGACCTGCTTGCATGGGAAGCTTTCTTTCCAAGCTTTAACAGAGATTGGTTTGTGCTCTGAAATACGGCAGTGAGAGACGAAGGGAGAACTTAACCCTTCCGAAGCTTCTTTTTTCTTTACCTGGCTGGTACATATTAAGAAACTTTTATGTATATACAGACCCAGCTGTTTTAAGGATCCTGCTAAACTCTTGGTTTCAATAGTATTTTATGGCAATGAGTTCTAGGCTGTAATCAACCACTGTTTAAAAAAATTTCCACCATACCTTGCCCCATTGACTAAGCACAGAGAAAGGAATAGGAGTGAGTGGGTGAGCTGACTATCAGAGTTGTTTTAGGAAAAAAGCAAGCAAACAGAAAACACAAGTAGATAAATAAAAATTGAAAAAAATCTGAGGAAACACATCCTTGCACACTGCAATCTGCAGGAACACAGAAAATCCGTCAGGCTCATGTCCCTGCAGTGAAGGGGTTGCGTGGCCTGTCCTGAGCTCCCCCACTGCACGCTGGAATGCCTCGTCTCTGTGCGCAGCCTGATGCTCGTGGCAGCCACCCCACCCTAAACACTGCACACCACAATTTAAACTCACGCCCTGCGTCCAGGAGGCCTGCTCTGGCACGGGGAAGACAGGGATGCCAGGCAGGATTTGGATTCAAAGAGCGGGTGGTCCCTCTCCAGCCAGCCTCAATCCATCCTCTTACCCAGAGCCAGAGCTACTTCTTCCTTGCCCTCCTGCTGGGGCTGCTGGACCCGTACTGCCACCCTCGCCCAGCAGCCCATCAGGCACCCATGCATTTTGGCACAGGCAGCCCAAACCTCTGACAGGTTGTTATAGCTGCGTGGTGCAGCCCTCCTCCTCCACTGAGCTACCCGGGCCAGCCAGGTACTCTGTGGCAGCCTCCTACATGCAAATTCTTGCCCCGCGCGTGCAGGAGGAAGACAGGTTTCCCTGTCTTGTCACAGGGGTAAGCAACCTCAAATTATCACTTACCGAGGCACTGCAGCTGGCAGTTTCTGCAGAGCACCAGCCCACCCTAACTTTTTCCTGCAGGTGGCATTCCCCCTTAGCTCCTGAGCCCACTCTGCATTTCACCCTTGCTCTGCACAACAGTGCAAGAGGACCTCAGGCTAACACCCCTGCCCAGCCCTCCGGGCACCACTTCGGAGGTGCAGCAGAGACCGCTGGAACCCAGCGTGTCCCCTCTGCACGTGGCAGGGTGTCAAAGTTGGATGATCTTCTCCTGTCGGTGGAACAACCTCATAGTTTTACAGAGAAATGCCTTTGCCATTTCCTTAGGATTGCTTCTGCTTAGCTTTTAAAAGCAAGCATGTCTTTTTCTAAATCCAAGTTGGTTTAGGTATAGACTCTCCCCTCTCAAATAACAGGATGATGCAGATACTCATTCTGTGTTCTGAAGTAAAATTCTTCAGGAGTTCATAAATTACTTTCATAAACTTGCCGATATCACTGGCCTTCATATGCATTTAAAGATAAGCAGACTGTTCTTTTGGGGTCATGCCTTAGCACTCAAGCTAAACAATGATTATCTTCTAGTCATGAAAAAAATGCAGTTTATTTTCTACTTGTATTGCATACACCAGCAGTGGGGGGAAGATACTTTTATTTCCCACCAGAGAGCTGCCTCGGAGCTGGAGTCTGGCTCTCGTGGTAAAACACAGTCCAAGGCAGAGCTGCCATCCACCAATCTCTTATTAATGGCCACATGATAAAGGGCAAGCCAATCTGGGGGATCTGCAAGCCAGCCATAACCCTAAGTCCTTGCTAAGACTGTCATCACAACACATCACTACACTGAGTGTGACTGGTTAAACACTCAGTCTAATATTTTGGCCTGGGATAAAATCTCTTGATCTTACCAAAGCAGTGTATTCATCTCTGTCAGATACTTCACCCCTTGCTTCACAGGAATTCCTGTGTTCAGGTCTCGCAAAGTTTCTCAAGGCTTTTAAATGAAAAAAGGCTCAAACAGAGAGAAGGCTGTGTAAATCAGACATTGTGCAAGTTTTTTCTTCTAGTAAGCCAAGGTTTTTATGAGCTTTAGTTCAATTTCCTATTCACAAGATGCAGTTAGTATTTTATAATGCTGACACAAATTAACTCTTTGTTACAGTTCAGGCAGTCTGCAAAAGTGCTGGAAAAATTTCTCTCTCCCCTACGCAGTGACAACGTCGTTCATGCTATTGTGAAAAGACAGGTTTCTTCTATTGGGTGAGTGAATGAAAATACGTGGCAGTGTTGGGTACCGCGCATCTCCCAGAGAAACGTGTCTTTGGCAGAGTTACTTCTAGTATATGATCACTTCTGCTAACGTCACCAATTCTAGAGGGCTGAAATCATTATCAGCTTGCTATCCCACTCCTCACACAGCACCCTCTGCAGTCAAACGTTTACTCCTAGGGAGGTCTCATACGCTGAGAGTGTGAGACTGCAGACGTAGACTTGGGTAACAGGGAGCCTTTGATCCCCTCACCCCTCCGCTGACATACAGTGCCAGGGACTTCAGGAGTCTACCAACATAAATCCCATCACAAAGCAAGTCAGAGCCACTAACTTGCAATGAGAAGCAGTACGCTTAGGTATAGGTGTCCACAGGTCCAGGCAGGGAAGGCCTTCAGAGCAGGAAGAGCTTCTTGCTACAGTTTTATTTAGCATTTGCAAAGGAAGAAACGCATAATGGCTGGGCACTACTTGGCATATTAGAACTAAGAAGAAAGTATGCACAGTGTATTTGTCCATGTTGTAAAAGTGCTCCGCTGGAGTTCATTTCCATTTGATAAGAAACCAACAAAATGTTGCACCACAAGTCTTCATTGCCTCGATTAATTAATAAAAAATACAAACCTGGCAAAACCAGGAGTAACCCTCTTTGCATATTGAAATAATTAGACCTTGCAGTAACAGGAAAAATGAGGAAAAAGTGCCCTCCTGGAAAATATTGGGCTTCACGCTATTTAGAGCCCCAAAAAAACCCTGCAAAAAGATTAGTTATTCTGTCTTCCTTTGCAGGCAAAATTATTAGGAAACCTTACAGGACAGTTTAACGCCCTTAAGAAGTTAAAAGAAGTTATGGAGTGGGGCAACATCATGTAATTATCTAGGCACCCTTTAAAAACTGCATGTGCACCTCTAATACAAGACAATCCAACAGGTCTGATTTTGGTCCCCCTGCCCAAAAGATATCACTGTGTTGACCCGGCCCATATACATGAACCTGTGTTGAACCCAACAAATCTGTCCTCATACTATGAATCTTGCTAGAATAAAAGTTTAAACTACAGCCTCGCTGATGCAGTCCTAGATTTGAGAAAGAGATGGAGTGATGTTTTTCTGTGGGTTGCACTGCAGCAAGACACTTAGAAATGTTCCTACCCTGCACTCCTGACACCAAGCCCAGGCTGTAAACTGAAAGAGGCCATTAGGAAAATGAGGCCACCATTAAACGCAGAGCCGGGAAACATTTGAATGTGTTCAGCATGCAGAGCATGCCACTGGAGGTTTCAGTATAATCCTCATTTCTTTACCTAGTGGCAGAAGCGAGGACCTGGTGTGGTGTGATAGAAAAAGGGCCATATCCTTTGTGGTGTACCACATTCAATTAATATGTCAGGCTTTCTACGTCTGTCACTGCTCACAGGGGCTGGAACAATGGTTCTGCTTCCCCACTCCCCTCTTTTTTCCCAATTTTCACATAGTATCAGGCTAAGAAAGAGTTATGGATTTCCTTCTCAGAGAACTGCATGGACTGATAAAGTGAAATCCATGGCAGAAAACAACTTGTTATTTTTCCCTTTAACTCACGATTTCAGTTAAGAGAGAAAGTGCAATAAATTTTGGCGGGAAAAAAAGAAAAGAGACAGTTCTGGACATTTCAAATGGCTGGTCTATGTAAACACTATTGAGAAATATGGGTGAGAACAATCGACCCTAGGGATGATTATTTTTCTTGCTCTGAGGCCCAAGTATTACTTTTGCTGCACCCAGGATTTTGAAATTGTGTGAAGTTCATTTGGGTAAAGAAAGGAGCAAAAAGGG
This sequence comes from Pygoscelis adeliae, assembly GCF_000699105.1. Taxonomy (NCBI): domain Eukaryota; kingdom Metazoa; phylum Chordata; class Aves; order Sphenisciformes; family Spheniscidae; genus Pygoscelis; species Pygoscelis adeliae. Next base: position 2,027,693 of record NW_008825113.1, read on the forward strand.
AACTGCTGGAAAACCGTCACAGCCTTCCACGTTCAAACACAATATTCTTTCGCAACGATGAAACATTTGCTTTATAACTCAACCGAAGCGCTGTTGCCCAAGCTTTTTGAGCACTGTACAGCAGGAGTTTGATCTTGCTTGTGATGGGTACGCACCAGGATCTGTACCTGGATTGCCAAAACTGGATGAATATCTTAAGGTATCTAGCGCAAGACTTCTAGCCTAGTCCATGAAGAAACACAAAATACTGGTACTATAGTAACGTTAACGACAATAATGAGAACAGTGATAAGGAGGATAATAAAACCCATTCTGGAGTGTTGAGCTAAATCACTTGCTGGATTAACCAGCTTTAATGAAACTCCTCCTTTTCTGGACAAATTGGTCCTTGGTCTCCAACCAGCTGCTCTCAGGCTCTCTGGGCTCCTGCCGGCAATACGGCCTCTGCCGTCCCCAGCCCATCCCGTGGGCTGGCTGTGCTCTGGCACTCGCTGCAAGCACTGCCCCATGAGGTTCGCTCTGTTTGTTATTGTATCAGAAGCACAAAATTTCCTCAATAAGTCTTCCTGTGCTACAGATTAAACAGTAAACAGTTGGGTGAGCTAAAAAAAAAAAAAAAAAAAAAAAGGCTGACGAAATGCAGGAAGATCCTTCTTGTTATTCTAGCAGTATTGCTTCCTTTGCTTGGTAGGGGTGCTGAGGAAATGTCAGCACTGCGAGTGCCGCAGAGCAGTTAGCCACTTCTTGCTCGCCCGTCAGCATCTCCCCTGCCCAGGCTAGAAGGTGCTGCGAGCCCGAGTGACTCACGCAGCTTGCTGCGATTTAGCTCTCCTCCCGTGCCAGGAACGACAGATGCAGAAAAACTTTTGACACAGGGAGGGGGGAAAGAACTGAAGCAAGGCGGGAGAGCGGGCTAGCGTTTCGGCAGGCTGCCCTCCGCCCGCATCCCACTCGAGGGAGCACTGATCCGCAGGAGCGGCAGGGTGCCGGCGGAGCCGCTGCTTGTTGTGACACAGCAGCTGGGACGAGCCTTCCGCATTCCCCAGCCCGCTTATTAATATGAATAACTCATGACTCACACCGACACCGCCAGCGAGGCCGGGAAGCTGTAGTCTGTAACTATAAAGAGTTATGAAGCGCTGCTCTCTGGCAGCACCCCGGCCGAGCTCGACGAGTGGTCTGCGATAGGCTTTGTGTGCCTTGTCATCCTGATGGGTGCTGACCTGCTGCAAAAAGGGCTTGAGTGGTCGGAGGGCTTGCGTGGAAAGGGGAAAAGTTCAGCTGTAGCATGAGCTATTTAGGAAGGTAGTTACGAGGAAGAGGACAAGTTTCTTGTGCCAGTCCCTGGCTTACTCGTATGAATAACCCATGACTAAACCATTAGCTCCACGGGGGGTTGTGAGAATGTTAGAAGGAGCCTCTGAGCGTGCTTGGTCTCTGGTGAAAAACGACAGATTGCTGGCTGAAGCCCTTCAATCCCCCCCTCAGCCTTTACAGGACTGCTTCATTTCTCTAAGGGTGGCTGCAGCCGATAATTCGCAGTCATCTGAGACCTGCGTGGCATCGACAGAAACTCTTGAGTTTATCGACACTGCTTTTTTTCCCGAGCCACGTGAGTTGCAGCTAACCTTAAGCAGGTTTCTAAGCTTTTTCTGACTTCTCCCCGATGAACATGCCTTTACCCAGGCTGATGGTCTAGCATAAGTGAGACAGCATCACGCTCTGCTGGCTGTACATGCCAGCTTGCTGCTCACTCCCCGTGTTTCAGCCTGTAATATGTGTCGTGTGCTGTTGGCTGTCATTTTTCATGGCAGTGGCTCAAAAAGTCATAATTCTGCCAAAAAGAATCAAAAGGGACTCGTGCTACTGCTATTGTATCTGCAGTAATTCATGTGAGTTGTTCTAGCACACTTCGATTTATGAAGAGAAAATTCACAAGCATGCAATGACTGTTTGAACAGCTTAAATGAGTCCTTGTTATAATCTCTTTAACAGACTGATAAGTAATGAGATGGTATTCCTGCAAGCTCAGATATTAGCTTCGATGAGAACGCCTCAAAGAAAACTGAAGTGGGAAAAAGCATGTACTACAAGAATGTCCCCAGATACTCTCCAAACATGCATTTTCTTAAGTATGGGAAAGTAAAAAGTATATTTAGAAAGTCTGAATGGCACTTACCTCTCAAGAAGTGCTGGTAAGAAGGAAGTGACTCAAATATGCTGTTTGAAGCCATTGTTTCCTCTTTAAAACTCACTCTCTCTTTACAGTGAAGGAATATATGATTTCTTCTACCTTGGGGAGTGAAAAATGAAGAATGGTCATTGCTACCACCCTCCTCCCAGCCATCACGCTCTGTTTTATCCCGGTGCCTCAGGAGCAGCACGAAGCGGATTATAAGGTTCTTTTGCTAAAAGAACTCTGAAATTGTTTCTTAAAAAGAAAAAAAAAATAGCGGATCGGTTGTGGTTGATGATGCTTACCACTCTATGAAACTCTGTGGTTTGCAGTCAAAACGATTCGCCCTGCCTGCTGACCAATATCCCGGACCCGCTCTTGTGTGACTGCCTCTGTACCCAACTTGTGGTTCTGTGGTTGTTTATGAGGCCCAAAGAAGTGTTTCACACAACCAAAATTACAAATTTAACTGTTCCCCTTTCCAGAACCTGCCTCCATTGGTCCCTTTGCATCACGTGACCTGAGTGATGTCGACTTTCTTTTTTTTTTTTTTTAACTTTCTGAAGTCATGCCCTACCCACTCCACCTGCCCTCCCCGGGGCTGTGCGAGGCAGCGATGGAGTCTGCTGAGGGAGGGAAAAGAAAAATGACTCACCGTCCCTGATGCTACAAATGGTCTTGCTGAGTTAGTTCAACTCCACTTGTTTTGTTGTTTGTGGTTTTTGGAACTACTGATTATTTTGATAGAGATTTCATTGCTGCTTATTCAATAGTAATTCAAACCCGGGTATTAGTCTGCTGCTAAGGCAGGATGTGTAAGTCATCCTGTAAAACATTAAGAATCATCTGCAGGAAAGACCACTGGCTGGGGAAAGGACACTATAAGAGGTTTTAAAAGAAAAAGAAAAAAAAAAAAGAAAAAGAAACTCTCAGGGGAGACAAAAAAAGCCCCAACATTATTTTGAACCTGTATGGTGGCACCCTCTAAGGAGTGCTTGAAGGTCACTAGTCTCTGAGCCCACAGGAAAGGTTTGTAAGTTACTTCCATAGGGTTGAATCCAGAAGTCCCTGTTTAGCACGATTCCTGTTCCCATCAGAAGGATCCCTACCCAAGAGAAAACCTGAATAAAATCCTCAGGATTTAGCTCAGCATCTCTTGAGGTGATAACAGGTCTGTCTTGTCCAAAATTCTTCCCTTTCCTTCTCCGTCCCCAAAAGAAGAAAAAAAAAGAAAGAAAAAATAATTTAGGTCCTAAACCTCATAATCAATTGGCAGTTCTGGCTCTGGCTGTGACAATGCGAAAAGAGGGGAGAAAAGTCACTTACTACAGCACAGAGAAGTGGCTGCTGTGCCACTTTTTGTCTCCTTTTCCTCTCTTCCGAACAGTGGGCAGCAGCCCTTTCCCACCTCGCTGCAAACCCGAGGACACCTCACACCTGTACAGCCTGGGTTGCAGCGTGCTGAAACCCATGAGACCTTTGCCAAGAAACCCGTGGCAATAAAAGGACTGCACCGACAGCAGGGCTGAAGCAGAATGAGACTTTCCCCGCACCCTCTGAGTGACTACCACAGTGAAAGAGTTCCCGTGGAAGAAAAGCAAGAAGCCTTTGCAATATTATCAAAAATACTGGTAGGTGGAGCACAAATACGTAACAACACACAGTTCCTCCCGCAAGCAGCTCACGGTCAACCCCCCTGGCACACAGATACCGCTTGCGCAGACTGATGCCAGACTTCTGCGGGGCTCTGCAGAAGCACCTCCCGCACTGAGGATCAGGGATCCCCAGACAAAGTTAGGTCCTTAATGCGTTTGGATTTGTTCTGCTTGTTGCAACTATGGAAGTAGAATGCCTTTTCCTGACACTGCCCGCATTTCTAGCGCAAATGCAACCTACCCGGGCATCCTGGCTTTCTTTTAGGGTTAGCGGGGAGCTGCATGTGCGCGTGCAGTAGGTTTTCCTCAGAAAAATTCAATCTGCTGAAACAGAAACTTCTCGTGATGCAAAAGGATGTGGCAGTTCTAGTGACACATATTACCTAGGAAACTGGAAAATTTTCCCAAATGAATTTCCAGAAAAAAACAGAGCAATTCTGAGCAGCAAGAACAGGAAGGTTATGACACTTTGCTACTGTGCGCTGAGCCTGGCTCAAACCCCTGCTGCACTTGAATCAAACCAGTAACTCAAAGCCTGGCTTTTTTTGCTTACCGGCTCTTCCAGAGCCTACCGCAACCAGACCAACTTTTTGGCTGGTCCGGGATAAACCTCTCCCCGCTCCCAGAGCTGGACTCCTTCCACTCCCATGTAAATAATTCAGCAAGCATCCGCCAAAGACGAAACCTGACAGCAACGCCGGCTCCCTTAGGGCGCTTGCCTGGGAGGAGGGATGCCTCCGGGGGGAGCACACCCC
>NW_008825113.1:2032505-2045270 GCF_000699105.1 Pygoscelis adeliae
CGTTGGCTCCATTTTTCCCTCGACTGCCTACGCGGTTGGGTTGTGCCACAGGGTACGACGCGGCTGGAAGTCAAGCAACCAGCCGTACGTTCGGCCAGCACATAAGCTAATTTCAGCTTCACTTTCTCAGGGTGACTGCCCCAGGAACCTAATTATACAGGTTTAACTCGGCTGGTCAGGGAGCAGAACCTGGACCTTACGGCACATTCACCTGAGTGTAAGCCAGGCCCCCAAATTTCAGACAGATCTGTCACCATATGAAAAAGAGATTTTTAAGTCAGGGACACAGGAGAGATACATAATGTGCTGAGTTATCTGTGACTATATATCTGCCCAAAGGCAGGATGTATGATGAAGATTCTAAATGACATCAGAAGTTTGAGATGAGGCCAACAGCAATGTATTTCAGTGAGCCCGAGGAACCAGGCTGCTGCAGGGGTGTGCTTGGGCAAGCTCACTGCTGTGGCAAGGAAAAATCGGACCCCCTTATTTCTGACCCTTTTTCTTGGCATCTGGGAAAGAGACCTTTCCTGCAGGAGCTCTAGTCCCTGGCTGCTTCAGAAAGCAGCAGCGATCACAGCCTTAAATCACTATTTGTGCTGCCTTTTATTTCTCTTTGTCTAGTACTCAACAGGCTGGGGCAGGAGAGCTGCCAGGGCTGGGATGGACACCCAGACAGCTAGAGCATGTGCCGTGAGCATCCGCAGCCCTCTGGGCAGTGCCTGGCAGCACAGCATGCCAGTGCACAGCGAATGTCAGCTATGTTAATACCTTCACCTCAGTCATCTGCCATGAAGGCTGTGGCATAGCTATGCTATGCGACAAGCAACAGTTGGGCTGGTTTTGTCATCTCATAGCTAGGGCAGATGATGCAAGGCAAAAGCCTGACTGTTTCAACATGTAGCCTGCCACTCTGGTCTCTGCTCTGCCAACAGTCAGCTGCAAATAGTGCACAGGAATATGCTTTATTAAGGTCTAAGCACCTTGAATTTTCAAGGAAAGGACTGTGGTACACTCAAGCGGGAGGATGGACGACTCTTCTCCCAGGTCACTGCTACACCCACCAGAGAAGCCATGAATCCTAAAAAAGTGGGCAAGGTTTGCTGGCAATGCTCAATGTACCACAGTACCATTTTATGCTGGGTGCATATCAGCTGTTCCTACAGCCTTGCAATAAATCTATGTCAAAATGTACTGTTAGTGTAGCTGGCATTGCTCAGAGGAGAGGAATAAACTGGGTCATTTCACAATTCATGCCCCAAGGAGGGCATCCAAATGTTGCTATGTGAGCTTCACTACTGTTAATGGGTCTCAATTATTTTTTTAAAGCTGTCCTGTAGTTACTGTAAACAGAGGCCCTTAGAAAACTCATGTCACTGGTACTTAGATATCCTTTGCTTTCTGAATAAGATGCAAGATAACGGTTAACCTTCAGGGAGTAATACCAGTCAGATCTAGAAGCTGACACATCAAGAAACAAATTAACAAGTGACCACATGACAACAGAAAGATCAAATTATCATGCCAGTAGTCATTTGTTTAATTTGGTGTATGGGGTAGGACTCCAAGATTTAGGTGTACTGTATTTCCTGCATTAGTACTGCAAAGTGTGGCCTTGTTGGCTGGAACGTGACCTCCAGTAAACAAGCCCTGACACCAGTCATGTATGTACTCTGAAGTCTTGGTCAACAGATCCCATTTGGAATCTCATAAGGTTGCCAAAATTTGGAAAAAAACCACCACCACTCCCTCCCTCAAACCCTCAACAGAAGTCCAGTTTTTTAAGAGCAAATACTTAAGGTCTCACCGGTAGCAATGATAAATTAACACAGGGAAAGCTCTGAGTGTTATGATTTATCAGTCTCTACATCTAAACTGACTTTTTTCCCCTCACAAGAGCACAGCAATCACCCGACTCCACCAAGGTATGCCCCAGAGGCCAGCCACCTTGCAGGCTGCAAAATCCCACAAGCTACTGAGAGGCCCAAAACGGAATGATTTAGGGATTATTTTGGCCGCTCTCAGGAGGTGTTGGGAGGTCAGGTTTACAGTTTGAGGTTTGACACAACAATGTAGGGAGGCGCGTAGTCTCTCCATCTGCCCTACAAGTGACCGGCTGTATGTAAACAATGGCTTCCTTCCTTCCACTGATAGCAGCCTCTCAGTTTTCATCCTCCTTTCAATTTAGACTGGCTTTAATCCCTTGAGATCTTCCAGACAGACACCGTGCGTCTCAATGCAGCAGGATATGTTCGACCCTGGGGCATAATCTGCGTGTTAGATGCACTCCACTGCTCTGCTCCATCACAAGCAAAGCCTGGACTTCAGAGAGTGAAATGCATGGTGTGCCTGGCCAGCCCCGGACAAAGCTGGTTGGGTTTAAACATGAGCAGGGATGGACAAGTGCTAAATGGCCGAGGCGAGCTGGAGCAGGAGAATTCCGGGAGAATGCCATTCCTTTACATCCGCTTGTCCTGTCCACGGGACAGAGCAAGATTAAAGCAAAGCACATGCTCACAGTGAGAGGACCAAAAATTTCCTTGAGGCTAGCGGGCAAGGGCAAACTCCAAATCTTGCACACTCCAGTTTGGGTAAAGGCCCTAGTCAGCCAAGGCACACCACGCTGCTCTTCACAGAACCCTCTCACCAACCCCCAATGTACCCAAAAGAAACACGACCCAGGTTCTCCCTGTCACAACTTTGCGTGCTAAGGCTTTTGGCACAGATCTTGCAAAGAGGAAACTGAGAGGAGTTTAGAAGCTGCCTGTGTATTTTGCTCAATACATAATTTATATTTTCCCTCAACGCTCTCCCTTGCTTCCTACTTTTCTGGAAGCCAAAGTGAAGGCTTCAGGCTTCCGACACCTGCGTGGGTCTCCCTCTATCCAGCAGTGTCAGAAGGAGACCTCAAGTTTTCAGCCTTTCTAAAAGAAAAAACTGCCAGCTGCCAAGCTAAACCCTCGCTGTGTGTCAAAGGTGAATGCTATTGAATGGCAGCATTAGAAACCTTGAGTCTGAACCACTTATTGAGTTAGCGCTGAGAGGCTGGGAATGTCATGGGCCAGGCAGTCCTGCAAAATTACTGTGGAATAGCAGAGCACGAGTTACAGAACAGCAAACCGGTATTGTAGTAAGCTGGAGCTGCTGGCACTCGTTTGCCATCAGCAGGGAGCTCTGGCTTATGGTGGCCTCTCATAACCTTGTGAATGAGGTGTAAGGGTTACGAAAATAATAATTAAAACAAATGCGGAGGAGAAAATTCACCAAAAGATGCCATTTCAGAGGAGCTGGATCTGTCTGTGAATTGAGGCTGTCAGTCAACACAGCAGAGGAGAGCATGGAAACATTCTGAAACAACACCCGAACGTTTCACTCTGGCAGTTTCAAAATAAAATGCTTTAGGTTTTCATTTCAAAATTGACCCAGATTAAATAACTAAGCTAAAAAAAAGCTTATGATGAACAGTTTCCTTCTGGTCTTCCTGTTTTGCAGCCATACCAAAAATGCTACATCAGTGCTGCTGCAGAGTGCTGTGGTACAGAAACCTGACCAGTATCACTCCACCACTTCTGGTCCTTTTTCTACCTGGATACAAGAACTGTTTTATTTATTTCCAATAACTTATTTTCAGTAATAGAGTTTGAAGGGGTTTTCATCAGCCTTTTGCTGGTGGATTGAAATGAGTCAAATGCTTGTGGCCAGTGGGGTAAAAGGCAGAAAAGCAGGGAAAAAAGTAATAACAAGAAACTTGCGGGGAAGGGGCGGGAAAGGAAAGGACTCAAAAACCCCGATAAGCACCTAAAGATGTTTGCACATAGTAGCTCACATAAAACTTCTGAGCATTTTTAATTTCCTGGCAAATATTGCAAAGGTTGCAGGCCAGCCCCAAGTCAGATCTGTCCTGCATGCCCCTAAACTCTCTGTGAAAACCAGTGAGTGCCAGGGATGTGCTACTCCCTGGGGACAGACACAGCTGTGACTAATTAGAGGTGGTGCACACTGGCAAAAGCAAGAAACTCCCCACCCTATAGACCTTTTTTTCTTTTTTTCTCACCTACTGGGGAGCAAATTCCAGCCAGAGTCCCAGCCCACCCTTTACATTGACAAGTGCCACCACTTTACACTCTCTCAATATCTGCAGCAGCAAAACCCCATTTGGATGAAAACAAAATAGAGAAACAGCTCGAGGCAGGTAAATAATATCCTGACACTAACCAGTGGCAAGAATTGAACTTGGATTAAATCTGCAAGGACTGCATTTGAACTTTTGTCAGTAAAGTCACGCAGCAAACTCAGTGAAACAGGTAACGTGCTTACACTTCTTCATGTGAGTTGTTTTACTGGGATCAGTGGGATTACTCACAAGCGGGGGAAAATTTTGCAGGGTTTGCCATCTCTTTTGTTTCATGTTTTTAGGCACACTGGTAAGATTGTCTAGGTATTGTTATAAGCTATTGTTCCACTGTTTACTTTTTAGGATGTACTTAGTGATATTTTTCAAAGCAACTCATTGTTTTCCTATAAATGTAGAAAACGAGAAATTAAATATCTACTTAATAAGAAGTAGCTACTTTAGAAAGAGAAGTAATCCAGGTAATTTAGTGATAAAACTTCAAATTACTTATCTGTTACTTCTCTCTGGGCTTAGAGAATAGTGCTTGACATCTGTATTTCACAGGGGATTCTAGCAAAACTACCTTATTCTGTCTAATTGGTCAGAAAAGTCTTTAACATTTATGACAGGGCACTCTCACTGTAAGAATATCAGCACATTGCGAGTGATGGATACGTTAAATCTGAAGTTGGTAACAGGTTCTCAGGGAAGGCTGTTGTTTTTATGGCTGTGCCAACCTCTTCCCAGTATGGTGCCATGACATGAGTTGGCTCTGGGTGAACCAGCTGGTGGCCTGGGAGTTGCACCTGATTACTGCCCTCTACCAAAATAGCCTACGACTGCCTCTGCACCGAGCTCCGGTCTGATCCAGGATGAAAGATGGATGGATGCCCGCCCAGTGCAGTCCCTGTAAACAGCAAACAGATTCCCAGGGAAGATTTTCCAAATGCTCTACAAAGGATTCAGGTACCCAGCTGCTAAAGGAACCTGGCTGAAAAATGCTCACCACGTTTCTTTATATGTATTTAATAAAAGTCACTCCTAACAAGCTTTAACTGTTCCCCCTGCCCTGTCTGATCACGGTTAGTACACTCATTTTGTGTAGTTGTGATTAGGAGTAGGGAAGATGCCTAACAAGCAAGATCTGGGAGGACCTTTTGGGTGTAAGAGGCAGCACAGAGGAAAGATGGCTGTGGTGTAAAAGGGTGAACAAGAGATTGAGGAACATCCATTTGCAATAGCAATTTCACAACATGAGAAAAGTCAAGAGGAGTAGGAAAGAGAGAGAGGGAGAAGCTAGAAGAAAATGAAAAGTCGGAGATAAATTCAAAGAGGGAAGAATCTGGTCAGGGAAATAGACGAGTATTGCAGGAATTGCAGTGAGGTCAGGTGGACTCTGTTAGAGAAAATAGAGCCAGACATTCATGAAAAAGGGATGTAGCATCATATAAATGAACCTTTACCACTAAATAAAGCAGAGGAGTGCCGTTCTTCATCCAGCCTTAAATAAAAGAGAGTGGAAGTGACAATTTGCCCTGAACTAGTGTAAAAAAGTTGTTGTCACAGACTTTTTGAAGGACAGGTTTGATGCTATGACTGCATCCTGAGAAACAGCTTAAAAGAAAGAGTGGTCAAATGGGTAGTTTACCTCATTTTTTCATGCTGGATTTACTTGCCTTTTCTTCCATATGCGCTCCTCATGGCACTGTCTGGGTTTTTTCCCCTTTCCTCAACATGAAATGCTTCGATGTCTTAACTGCTGGCTTGGAGATGTGCTAAGCTGAAGTGGAGGGCAGCTGTGCATTGGGTACATCCTGCAAAACAATGTTTAAATTTCTCTTGTTGTCAGCCACAGCACATCTCCAGCATTACATCTGTTACAAATATCCTGACGGGCCCTGACGGGGCAATGGCTGGGGAAAAAAAATCCCAAACCTATACCCTCTTTTGATTACAATAAAATTTCTTGTGACTATAAGAGTATCTGTATCTTATGCCTTTGCCTAAAGGCCAGCAAACAGCCTGGCCTCTACACATGCATGGCCGTTCAGTGACAGGCACAACTGGGTCTGATCTAGCCCCCACTGAAAGCGACTGAAGGCTTTCCTAAACAGCCAGAGGCTGCTGCATTGGGCACATTTTTGTGATGAGAAAAATCTCTTGAGCAGGCAAAGAATGCATTTGTTTTCCCAGAGACTACAGTCTTCCCACCCACGAAGCATCCACACCTTTACTCATGCAACAGATAAAAGGACTGAAAGCAAGATAGGGTTTAGGCAGGTTGCTCCATAAAGAAGAGCTTCAGTCTTGCTTTTTGTGTAGATCATACTATATTGGGCCACTATTTCACCCAATAGCAGTATACCTGATAATACAGATGTGCTGGTGGTGCCATAATCAATCTTTAAAAAAATGTGTTAAGCGTATGCATGTTTGTCAGAGGGATGAGGTACCCTGTAGAAAGTTAATGAAAGTTAACTGTAATGTGACTTTCATTTAAGGTTTGCTCCTAAAGGAAAGAAGTGCTGGTGAATCATAGAATGGGAGTGTGAGTTGATGAGAGGTCCAGTCATTAGCAACAGAGCATTGTTCACATCACTTAATAAGCTTGTCATGTGTTGGCCAACCTACAAAGCTGAGATGACAGCTGTACAAGATTCCCTGTAGCCTCAAGGTAGTGCATAGCAATAAACAGGCAGACACTAGAATGGGAGGGAAACTTGCAAATGAAAAGTCTTCATTCTGTTTTTACAAGCACTGAATCATGTTCAACGCTCTCTGTTAAATTTTACTCTTTGTTCAGTAGCTAAATACAGGAAAACGCCAGTTTTCGGTGGAATTACATCGTTATAAGCGCAGAGTTGCCAAGAACAGAATTTCACCTTTATATCTGCAACCTTTTATGCGCTAGTCCTAGAAATTATGAGGAAAACCTTCCCTGAAATACCATACCAGAGCCCTCTTACCCCAGGCTACAAGCATGTACATAAAAAAGGTCGTACCACAACACAGAAAGCAACAACATACAAAACTGCTTTTTGTGTTGACAGAGGTTTAACGCTGTGAACTTAGTATACCTGTAGGAAAAACGAGCAATTCTCTTTGGTTTGGGAGGGAACGTGATCTTATTGAAATAATCCTTCAGATAGAAAGTCTCCTGTAGACTTGATGGTGAAAATTGTTGGTAGCAGCTAATGATTTTCCATACTCCCACCATAAGCCTGTGGAAAGATTTGGCAATAGGAAGTCTAGTCCTTTCTGAAAATTAAGTCCCCTTAATTTGGTTCATAGAAGCTATAAGAAGACAGAGGCACTCTGCACCCTTAGCTGTTTCTGAAACTCTTGGTCATAGTGTGTACTCACCTATCAAATTTTTTTGAAGTCCCTGTTCCCAAAGTTTCAATGCCCAGTAGCATCAAAATATAAATCATGGCAACAGTGTATGCTTTCCCAATCACTACCTCCGATATTTCTATTTAATAAGTAGATCCTCCTGGTTTAGATTCAGTGAACATTCAAGGTGATCAGGGAAAGTTGGTGCAGGTTTCCATTTTGCTGGAGGGATTATGTTGGCCTGCCAGGACCTAACTGAAAAAAGTGATGTGGAACAAAGACCTGGAATGGAAGGTGGGATCCCCGGGGAAGAAATCTTTCCAAATCCTACTGCAGTCAGTACCTTGACCGGTGGAAACTTCTGGATATCCTGGAGCTCTGTTTCTCTTTGCTCCACATTACTCACCATCAACAGTAGAGTGATCTTGCTCTTTCCAGGAGCAAATCCCTTGTAACAAGGTGGCATCGTCATCTTTCTAGGCCAATTTGCCAGTGGATCAATGATAAAATACATTTCACTGTCAATTCATATCATATGAGTTTCTTGCCCCGCAGCGTAAGTGAACAGCCCTTAGCCGGAGGTGTGTGGGGGTCTGTTTGAGAAACTGCAGTGAATGGGGCAGGGATATCTTTCCCAGACTGAACCTCTGAATGCTACTTGCTGCCTATTCATCTCTGAAAACATACAACCGAACATTGTTCAAAGGTGTTTCTTCCCTGGCAAAGTCTCATGCCAAGTGCCCTCAAGGGAAAGCATTTGGGGAATCCTTGGATCTCCTCTGATTGCAGCAACACAGCACATCAAACTTCAGAACAGACCACACAGATGGATAAAATGTCAGCAGAAGGAAACCCATGAAAGGAGACTGCTTACTGAGATATCGACAGAAATCACCGTTTGAAACATCTGAAGGCTTGCTCTAATGCCTACTGAACTCAATGAAAAGAATGTCACTGGAAGGGAGCCCCTGGTTTTTGAACCATCGTCTTAAAATAAGCACATTTTGTTTAGGTTTATTTATTTTGTCTTTGAGAGCTGGCAACGGCTTATTTGCTTAAAGCTAGCTATGTAGAGTTTGTGAGATTGTACGCAGCTTCAGGCATGCTGGGGCTGCAACTTAATCCCCTCACAGAGCTGTCCTGCTAGGGAAGTACATTACGTGTCTTTTATTTTGCTCTGTCGCTTTAAAAACCAGAACTGTCTCCTTATCTGTACATTTATCTGACTTTAAGGTCTTATGACTGTGAACACTGCTAAGAACAAAAAGGTGTTAACATGCACATTCAAGGGAAGGGAGCCTTTGTGCCTTACAGTGAATCCTAGGACTTCCACTGAAAGTGGTTGCAGCTTATTTTGATTCCTTTAAAATCTGAAGAGTGGCTGTCACCTGGTTTAGTTTCATTTCTTCCTCTGTGAAGTCTGAGAAGGGGTAACGTGCCAACTAATCAGGAGCACATCAGCTCTTACGTACTATTTCCTCCTGTGCCCCTTTAGGGAAGTTAATGAAAAACCACCGAGAAGTTATGTCTGAATAATTTCTCTCTCACTGGGGGTACTACAAATCTTCTATTAACCCAGGCAGGCCAAGGAGAGGACAGTCTCTGGATGTGGCAGGCTTGGTGGTATTGTAGCTAAGGTTCCCTTCTGAGGTCTCTGAAAGCCCTTCCCTGTACTCATCACAAAGCTTTGCCTACAGAGTCCATTCTAACTGGCTTATCCATGGTGCAGTATCTGATACTCTCCACCAAAATCACATAGTTATAAAGTTACAAAGTTATATGTCTTTTATATATATACACACACACACACACACATATATTCTTGTCCAGCAAGTATATAACTTGCTGTGCAAACCCATCACTGTTCAGGAGTCTCTCGTGTTCCCAACCACTTTTGAGCTCCTAGAACAGTTTAGGAGCTCCAGATGCATACGAAGGCATGACTTTAAGAGATAGAGACTACATATATTCAACCCAAAAGCCATGCTGCTTTTAAGAGGAGAGCATGACAGAGTGGTTAGTGTTGCCTTCGATCTGCACATGACAGAGTGGAGAAAAAAGTGTCAAGACAGGTAGAAATGTACACTCATGCACCTGCAAGAAGTGACAGGAGGGGGACGACAGAGACACAGAGATCAAGGAACACACCTCAGAGCCAGATGAGGTAAGGGAGTAAAAAAGGGGGAACATCAGTGAAGTGGCAGTGCTGCATTTCTGTAACTGTTTGTTCCTAGAAACTGTATTGCCAGCCTCCGGGGTTTATGCACTCTACAACTGTTGAGCAAGTTTTTGCTACTGATCTGAACAGTTTACAGTTTAAACCGTATATAAGACATTACTGGTTGTCCCTTCAGGCTTGGACAGTGACACAGAAAGTGGCAGTAATTTGCTGAGGAAGTCTCCAAGAGGGCAGAGAATTCAACATCAAAGCAGCTAAACTCTACTCTAGCTGCCCTGAGAATAAAACAGCTTTCTAGAGCTTAACTCTTTAGGGCTGAATGGGCCAAATATATGCCAGCTCTCTTCCTTTAAGTTTGCTTTCTCTGCCTGCTCTTAATAAATGTCTGAGTTTGTTTTCTTTTCTATTTAGACCTTTTGGGACTTTTACGATTTTAAGCTAAAGGGCACTTCAATTCTGTCTTCTTCCAAAAGGTGGTACAGAATGAGCTGATGCACATCCTTGAAGATCAGATGTGAAACACGATGAAAATCCTGCCTGGGTTCCCAGGCAGCCAGCGGAGTGAAGCGGAAGCACAAGTTCCCCCCAAATGCAAATTGATCTGTGGCACTACAAAGTAGGAGGCAATTACTGTAAAAGACTGGAATTGTATCTATTAATTTGCTTTTGTTTGCTTGTACAAAGTAGGCTGTTTCTTTATTCCCTTTTATTCCCTTTCAAGCCAGAGAATAAATTTCCTGTGAGGTTGAACATACGAGTCTTTGAAGAAAGCCCTGGTACCTAACAAAACACAACTGTACCTTATACACGCATGCAAAAGAGAAGATATTCCATTACTTTAGCTTCATTTTTCTTTTGTTCAGACATTTCTGTGGCATTCAGTGGAAAGACAGCTGTTGTATGGGAGGCACAGTAAATGCTAATTAAATAAAATATTAAAACAATCTGCATCAAAGTTGAGTAGAAGTGATCAACAACAGATTTCCTTCTGTATTACTTAGGAAATTCATGCATTTCTATATCATTTGGTAATAATGCATAATGCACGTACTTTATGTGGTACTGAAATATTATGCTGTGGCCAATGACATAATATCATAAGAAAAACCTCAAATAGCATTTCCAGAGGGTAGCAGTTAGCCAGTTATGTCTTGATATCAGAGCCTGGACAGCAGCCCTGAAATTGTCTAAGTTGAGGAATATGTGAGAAAACCCACTTTGGTCAGTATCCTAAATAGAAGTCGATACTCATTTATATATTTTTAATAAGTTATGGTCTGCTTTAAGTAACCTGCTTAGGTCAGGTTCATTAAAAGCCTACTTACTTCGGGACTGTTTAACATTAGTCACCAGATGAGAATGACTTTCCTGGGAACGGAGGTGTGGTTTTAGCAAGTATGCGCCCACTTCTACGTCAGTGCAGGAAAAATATTTTTGTCCTTTCTGAACCCTTTAAGCAACACGTGCAAATGGTGACTCTTTCAGATACACTCAGATTCCCTGTATTTAATGATGGAAACAGGGAAGAAGGGATTTTTCGTAGGGTTAAACTGTACCTTAATCACAGCCAGATGTCTGGTTGCAGAGGGTGTTTCAAAGGAGCGGTACCCCGGGAGCATTTTCACAGTTGCGGGGAGATTGTGTGCACGTGCATGTGCGTGCCGAACAAGCAGTAATCTAACACTCGTCCTCCAAGGAAAGAGTCAGTCTGCTGTTCACTGGGGAGGGAAACCTGATAACAGATCCCAAGGAAACCACAGTGAGTATTACATCTTTCATCTAAGTCTTTATGGAAACGGTCAGCTACGAGGAGCTGGCTTACGTGGTCCTGTTGTTGACGAGGAGGGGAGAGTTCAAGCTCATCTAGAAAAGAATTGCAAGAAGTAATAGTGCCAGGGAAAGGCCGTTGCTGAGGACCTGACCTCTACATTGTATGTATTTCAGGGAGGTTTACCTCAAATTAGTGCTAGTCTGGCCCAGAGTGCACCTTGCATTTTAGTTTCATCTGAAAGTCACCCTGTTCATGTGTCCTGTGAGTGCTCCACGGTGTGAGCCAAAGCTTTGCCCAGGGAATGGGTAGGAGGTTTGCTTCAAAAGCACATTCCCGATTCACA
Source organism: Pygoscelis adeliae (assembly GCF_000699105.1). Classification (NCBI taxonomy): domain Eukaryota; kingdom Metazoa; phylum Chordata; class Aves; order Sphenisciformes; family Spheniscidae; genus Pygoscelis; species Pygoscelis adeliae. Next base: position 2,044,246 of record NW_008825113.1, read on the forward strand.
CTGAAGTACCAGTGGGGATGCACCCTCGGGCGTTTCGACATCAGATACACTGGATGGAATTGAACACTAGGATAGTTTGGCAACTAGCTGAAGCTACCCCAGGGCTGTTAGCAACTACCCTTGGGAACCTGAGGTAATAGATAAGTTCCCAGAAGAATGGAAAAGAGGGAAGCCAGCTCTAGGATATCTAGCATGCTTTCTTGGTCTGTCTGCCTGTGAGCAGCTAGAAGGTAAGATGGCATGGAGGAGCAGCTAACAAAGACAAAGAAAACAAGCATCAGGTGTGATCCCCGTGTATTAACTCCTTGGGAGAGGAAAGACACAGCACTCTTACTGATGCTACTGAAACAGTGGAAACCACAAACACAACACAAGTCTAAAATCCTGAAAGATCTTGATGCCGTGAGCAACAGTGTGAATAAAAAGGGTGAAATTCAGTCAGTCCAAGTCCAAGTTCAAGTTCTTATATTCAGTAATAATCAGACACACAAATACCGGCTGGAGAAACACTGGCTTGGCAGAAGTTCTGCAGAGGAAGATATGGGCCTTGTAGTCCACATGGTGCAAACATGTTATGTGGCTACAGAAGAAGCAAGTGCTGACTGTCACGGGCAAGTCACACAACATAGTCTTTCTGTTCGAGTCAGTACTGACAAAACCCCAGCGCGAGTGCTGTGCCCTCCACGGTTCACCATAGTTCAAGAATGTGGGCAAACTGAAGAGACCTATGGAGAAGGCCTTGAAAAATGTGGTCTGTAGGACAGATTCAGCTGGGGTGGTTTCCCAGTCTCTCAAGGGAGAGCTGATACTTGTCTTCAAACCTGTCACAGGCTAACAAGTAGGAAGGGAGTAAGCTGTGCTCCGTATTCACTGTAGGTAGACAGGAGTGATGGTCTTCAACTGCAGGCAGGGAGACTTAGGCTAAACATGAGGAAAAACTTTCTACAGCCTAGAATAATCAAGCACCAGAATGAACTGTCTAGGGAGGCTGCAAACTCACCATCACTGGAAGTTTTGAAGAGCAG
>NW_008825113.1:2045291-2063669 GCF_000699105.1 Pygoscelis adeliae
TGGTCCTGCCCATTGATATAGCTGGTCCTACTTATATTTTACAGATGGAAGTGGTGACCTCCTAGGTCTCTTCTAACTCTCTAGCTCTGTGTTTCTATCAAGAGACACGACCTAGCCAGCCCTTCCCTCCACATAGGTAGTCTGTGTTGTTGGTCAGCCTACACCCAGGGGACAGTTACCCTGACTGTGTATCCTGGCTTCAAGAAAAAAAGGGTCATTCTCCACTTTGGAAGGCAGGACACTGCTCTACAGCCCACGTCGGACTGCAGTTCTTGCTGTGGTGTTGGTACCACATCTAAAATCTTCAGATATCACAAGATAGCCACAACAAGCCACAGGACAGGCTTCAAAGCATGCCTGGAGAGAAAAATATTTGAAATTCATCCTCCATCATGATGCAAAAAAAATAAAACATTGACCATTCTTTGAAAAAATAATAATCTTCTCTTCTTCATAATGTGGTGCTTCCAGTGGAACATGAAACACTGTTACTTTTACAACAGGGTCACAAAATCTGAAATGCTGTGTCAGCTACATAGCATTGAAAAAAAAAAGAAGAAATAAAAATGTGAGTTACAAGCTGCCTGTGCCTTAGAAAGAGCACCTCACTGTGTGCAGAGTAGTGATCACGCTTGCATCTTTCAGCTATTGCAGGATATTCTGCCAAGATGTAGCAACTTAGAAGGAGCCTTTGATAATCTAATCTCTCTCCTTCCCTGCCCACCACAGTCTTGCAAGTGCACACTGTGTGGTGCAATTTAATTGCTCCTGCAGCAGCATCCACCTCCACAAGCACCTGGCGTGACATCTTGCAACAATATTTTATCCATTTAATTTGCCCACTTTATGCATTTAATTTTTATTTGCCTCCACTCAATGCTCACAAGACCTTCAAAGGGAAAAAAGCTTGATGTGAATGATTTCTACAAACTGCAGCTCAGGTAATAGTTTGGAAAAGGCCAACAGTATGCCTGTGTTCAGGGGTCCAAGGCAGATGCAAACAGTAACCTATCAGCAGATCTGACATGTAAAGAATAAGGGTCGAAAGAGCTTAATGGATAGATCCTAGCAGCAATTTTTCATGACATTTTTGCATGTTTTTTTTCTTCTTGCAGAAGAGGATCTGGCCTTTTTAAAGGTTGCATTTAGGGCATGGCATTCTTGTACTGAGTTGTATTTAGCCTGATGTGACAAGTAGTGCACTCCTCAAAACAGAGGCAAGCCAAACACTCCCTGTAGTAAAAAATGAATGAATATGTAAAGAAAGTCCATTGCCAAATAGTCATAAAAACTTCCTGATAAGCACCCGCACACGGAGTTTGTGTGACAAGCTGGATGCTCCCTTGAGACGAGAGCAGCATGCAGGCTGTCGTACCACTGCTAGCAATGACTGCTCTTCCCTTTCACCTGGCAATGCTGAAGTACCCTGATCCAGTGGGAGCCAAGTCAGGTTCTTTCCAGGGACTGAGCAAGTTGCAGCAGACTGTGCCTGCAAGTTGTTTTCCTCCTCCCCCCCTCCCCCCCTTCCCTTTGCTCCCTCCCAGGTGCTGTGTTTCTGCTGTGGTCCATGGGCACAGGCTGCGCTCCTGCCTCCTGACACCTCGTATCACTTACCTCTCCCCGGGCACTAACCTTCGTGACCTGGTGGGAGGGAAAGGGTAGGGCTACGCATCCCTCTGCGCCACCGCCAGCTTCGCAGCTGTGCCAGAGATCGTGTCGGGACGTTAGCGGCAACCAGCTTTTCCGACATGACACGCAGCTACACTGGCTGCAGCCGCACGAGGCTGGGAAGGGTAGAGCTACCCCTTTTTTCATTAAGCATATTTATAAACATACAGTACACAAGCATTTTTCCTTTCTTCACAGTGACGGATGATTATATGTCTATGAAATGTTTTCATTTATTTGGCGCCAGAGTAATCAAAATCAGTTGAAACTGTGGCGATGAAGGGAAGGAAAACAAGTAGGCGTGGGATTGACTGTGCCTCTCGCTCCCTGGGCTGTCCAAGGGTAGTAGCTGGCAAAAGCGCACCCCTTGCAGATGAACATCTTATTCAGCTGGTAATTGTTCCCAGTCGTGCTCATGGCCTCTGTCCATTAAGGATGTAGCCCTGCATAACTTTAAAAGCAATTGACTCCACTCTGGAAACGCTGTGGGAGCGTCTGAGCCAGCATGTGCGTGACTCCGCTTAGGCAGAAGAGAACTGGTCCCAGAAAACCTTTGTGAATGAAATTTTCATGCTTTCATGTCTGCCCCAGTGCAGATTCTGGGTCAGTCCTTCTGATCTCAAACATCCGGTTTAAACGGGTGTTTTCCACTACATAGATACAAAAATATTTCCATTATAAGCCTGTAATGGCTCTGCATAGGCAAGCAAGGGGGATGAGGTAGGACAAGGGAGTTTAGGAGACTGTGTCAAAGACACCAATGTAAAAAGAAAAAAAACCCTCAGAAACCAAAAAACCCCCAAGTTTCTTTGCTTGTCAGATAAAAACATAACAACATCGTATGTTCATCTTCTCAAAGCCAGATGGTAAAGATTTCAGCGACGATGTTTCTGTTTGCATTTCTTCCCTCCTCCTTCCCCACATTTTCACAGTCAGCAAGGACCGGAGCCGGCTGCGTGTCCGCAGATAGCTGCAGAGGTGGCCCATGCTGCTCCTTCCGCAGGACCTTCCCGGGGCATTCCCTGCTTCCTCCAGAAAAAGATGCCGTCCAAGTACTCCACCTCTGACATTACGCACGAGCTGGTCACTGGCCGCATTTGCAAATAACATGCCTGCAAACCACAGGCTTGATTTAACGCTGAAGAGGCTCTGTCTCCTTCAGCTGGCGTCTGGGGCGTGCGTGAAGCTGCGTAGAGCAAACAGCAGGGCACAGTGGCTGGTTGCAATGCGATGAGTGGTTAAAGGGGGCTGCAGGTACCGCTTGCCTTTTCTCCCATCAGACTGAGCAGTTTATCACCTCTGAAGCATGCCTGGTCTTCAGCGGTCAAAAGTGAAAGCTAAACAGCAGCTTCACATACAACATTGTGTTTACTTGAACCACATGGGATCAGCACAGAAGAGCTGGAAATTCGTCGTTCTCTTACATCAAAAGAAAACAAAAAAACCCCGGCAATTCAACCACTGAGGCCAAACAGGTTTGAGGAAAATACCTATTCTCTCGCTCCCAGTCAGCTTTTTTTTACTAGGCCCTGTGGAGCAGCTTGAAAACAACTCCACTTCCCCCCCTCAAAACAGAGTCATTCCTCTGCGTCTTCTCATTAAAATGATGTGTCTATATATACATATATATATGTATGTATAAATCAAGCCCCCAAACCTCCCGAACTGGCTCTTGTCAACTGTGCTCACACCTCACTTTACATTAGTAGACATCATTGAGCACTTCCATATTTTTTTATTAATGGAGCAAAACCACGTCCCTGAAAAGCAGCAAGAGCTCAGTGTTCATGGCTGACGCTGCCAGTGCAATGGAAAAAAATCCTTCTGGACAGACTGGCTGCCTTGAGGCCATTCTCTTCACAGCGGGCAGGTCTCCAAGCACATCCCCAGGGCAGTGAAGTGGACCCGCTGCAGAAGGGTGGCTCAGCAAGCCGGTCGGGGGCCAGGCTACCCCCAGGGTGGCTGTGTAGGTTGGAAGTCAGCAGGCTGTGGAGTCTGCTGTATGTGAGCATGCCTGCTCACAAAACACTCCAGAAAAATCATTTTTAAAAGGTGGAGAGGAGGAAGAGGGGAAAAAAATGGCTTTTGAGACAAGTTGTCTTCTCACTTCAGGAGAATTCAGTAAACAATCTTAATTTCTGGGTAAAACTTACTTCCCCAGAGCATGTCATGTCATCTCACTGTGGCCACTGCACTGTTCAAGGCTGATAATGTGGATGCTGTTGCTGCTCAGGGAAACTTGTTAAAACAGCTGGCAAACATCCTGCTGTTTTACTGGCCAGTCTAAGAGATGGCTAAATAATATGGGATAATTTATATGGAGGGACTTCTTCAGCATCTGATCTTATTGGCTAGTAGGACGGATGACCATTTGCAGAGAATTGACTAAACTTCCTCTTCAAGGATATATTAGACAGCATATGCACTCCAGAGGCTCCAGCCCAAGAGGTTTTTCCTTTTGATAGACTGCCTCTTGGCAGACAAGCAGGAGCACTGACTTCTGGGGACTCCAACCTCTGTCCTCACAGCTTTCAAAAACTATTCAGGGTGACAAAGCTGTAGGACACACAAGCAGTATCCTTACTGACTCCACTTGTGACTATCTTGTCAGCCTGCAAGGTTGAGCTATTTGCAGACATCAAAAGAAAATGAATGTTACCCATCTGGTAATCTACAAGTAAATGATCTGTCTATCCATCTGTCTATCCGTGTAACAGTAACTGGTTAACTTAAGGTACTCAAGATCTGAAAGAAGTTTCAGTTTGTCTATTGTGCAGCCAAATATAGTGCCTGCCTGGTTAGATCAGTTTTAAAATGTGAACGGGTCTTTATGTCAGTGTGAGACAGAGAGAGAGAGAAAGTAAGAGTGGGAAACCAGGCAGGCTCCTAAATCTGTCAAAATACACTATGATCATGTCAACACATGTAACAGACCACTTGACAGTGGACTGCCAAGCTGCTTCATATGTTTACAGACATACATTCAACTTATTTACATTCCTCTAAATCCCTTCTCCGACTAAATATAGATGGAATAAAAAAGACCGCAACAGTAAAAATTAAGAGACAGGAAAGAGGACTCCTCTGGAGAGTCTGGTATTCAAAACAGCAAAATTTCAGTCTTCACCAGTACATGCTAAAGCACAGAAACATCTGTTTCATTCTCCCAATGTCGGAGCTGGAGCAATTGCTTGGGAGAAGTCCCCCGCATGGCTAAGGGCAGAGCCTGGCTCTCCCAAAGCTTGCGCCAAAGCTTTCTCCGCTCCCCTGAGAATTGCCTGGGCTTGCTCATCTTCTGGGAGTTGAGACCTACCAAGGTAAGTGGCATTTATTCCTAGGTGCTCAGGGAAGAGGAAGCTGAAAAAAAGCCTATGTGACTTTACCGCAGAGTTCAAAAAGACTCAAGGACTAGACTGCAGGCAGAAAACACACTGCAAACGCTGCATGCGGCTTGTTTTGAATATCACTAAAAACTTGCACTCTCTGTTTCTGCTTTTTGATCTGCTCTGCATTTCCTTACATGGCCTGTAAACAGGCCAGCTCTCCGCCAGCTGCCATCCCCTGGAGCTCTCACCAAGCTTTGGGGTAGACCCAAAAGGATGCCTGTGCACAAGACAATGGTTAAAATGTGCAGTTTGTGTCTCATCTGCATTTTTGACCAGACAGACAGAAAACAGCACTTGCCGTGCTGACTTGAAAGTCTTTTAACTGCTCTGCGTTGGTTCCTCCACAACTTAGATAAGGACAGCAAAATGCTCCTGCCTTGTACAGGAAATACATTCATATTCACTTGGAAAGTGCTACAGGTGTCAAGTATTACCTGTCAAGTTATTAACTTTAAATGTTATATACGTAATGTTTACAGCAGAGGAAAATACTGTGGGGGCAGAGTTAACTGCAAAGAGTTATCACAGTTCTATTGGCAGTAAAACAAATTATTTCAGCTATGGAGCTGCGTGGGTATGTTTCTTCTGTGGTGCACTAGAGGTCTGTAAAGTCAGGTTAAAAGCACACAGATTATCCTTGATAGTTTAAGTATATAATTAAAACCTGCATTTATAAGCATCTAATTAAAACTGCACCTTCAACATATTCCGTCCGTATTACGGACATGCATTACTTCTCCAAAAGCAATCTACCTCTTCCTTAACCTACCTCTCATGCAGGGGTACGTAGATATCTGCCAGAGACTCAAGAACATCTACTGTTGGAAGACCTGGGACATTTTAACATTTACAGATAATTCTGTGTGTATCAAAAGACAAATGGCTCCCAATCTGATGGTCTGTGTATACGTCTGAGGGAACACAAATACGGTCAACTTAACTTTCATGAGTAGTGGGATAAGGATGAAATCCGCGTTGGAACTTTTAAACTGCCTTGTCTTGTGGACCGAGTCAGATACTTAACGTTATTTGGACATGACCGCTGCGACTAAACTCCTTTCTTACGGTGGCTCTTAGGAAGAGAGCGTTACAGAGTGAGCATCTCCCGCAGTGCTGCCTGCTCTCAGCACACAGAAAACGTGGTGTCCAAAGGTGGCCACAGACAGCACACAACAATCCTAACACCTAATGGTTGCACGTGACTTCAAATGTTTTACAAAATGATTAAGTAAGCCTCTCTGCATCTTTGTGAGATATGTAAAAATCATCTCACTTGGAGAAAAAGAAGTGATTAGCTAAAGGCCAGAGGGAGGCTTGTGTTTGAACTCTTTAAGCGATTACTGGAATCAAGGGAGCCTCCTAAGTGCCAAAATTTTCTTTTAGATGCCTGGAGCTCCTGGGAAACCATGCACTTCTCTCATAGTGAAACTACGAAAGCTGTCACCAGTGTGGAGCAGTCATTGTTGAAATGGTGTTAAAGACAATTATTTTGAACAATTCTTGTTTTGCTTTTATTCTAAGGCAGGCGTCATGTTATGTTTAAACTGCAGGCAGGAAGTACTACTGCTGTAAACCACTCCTGTTTCCCTGCAATTATAAGCTGCAAAGACTCTCTCTTTACGCTTCTGTAACCTAGAAAAGTCCTGGCTGAGTCACCGGTGCAGCCTTATGAATTTATTTTGCAGAGCTGTTGGCATTTCAACATCAGAGCAGAGGAGAAACTACTGACTAGTGTGTCCCTTCATGACAGACCTTACACAGGCATACCCGGCTGGTTATTTTTTCATACTGACAAAGCAGTGGAAAGCCAACAGGTTTTAGGCTTTCAGGACAGAATCAGTTAAAAAGAGTGCATTATCTGACTACAGCACATGGCTTTCCCACTTGGTTAACAATCTCCCACATCCATCCTGAGCTACCTCAGTCTCTCTTGGTGGTGTAGGCCAGGGCCACCACTGCATGGCTGTCACCTGTGGAGCCTCTTCATTGCTAACAAGCGCTAAAGAAAGCGCTTGGCTGTCGTAGCCCTAGAGCTGGTTTGCTTTTAAATGGCTGTGACTTTAGTTATTGCTTGCTAGACTTTTCCATAGATAGGCTCAGTCATTCCACTGCTCTCAGCCCTTTGAGCCTCTGACTGGGCTTAAAAATCTGGGCAGTGCCAAATGACCCATGTTTCTCCCCAGAACTTGCAGGGCTCGAAAAATTAAAATACTTTTGCTGAGTTTCATAAAAGAGGAAGGTGTTTAAGGGGGGAGGGAAGGGGCTGAGTTAAGGAAATCCCCTCACTGATCCCTTGGAGCTGCCACATGTTTTAGGGACCGAGGTGTCCCCAGGTGGAGGATACACACACACTCCTGTAAACAGCACCTCTCCAGCTAACCCAGAGTTTGGAACTGGTGCTTGCTACTCCCTTAAAACAAAGCTACTGCTGAGGGCAGGTGCAGATCCAGACCTTCAGCCTTGGTCCGAAGAAACTGCTTGTTTGACCCCAGCAAGGCAAAGTCTTTCCATTAAGCCCAGCTGTGTGCCTCCTTTCCCTTATTGACCTGAAAATAAGAAGTTATTTCATAACTATTTATTATGGTTTTGCATTCTGCGAGGCCTTTTGCTGAATGCATCGTTCCTCCAGCTGTCGTGTCTGGTTTCTCGTCATTTCTCCAGTACAGCTCCCAGATCTTCCCCAGCTCTCCATCTTCCCCTCCTCCTCCATCACCAGCTTTTCTCTCTATGGCCCCTAAGCATCCTCACCTTCACACCACTTCCATCTCCTGTCCCCAGACTCAATGCCCTCAGCTCCCTCCCAGGTGCCGTACTTCTCCTCCTGTGTCCCCTGCCAGCGGCTGCACAGGGGACAGCCGGTGGCTGTGGCTGCACCAGAGCCCGTGGTGCTTGGGCTCCCCAGGTAGGCAGGCTGCCTGGATGGCCTCTGTCTCCCGGGACAGATAGGGCTGAGCTCTACCTGCCCTTCCTGGTAATCTCTGGCGCTTCTACTTGCCATCAAAATTTTGGTTGAAAGTGGCTACTTCTCCAAATGTTATTACTGGGGAACAACAAGAGATCTTGTGGCTGGACAGGTATTGTTTCCTTGGAAAGCAACCTAGAAATGCAAAGTGTTCATCTTGGTTGCCTGTTTATTTTGTTTTTCACTGTAGTATTGATAAGCAGGGATGAAAACACGCAACACTCTCTGACAAAGAAGAAAAACATTTTTTTCTGCTTTGCAGCAAAAAATGGCCCAGTCAAGAAGAGTGAAATTCATTCACTTAAACATGGGCATGCTGTGTCATTTGTGGTGCTCTAACTCACCTGCCTGGCTTCCAGCCACTTCTCCAGAGAAACCCCCACGGGTTCTGCAGTATCAATGACAGCAGGATCAAGCCCTAAGGCTGAATGTGCCCTCTGGTCCCAGGCGACAGGAGCAGAGCAGGACACCCTTTAGCCAGTCTCCAGGACTGCAGTTCATTGTGCCCTTCTCCCAGCCTGGGAGGTTTCTTCTGGCTGTGTAAAAGCCAAAACCACTAGCATTTAGTTACCATCACTATTGTTTATTTGGTGTCATATTTTTGCATTCAGTACCACCTTCTGGTAAAATAATCTTTATGTTCTTTGCTTTTTTCACCTTGTTTGTATTTCTTCTTTCACCCTGTTCTCTGTCTTACTTTTAGATTCCTTTCCCTATGCGGTCCCCTCAAATATATCCATCTGAGTGAGCACTGCAGAGAGATTACAGGATGGGCAACTTTTTACTTTCCCGAGACTTTGGTTCACATTATCCACGAACTTCAGACAACCTCATTATACTGTACTTTGCCTTTGAAAGATCTGTTCTGCAACCAGAAAGCTACTTACTTAAAAAAGGAAGGCTATCTTATACAAAGTGCAACTATACCACTTATATACCAACAGACACTGCATGTGCCAGACGGGGGCCAGAAATCACGTATCTGAAACCTCTGCAGCAGAGGAGTATTCCCCTCTGTGTGCCTGCTCCAGGGGCAAACTCTTGCTTCTGGAATTTGCTTCCTCTAAGAGTTTGCCAGAGCTAGCCTTCGGGGGTCTGGAGGGCACAGTGGTGAGGAGGCTTGCTTTGGCAAGCCCCTGGGCTCTGCTTAGCACATTGTTATGGGGAGACATTCAAAATCAAGAAAAGAAAGGCGGTTGTTGGGCCAAAGTGGAAGTGGCTAGGTGTTATTCACTTGAATTGCCAGAGTGTATTTTTAAATTTGGAGAATTGCCCAGAAATGGTCTGTTCTGTGCAAAATAAAGGTCCTACCATGAATACATATGTGTATGCATAAATATACATTCATATAAGTATATCCTCTCCTGCTCCCTGCCCACCTCCTCCAAAAATGACTAAGAGTGCATGAGAAGGAGAAAACGTCTTGTGCCACTCGATCCACGTTAATTGATACGAATCTCTAAGATCAGATCTTTCATACTGAGAAGTGTGCTCTGTCATCTGAGTCACCTCTTGGTTCTCAGCACCAGCTTTGTACCTTGTGGTCTGATGTTCTTCTCTCTCTTCAAATATCTGCATTTTTCAGTCTTCCTCGCTTCCATGTCCTCTGAGTTCCTGGAAGTCTGTTTCCTCTGTCTGGCAAATCTTTCTGGCTATTGCCTGGGCCATATCCTTCATTAGGGATTGCTAGGATCCTACTTATGGTTAGCTGTACTTCACAGGGTCCTGTTTCTCCAAATTCTGCCTTTACTGTTGGCATCACTTCTTTCTCTATCTTTAGGCTGAGGGGAGCATATTCAACATGAATTCAGTCAAAAGAACTGGGGCAAGTTATAGCACCAATTAATATGTGTCCTCTCTGTTTCCAGGTTCATTTTTCAGGACGCACGTCCCCCTTCTTTGCCTCCCGCTTTTCTTCTATCTCGTTTGCTTGTACAACAGTAGGAGCCAGCATCCTCAGGAGCAATCTGGGGCCCAGTGTCTACAGGAAGAGAAACAAAGCCAAACCTGTACTGTCGCCGCATGAGACAAATGAAACGGTCAGAAAGAAGGAAGCACTCACCCCCATTTTACGGAGGGAACGCAGGCAAAAAGAGAGGAAATGACTTTTCTGAGGCTGAATGGGAAGCAGCCTGACAGGACTTTTTACAAGCTAGCAGTGAAGTAGACTGCTGCCCATCTTGCTTGTCTTCCTGTTTCTACCTAAAGCTTTGACAGACTCCCCGGGTTGCCACCCCATGCCTCGACTCCATCGAACCCCCATGTTTGGACTGAAAAGCTTCCCATCAGATGTGTTCTTCTTATCTTAGCTGTCTTTTGTTGTTGCTGCTGCTGCTGTGCTTTGTGTATGAGTAGGGTTTGTGCAGCCTGTTTCTTTCTGTGTCCCTGCTGAATGAGTTAAGATGCAAACACAAATACAATAAAGGTCAGAATTTCACAACCAAACTCCACCAAAGAAGAAAGTATTGTTAGAAAGCAGGATGTTTACACACATATTTGCATGGCCATGATGCAAATGACCTTGAGCATTTTGCTTAAGGAAATTACAAATTTCTAGTATGGATTAAAAGCAACACAGGAGTCAGGAAGAAAGAAGAGAGAATAATGGATAAATAAAATTCTTTTTAACTAACTGCGGTCTCACATGTACCCAGGTAGCCACTTTTGCAAAAACACTGTGAACATTTGCAGGCTAAACCCATTCTGATGGGAGAGGTAACATTCCCCTGAATCGCTTCTGGGAAGGTAAAGGGCCACCCTGGCTCACATCTGAGCAACATCTTGAGCAGAGCGAAGATTCTGCTCAGCATGAGCTACAGCGACAATAATCTGTTTTTAATCTGCTCTCCATCCCACTAATTGAATGTGCGGGAATCTATTACAGCTCCCCAGAGGAGGGCCTGCGAGGACCTTTTCCTCCTCCTCCTGCTGCCCCCTCCCCTCTTGTGGAAGCATCCAGCTCCAGCTCAAAACTTTCGGGCGAGACCTCTGTCTACAATAGGCCAAAAGTCAACCCTCCCCCCACCCCCAGCTTGATTCAGGACTTAATATGATTCCTGGATCTATTTCTAAAATGAGGACTTCTTGCCTCAAAGAAGCTTAGGAGGCTCTAGGGTGGTCTAATGGTAGCAGCAAAATAAAATAGCTGTTTACAGCAACAATGGGGAACACATTTGACCTCTGCAGTATCGTGCCTTATTCCTCAGCTTGCCAGAGACGTACAGACTGGATGCTCTGCACCTGAGAGCAGAGGTGCTTCAGCAGTTGCCCTTCAAGGTGACTCAGCCTGGAAAGTAGCCAGACCTTCTCCATCAAACACACCACAATGATGAGGCAAGTTCTCAAGAGAACCAGAAGGGAAAGAAATGGGAAGCAGCTGTATAAGATGGACTGAAACTGTAAGGATGAGAGAGGGAATGAAAGGGAAGACCAAAATCTTTGTGCCTTCCGCTTCCATAGGGTTTGTGGTTTAGACAAATTTTATTTTCCTACACCTCCAGAGTTATCCAACACAACAGGTCTGACTTTTCATTTGGCAATTTTCTCACGCCAAATCTTACAAACCTCCACACCTGGGGAAAATGGATGGGAGAATTCCCCGTACGGGCTTCCATTCCTCTTCTTCAGCTGGACTTAGCTGGTGCTGATGCTGAGATGTCAGGGGCACCTCTGACCACAGAGCCTCCCAGGAACCAGCACAGAGAGGACTGGGACATGACCAAGGGGTGCCACTCTGAGAAGGAAGAGAATCAAAAAATCCTGCAAATGGTTTTTGACGTTTGGCTAAAGCAATGTGGATGGCAATGTGAGAGGTATCCTCTGCTCAGGACATTCATACCTGGTTGAGGCAGTGAGTGACGAATTCTTGTGATCTTGACGTGTTCAGTCACCAGCAGGACTTTGGGCCTATACCACCATAAAACCTACCACAGCTGGATGAATGAAGTCTTTATTTCTCCATTTGCCTTTGCATGTCCTGGCTGCTCCTACTGTGTCTTCCTCCTAAACCCCCTAATTTCATTCAAGATGACCACAGTCCATAGAGTTTCCTCCTCACCCTTGCCTGGCAGGTGAGGGACATGTCCATTTCATTTCCTTCCTCCAGCATGCTCCTTCCTCCAGAGCTAATCCCTAAGTACCAGGGAGATAACTGAGGGTGCAGATACATGGTCTTTTGAAGGAAAAGGAAGCTATGCCTTGCCTGCGTGTTGTACCAGATGGATGCCAGGTAGACATACTAGCGTGGCAGTGAGCCCAACTGAATATATCCTGCCTTGGAGCCCCGTTTATTAGCTTGGGCACAGCGCTACATCAATCATGGCCATGTGGTTTCTGGTGCACAGCTGGCTTGTGCATACATAACTTAGAGCATGGGCAAACAAAATTGTGTCTGTCTGCAAAAGACATAACCCAAGAAGAGAGGGAAAATACACTAAAAGCCCTGCCATGACTGTATCAAAGACTCCATCTGTCTTCATTGCACATCTGACTCCTTTGCTGGATGTTCAGATTATGCTATTGAGGTATCATTTAGATGGACATCTTGCTGGAGCAAAGGCTACATCTCCCACTTCTAGGTGATGTTGCACACATGTGTCTCCACATAGCAAATGAGGATAACTGCAGGCTGGAGACTGGCAGACTGATGGCATGTTGGGTTGGTGTTTAGATGTGACATTCACCCAGAGAGAGCCAGGACAAGGAACTCATAAAAAGCCTTCCTGCACCTCCACCAAAGGTGTTACAAGAGACACATGGTATGTCCATGCCTCTGCAGCTGCCCCACTTGTGTGGCAGCTAGATTGGGCCCTTGACGCACCTCTTATGTGTTGCTCACCTTCCCCCCTTTCAGACTTGAAGAAAAAAAAAAGATAAAATCCCTTATTCTCACCGTAAAGCATAGAGGATGGAGGAAGCTGCCTGACTGGGTAGATTTTTGAAAAGTGGGAAACCTGGATGCAAGATCTCCCAGGGACAGCACAGATGAAAAGATACAGGAGGCAGGATGTACCTGTACCTTTGCCAGGCTCAACTTTTCATCAGGGAATTTAAAAATCCACATGCACAAAACAAGGAGTAACAGACTCTGCCGAGTGTCAGAAGGCTCCCTCACAGGCTGGGATCGTTCTGGGGAGTGATCAGCTCAAAGCTGGTGATGATTTTCTCCTTCCATGTGCCTCAGAAAAACTGGTAACCTGCCAGTTGGAAAAATAAAGGGAAGATTTTCAAACTGAGGTCATACCCTCAAGTGGTTGTCAAGGCATGCTGCAGCGGGTGCGCTGCCCTTACATAAGGTATATCCCAGAGAGTCCGTTTCCCAGAAAGTGAGGTGTTAATTAAAAATAGATTCAGGAAGGCTAAGACTCTACCCCGCTCCCAGCAGCAGCTTTTACATCTCAAGAGGAGAACTTCAGCTGTTCAGCAAAATCCTGAAGGCATCAATTTTTGCCTTAATCTTGAACCTCCTCTTGTACCTGCCTCATGAACTGCCTTATGAAACTCAGTGCTAGGCTCATTGCTGTCCTCTGGCAGGTTCCCCAGGTCCTCGAGGAGACTGCACTGGGGAGTGAAGCTCACTGTTGGAAAGAGGTCTCCGTCACCACTGCCCACGTTGGGAACATGTGTGACCTCCAGCACGCCGCGGTGTCCTTGCTGCCCCGCCACGTGTTTGCCATTGTCCTGTGACGTTCCCACCAGCGCAACTGCCCTGCCTGAAAAGTCTCCGATAGTTGTCTCTGCTGTTCACTTTCACCTGCCAGATCATCATTCTTAGTGAATGCAATGAGTAAATAAAAAACAGCCGCAATTTTATTTAGAATGACTTCTGATGAAAGAGGATCACGGTTAATAAACTGCAGATTGCCAAATGCCAATGTTGGCTGGTATGCTTTACTAAATAAAAGACACAGTTTAACACTTCAAAAAAGGATCTGTGTTATCGTGAAATGCTGTAATAAAGCGTGACCTATTTTTTACTCCATTATTTATTTTGTTACCATGGACATCTTTAACTTCCCCTGAGGACAGCACCCTAATCATTTAAAGTAGGCATTTTCTTTTTCAGACATATGAAAAGGTTTTGTACAGAATGCATTAAAACGGAAAGCGCAGCTGTAAAGAGGAGTCTCTGTCTTAACCTTTTCAACTGCTGGATCTGTGTGTTTGTGTTTTATCGGCAAGCCTAATATCTGGGTTGTCCATCAAACTGTAAGCTTGATTCTGATCGAACATTTATTTTTGCATACCAAGGAAAGGCCACGGGCTGCTGCCCTCCTTTGGTAGGCCTTCTCTAAAACCCCAGTGTTTTGTTGGGCTAACTTTTGTGACTTGGATCTTCTCAGTTGAGCTATGGGGTTGTCATCCATCTTCTGATAAAATACCAGAAATATGGCAATCTCTTATATCCAATTTGTACAGAGAGAGTAAAAACAGTCTACTCCAGCACTCAACACAAGTAGTCAATGCGCTAGTGGTAGTAGTAACTGTCTCAATAGGCCGCTTTGCTTTGGAGAGTGTTTGAGTTTTCCACTAACTTTAAGGGTCTTGCGTTTGTTTTGAAAACTGGAGCTTTCCCAGAATTCTAAAATTTCAACATTTTGAAGAAGGCATTTTCCCAAAATTTAAAAAAATGGCTCTTTCTGAGCTACTCTAAATATGTTCCTACCCTAGACATGCCTTCTGCGTCCAGCATGCTTAACCCTTGTGTATTTGTCAGAAGGCTCCCTCCTCGGAAAAAAATCAACCAGAGTAAATATTCTGGACAGAACTGGTATTCTGTTACCATTCTGTGTGACTCCCCATATGGGTGGTACTCCAGAATGAACACCCCCTTATTCCAGAATAGTATTTCCATTTTGTGAGTACAGGTGTTATTAAGAAGTTAAATGATTTTTTATTCCAGAATACAGTCCACAAAGGGAGCTACCCTGGCATAACTGCCAGGGCAAGATTTCCCATGCAGGCTAGCTCTAAACAGTGAATTTACACCAGCTGTTAACATATAAATATTAAAGACCTATTCTTCTGCCGTTTCAGCTATAAAGAATCAAGGTTGGGTTGTATAAAAACACCCTATTGATACTCTCTTTCTCTTGGACTCTGGACACATATTACCACTTATACATTGTGTGCCTCTCATACAAATTATGACTTTTTGAAAGTGCGTAGCAACTGCTACCACAACCACAGCTTCTAACCTGAAATAAAACAGGGGACTTTCACTGCTCCTAATTAGGAAACTGGTAATACCTGCTGAAAACCGTGTGTTGTTCACAATATCTTAGTGAAGGGTACTCCCAGAACCACTGCGGCCACCTCTAACTTCTTAGTAAGTCAGTTTTGACTCCCTGCTGGCTGCTAGAGCCTTACAGGGTTTGTGTCACAGTAATGTGTTTTTCAGTGCTCTAAATCAATAGAATTGCCTCAATTATTCTCCCTGGTGGTGGGGAGAGCAAGGCGGTACTAAAAGGTCTGGAAATGGAGAAGGGCAGCAGGATTCACAGCGCTGAGTGACTTCGGTCACCCCAGGTACCTGGTCTACTCTTCAGGGCTGCCAGAGCCCTCCCCACCAAAGCTGGCTGGCGTTCAACTGTAGCTCCATATGTGGAAACTTTTAGAAGGGTCTCTACCTTTCCTTTAGCATCCACCATATCTCCTGTGAAAAATACTTCCGAGCCAGAGAAGTCCCAAACGAGAGGTGTCCGTCCCAAGCCAGTGTTTGCAAAAGTGACACTGCAATTTTATAGAACAGTTTTCTGAAACTCCAGTTATTCTGAGACATGACGGTGTGAGAATGGCCTGGTGAAGATTCCTCCCTCACTCCCGCACATCCCAGGTTTAGGAACATTTTAGAACTTTAATCATCAGCCTACTGTAACATTCCTTCCTTTACAGACAATTGCGATGAGGTTGTCCAAGCTTTCCACATCTGCTGCGTGGCCCCTGTAATTCAGGTTTTCCTTAGAGCAAGCTGTCATCACACTCCGATAACTACAAGTAAATCCCCAGTTTGCACTGACTTCAAGAGTGGGCCAGGAGTGTTCAGTGCTTCTGACAACCTTGTTCTTGTAAAACTTACAGATGAATATGGACTTCCAAGAACAGAAAACACCATGCCTCTTGTGAGCAATATAATACATAATTTCCTTACTGCTGGAAATAAATAGTTTCATACTGTCACTCATTATAAGGATATCATCAGTTGCAAATCTCAGCTGTAAGGGAAAACCACCTTAGGAAAAGCAAACAGGTGATTTTTAGCTTTAGACTGAATCTGTGGAAACTATTGAAAGCATTCATCTGTAATGCATTTCTTTTCTCCATATCCCCCTGACAAGGAATTCCAAATTTAGTTCTCTGCAATTTATTGGAGGGTAGGAATAGAGGTGTACTTGACTGCAAGTAAAATACTGTGTGGTATCAATCTGCGTACTCAATCACTGCGTCTAAGTATTACAAGATGCGTGTGAGTGTAAGGCAGAGCAATCCCTGCAAAGCAGTCTGCTCTGAGAGCTCCCTCGGAGCTTTTTGTGATGTTGCTTGTGCAATGATAGTCACGGGCAGCTGCCCGTGTTGGAGGGATTTCTCTTTTACGTGCACTTTGCTAGCTCCGTCTTTACAATGCAGCTTGAAATGTCTCACACAGTTGATCTTTGCACACTCAGGGCTGTGATTTTTTAATTCTCCCTCCACATTCATTAGACAGTGCTTAACCTCCGTGAAGAGGAAGCTGGGGTAGGAATAATCACTCCGAGACAGAGAGTAATTAACTGAGTGTCTCAGAGGCTACGGTGGGTCTGGGTTCCCAGCGCTCGATAGGAGGTGAACTGAGTGTAGAGTAGCTAGGAAGTTCTTAAAATTTTTCTACTATCCTCCCCAGTTACATGACCAAATCTGCTAATGAACTATCCCATTAAAGCAGAGAGGTAATCCACTCTTGCGCGGGGCTGTCTGTCAAAGAGTTCAAGTTGTTAGAAAAAATGAAGTGGTGCTGCACTCTACGCTATTAACATGCCAAAACAACAACAAAAACCTTTTCTCATGGTCCAGAATATTAAACAGACACAAATAACTTTCATTAAAAAACCACATTTTCTGTACGGAGTTTTCCCTGGAGAGAGCAACATTTCTTTTCATAAGTAGGACGAATTTTGCACTTCATTAAATGCCTTGATCTTTTCATCACATTAGCCTTTAATGCGACAACATAATCTTTAGTTTGTCTGGATTAACAATTAAAACAAATGCGTGTGCTTGTGTGCGCGTATGCATGTCTGCGGGTGTGTACAAAATCCTTCGCTAGTCTTTAAAAAACTAAAGGCGATGAAACCACCCAACGTTCTTACCAAAGGTATTGGTTTAAAATAGATATGTATGCACTTTTTTAGTTGCAGGGTTAAAAGCTAACTTTTAAAGGCCTCTAGTTCTCCCCTGTGATGATCTCCACAGGGAAGGGTGGTTATCTGGCTAGGTGCTCCAGTTGCCTTCCTCCCTTTAATACCCAACTGCTTTACAAGCACGGTCGGTGGGCTCACATTAAGGTCTGAATGCTGTTTCTGGGCCTCGTACAACGCCACAACGAGACCATCATGGCTCTGTTAGCTGATGCTGATGATTGACGGGCGAGAGGGAGGGCAGAGCCCAAGACTTCTGCCGTGGCTGCCAGCCCCAGCTCTCCTTCGTTCCCGCCGCACAGTTGCTGGGGAGGCTCAGGAGCTGGCTCCCGCTATCAGGAAAGGCAAATTAGTGGAGGATTTGTCCGAACCCTATCTCTCCGCGAATTGTGGCGTTTCTGGTGCTGATTGACGGGAACGCAGCTGTCCCCACAGCGGGGCAGGAGGTACAAGCTGTGTGTGGCAGCCATGCACCGGGGAGAAAAGGGTGCCAAAAAAAGAAGGCGGGAGCTGTGGGGGCCAAATATACAACTCCATAGATGTCTTTTTGGCTAAAGATGGAACAAATAATTTCTCCAATACATATGGGGAGAGACTCAATATTATGCCAAGAAAATTTGCTGGAGAGATTTTGGTGTGAACAAGTAAAACTATGTATTTTGGATAATGAACTCTCTCACATGACCCAGAAACACAAAACTCTTTTGTAGTTAAAGCCCTTTAAAAAAATTATTTTTATGTTGTGGTTTTTTTTTAATTATAATGGAAGTTTGTGTGCTGGTTTTGGCTGGGATAGAGTTAATTTTCTTCATAGTAGCTCGTATGGGGCTATGTTTTGGGTTTGTGCTGAAAACAGTGTTGATAACACAGGGATGTTTTCGTTATTGCTGAGCAGGGCTTACATAGAGTCAAGGCCTTTTCTGCTTCTCACCCCACCCCACCAGCGAGTAGGCTGGGGGTGCACAAGAAG
>NW_008825113.1:2064020-2093595 GCF_000699105.1 Pygoscelis adeliae
GGGGAGTGAGCGAGCAGCTGGGTGGTGCTTAGTTGCAGGCTGGGGTTAAACCATGACAAAGTGATAATGTGGTCATCTCCAATATAATGCATCAAAGTCATGCAGCTTTTAAATACCTCTTTGATACAAGCAATGTGGCAAAACTGACATAAACACTGCAGAAGATTTTATTATTGTAAAATATTTATTTTTTCAATAAAAGTTTCAGATTAATTTCTGGACTCGTCTATGCTGCAGATATACCTGGAACCTACATTTCTGTGTTCAAACCCACCCACAAAACTGTTAAATGTCTCTCCACTTTTTAGTGATGGTCAATGAACCAGGCTAAAATCTGACTAAAGTCGCTGCTTCTTTTTTTTTTTTATCTTTTCCTGGTGTTTTCAAAACAAAGCTCTGGATGACATATGGAACTGAATACCCATCTGCTTCAGAGAGAGCATCAAACTATCAAAGCCAAAACTTAATGCAGAAACTGCTGTCTTGTCTTACAAACATGGGAATACCAAATTTCAGAAACTCACAGAACAGATCTGATGCTAACATATGCCCCAGACAACCACTGCAATGTGTTTTCAATCTGGATATTGCAGTGAAATAAAGATAAGGTAAAAGCTGAAGGCTCCCAATGCTGGAACCACTTAGGGCACTGCAGACTCAGAATTCGTGAAGGGAAGGTTTCATTTCACCCAACTTCAGCCGTATAAAGCAAGACTTATAGTCCCAGCTGATTACCTTGGCTCCCTGGACGGTGAAGGGAGGGAAGCATGTACCTCTGGAAGGAGGCTGCGGAAGAGCTGCCAAAGCTGGAAGGGATAACCGCACACCTCCCTGTTAGAGGGCCAAATTAGGCAAGAGGAGCCTTATCACAGCCGCCACAGTGGGATGAAGAGAAGCTCCTGTGCAATTAAAGCGTTCAGCTGGGTACCAGCGTTGCGCTGGCTCTAGCAGGCAACACACGGCTCCCTGGGACTCGAAAATGCACTTCAGAAGTGTCGTGTAGCTCATCCTTGAGCCTCATGCTGTTGTGGCAAAATTGCTCCACCAGGCAAGCTCACGGTTTTAAAGCTCATTCGAACCTCTGTAGGCTGCTCTGGCTGCTTGCGACTAGCGTGTAACCACAACCAAGCCCGCCTCGCTGAGAGATAGAGCTGTTTCCACTGACTTAAAGGAACACGGGCAGGTAAACAGAATCAAATAGATGCCTTGAAAAATGGCATAACTGTGGGTGGAAATCTGTATTCCCAAAATCTTTCAGTTCCCCATTTCCTGCCCCTGCCAGCTACTCGCAGCAAAGAGCACAGCCGTTAAAAACAATGGTTTTAAAGGTAGTGAAAATAAATACCAAAGAAGTTAATTTTCAATAAGATGTAAAAGACCACTGAATTCCTGATGCACACAGGCTTCCAAGTAGTAGTCTTTTTCCTGAAAACATGTCACATGGAATGTTCTTGGAAATCATTGCATGGATGGGTATTTTACAATTTGTGATTGGGCAGTTTAGAAAGAACATTTGAAAATTTCCTGTTGTATTGTAGCATGCACAAATAAATCAGAAAAGAGTTTCTGCAGAGCTGCATTATTACATCTTTGTGACTTAAAACACATTGCCCAGCTGAAGGAAACTGAACCACAGAATATGAATATTTGGAAATACACCACTCTTCGCAAAGGAAAAGACCTTTTATTTTTTTCACCTACATAACATAGGGCAGAAAGGGTTCCCCAGTACGGATCAGCACTAGGCTTCCTACATTTTTAGTTTTAATAAATGATTCTGCGGTCCTGATCTGCCACAGAAACTTTACAGAAGAGGGGAGCAATTCTTCATAATACTTTGATATCAGCGAAAGCTCCTACTACAGGTGCAACTGTTTTTGTGGTATAGCTCAGCTCATGCAGCGTCCTGGTATAAAAATGCATATGAGAGATCACACCTCTAAACTGTGTTGCTGCACTGGCAGACATTTATGGTACACACCCTGACCCAAGATTATACCACAAAATCACGGAATCTGGGAAAGAGGGTGCTGGCTTTTAGCATCGTTAGCTAACCATATAGACCTTAATATTGCCGGGTATTTAAACCCCCCCCACTTGAAGCATGAAAAGAGCTGCCCCAGCGGTTTGATGTCCTCTGCTGAATGAGAGCTCTTCTGGAGCATTTCTCACCATCTAAACCCAGATCTATAGCTCATTGAGTTAAACTGGCTTCAGATCAGACCTTACAACATCCTCCCGTGCTAGCAAAGCCAGCACATGTTTTACCAGCAGTATTAGGCACTCAGTGAGTGCATTAGACAACTAGATTAACTTATAATACTTCAGGGTGTGTGTTTGTACAGGTATGTCTGCTGGCAACCGCTGTGAGTCATCTAGACAGACCTAGTTTACAGCATGCAAACTCACGATGCGATCTGTGCTCTCTGAATGAAAACTCCCCTTTTAGGAAATGTGACTGTTTTCTCCTCTTTTTCAACAGAAATTAAAAGCACTGTTGGTGCAGCGGTTTATGCACCAAATAAATGGGAGGTAATAAAACGAATGCTGTTGAGAAAGCAGCAGGAGGGATGGTGAGAGGAAGGAGACCTGCCAATAGAGCAAACAGAAACTAAATTAATGTCACTGCCAGTCAGAGGCTGGGGCTGACCGCGCCCCCTCGGCCCCTTTGGTGGAGTACTTCTGGGTGACGGCAGACCTCGCAGTCAGGTAAGAAAATGGAAGGGCCCCGAACGAAACAACAACCCCCACCATGCAGGGATGCCTGGGAGAAACAGTGAAGTAAATAAATGCATAGTGTTAAATGCTGTGTTCACCTCCTCCTCTGCCTCTGCTCCCCCCAAGCCTCCTGCTTGCCCTTTCTCCCTTCCAGAGAGGATCGTGAACCAGCCTAAGAGGACATGCCTGGGTGGGGTCCCTTCAGCTGCCAGATGAGCCACCAAATTCTGCAATGGTACAGTGCGTGTTATAGACGTGGAGGGGAGCGTGGAAAGTTCAGGGCTAGGAGTCACTGTGCAAAATTGTTCTTGTCGCTGCACGGTGAACTGCCTATAATCACCCACTGCACAGCACTCACAGCAAAACCAGAGCATGGGGTTGGGGCGTTAAAGACATATTCTCATCTAAAACTGACTTTTCCTATGCCATCGTGTCTAATTTTTAACAGTATCTGAAATAAAAGCATCTATTTTAATAATATGGAGTACCTTGAAAGTAATACTCACATAGAACTTCAGCGTCTGACACAGCTGATAAACAAGCAGCAAACTTTTTCCAGTTTGGTAGGATTTTCTCCCAGAGTTCTGAGATTTTATCTCTGAAAAGTGACAGAGAAAAATAAAAAAAAATATCGGCATTAGGAATAATTTCTGGCAGTATTCACAAGACTTTAATCTAGGAATGATTATTTGGTAAGAATTTCAACATTTTTAATATGTTCAAGCAAACAGTTTCAGCCCAATTGAGATGGTTGGAATATCCTCTAAAATACAGTTGGGTTTTTTCACTAGCAGGCTAGACACAGCATGACACATGGAGAACAACTTTTCCCTCACCTGCCATTTCTTGTCACACTCCCCCGATTTCTCCTTCAGGTGCTCTGGCAAGTAGGAGGAGCAAACCCCAGCACAACAGCCCCTTGGTTTACTTTGCTTTTTACGAACTCCTCATCCATCACGTGCATTTAGGGCACAGGCTGGGATCATAATTTCCTTCACCTTGTCTTCTTCAATTTCTTGACTTCGAATTTATCTTAAAGCCTTTTGTTTGGGCTCATAATTCAGCAGTGAGTCAGTAACCCACAAGTACCACAAGCGGAGCCAGCCGTGATCTGCAGGCTTTGCTGACCACCTGCTCCAAGCTGTTTCCCGTGTGGGCGGCCAAGTTCAGAGACACTTAAAATATGAGTTACGGTAAATTTTGTTTAACCTTGTGTACACTTTGCAGGCACTCGGGGTGCTTAAACCTGGATGACACTGAACTTGATTTCTCAGCCCCGCCTGGCTTTGCTGTAAAGCCAGCTAAACTTTGCTGACTTTAGGAAAGAAGGGCAAGAATCTGGCCCTAACTATTTGGTTCAGCCACATTTCATCATCACTTGTTGCACATGCCATTACATGCTCTCTCAAACCGCTGCTCCCATCCTCCTGCGGTTGCCCACAGCCGGCCCATTGGCTTTCCCTCCCCCCTCGTGACCAAGTGATGCTTCTCTGGCCGTTGCCTGTCCACCCTGGGAAAAGTTGGGATGCTTTTGTTCTCCCTTCAAGATTTTCCACAGTGACTGTAAGTTAACACCCCTTGGAGCTTCAGTGCTCCAGTCAAAAAAAAAAAAAGGGATTAGAACAGCCAACCAAACCCAGCTAAGAAAATTGAATTTGAAAACGAGGGAAGAGGGGCAGATGTGACATCTTCAGCCAGAAATGCTGCCCAGACTTTAATAAATATGCACAGTGCATGTGGATCCAGGCAGGAGTGCTTGGAAGCACATCTCTTCCCCTTCCATCTCAAGCCTTTCTCTCCCCAGCCTGACTCATCGCACAGTTGTACTTTGGGGTTTCTTGATGTGCCTCCCTTATCGCGCCAGGTTTTCCCACCAGCTAGCACCTGCCTTGCTGCGCCGCTCTGCCCCCCTGCTCCGGCTCTCATGCCACGTCCACCGTGCTGCTCTCCTTTTCCCTGAAACATTTTCTGCTGCGAACCCCGGTTTGGACAGTTTTGGTTCCTGCTTTTTCCAAACACCTTCCCATCTCAGGGCACGGTGTGCTTGTGGGCACAGAGTGCTCCCTCTTCCTGCCAGCAGCCACACTGCTGCGGGCTGGCTGTCTGGGCTTGTGGGGGGCAAGTTGGGCAAAACTTGAGCCCGGCGTGTGCCTGGTGTGGCTCCCCATCTTGCTCACTGTGCTTTAGGAGCAGGACTGAGCCCAGCAAGGTAAGGTTTCAAAAGCAGGTTGACGTGTTTGGTTTGAAGTGAAATTTTCAGCTCAGTTTTTCTCCTTTTTCAAGGAAAATACTTGTGCTAGCTTTGAAAGTCCTGATTTGTAAGCGGCATGATCATCTCTGTTAATTGCTATTTATCTTTCATTTGTTGTAACTAATAGCACTGGAATCAGTTTCTCAGTCACGCATTATATCTCTGCGAGAAAAAAATCCCACATTTATCTCCAAAGTCAAGGATAGACTATGAAATACTTTTGCAGTTGATTATTTTGATGCATCTTCTCCATTTCCTTCAGCAAAAGGGAGCTCCAATTTCCTCACACACTGAACTTTGTCCTTCTGCTGAGGAATCTCTGATATTTTGTTTGAAAAACTCCTAGCCTTGATCTTTACTCCATCCATCACCAAGCACACACTTTGTGAGCAATGACTTGGCCTATTTTTGCTCATGAGTGCCATAAATTGCTTTCAATTCTTCTACACCTTCATTCCATGATAGCTCTTTTGAGTAGGTTGAGAATTTTTTGAATGTGTAGTTTTGACATAACTATTAGTAATTTTCCATAGAGGAAAAAGCTGTCACTTGTGATTTAAAATGTATTATTCTTTTCCCCCTTGCTGGATACAGAGGTAACAGAAAGATTCCAAAATTTGAAATATGGTGACTTTTAAAATACAAATTTTAAAAATTCACATGAAAGAGAAAGATATGAAAAATATTTCAAAAATATTAACACAATTATACCCTTTTCTCAACATGATCTAGTGAGTCTGAGAATTCTAGAGTTATTTTTTTCCTATGCACACATTTTCAAAGCAGAAGAAAATGGTGTGCTGTGGATAATTTGCTTTGCTCGGAGGCAAAAAGCTGGGATGGCATCAATTGCTTTTAATTATTTGCTTTTCTTCCACAGTTCTCAAATGGTCATTGGTGAGGTTTCTTTTAAATTCTGGCTTTGAAAGTGGTACACTTCTTTGCATGTGATGTTAGGCAATAGAAGGGATTAATTAGAATACTATGAATGCATTACTACCAGCCTGTTTCTTAAGACATTTACGAGCATTGTGACGGTGAACACTGTTGAATCCTAAGACATAGGAACTCATTCATACTTTGCAGAAGGAAATTAAGATGAAGATAAGAATGGCAGATGAATTTCAACATTGTAAAGTGATGTCACCATGGGGGGAAAAAAAAATCTTAACTTTAAATATGCAACGCTGAGCTCTGAGTCACCTCTGAGCATCCAGGAATGCAGTCCTGGGGCAAGAGTGCTACGGGAATATCAGCTCCGTGCCCAGGGAAGGGAAGAACCAAACCAAACCACTCTCACTACTACCCGGTATAAAACCCTGGTGTGTCCTTCTCTTGAATACTGTGTGCAGTCCAGCTACCCCTCTCAAAAAAGGCCACACTGGGACAAGAAAGGACTCACAGGAGGGTAGCAAGGATCATCAAGCATGTGCAAACAGCTTCTGTGCCAAGAATGAGCGGTTAGTTTAGGACCCTTTAGTGTAGCAGAGACTGCTACACTGCACTGAGCATGGCAGAGCAGATGGATAGGGATTAGTTTACAACACAGGAGCTAGGAACCACCAGGCGGGTTTGACAGGAGGTGGGTGCAAGGCAGAAGGTGGTGGGTCCTTACACAACGCTGGGGAATGCCCCGCTGCAGGGCTTGGTGTGAACGGAGAGAAGAGTTTATGTGGAGAAACTCACAGAAGCGTGAATGTGCCTAACACATCTACTGCAAGCAGGAGCGCCAACTCTAGCTGACCGTCTGAGGAGACTGATTGACTAGAAGAAGTCTGGGATGACTATTTCTAGCACCTAGATGTTTCTTCCTGCAACTTAATCTGCAAAAATGGGACCCCGATCCAAAAATGACCGATTTCTACAGATCAGTCAGAGCAAACTCTGTTGCACAATATGGAAACTGTAAACCTAGTAAAGGAGGTTTTCTCAGTCTGAGAAAGTATGAGATAAACTTGAGACTGAAAATAAAGAAATTTATTTTGTTTTCCCAGGGAGGAGTCTAGCCAGCATTTTTCTTAGATCTAGTTAAACACTTTCCCTCATTTCCATTTTGTGATATAGGGCTAGTTCATTCATTGGTTAAATTAAGAAAAATGAGCATGCTGAAGTGTGGAGATGATAAATGGGCCATGTAGTCAAACAACAGTGGTACTGCAAATCATCAGCATGATGCTTGGAGAATGACGGAGAGAGCGATCCAGGAAGGAACGGGCGGACCAGATGCTGTGAGTTATTGCAAAGTCAGGATTTAACTCTGATCTTTGTATTTCAGCTCTTCTGTTATCATAAAGCTGAGTGAAATAAAACTAGGGTGAGGAAAGTTATGGGAGTGTGGGCCTGGGACTAAAGCTCAAGTTTCGATTCTATTTCCTTCTCTAGTATTGTCATATATTTATTATTACAATCTACCTATTACTGTCTTTGTTTAATTTGGTGTAGAATTATAATTCTACATTGTTCTCACACGTATTTCAACTAATGTAAATTTAGCGTATACTAGTGAAGTTAATAAAGGACAGGAAAATTTGCCTACTAATTCTATTTTGAGAGTAAAATGGAAAATAATATGATAATGTGTCTAACTGTACAAGGCAAAAAAGCCACTAACGTTTTCCTATATGTACTTCGTGAATGCTCATTTTAGTTCAGTCAGGACATTTGAGGTCCTGCATCCCACCAGTAACCCAAATCCAGAGCATCTCCGCGGAAGGTGCTGGGTAGGAGTCTTCGCTGCCTCTCAATGGGAGCAGCTGACGATCCCAAGAAATACATGGCGTAAACTTCAACTTTAGTTTAGCTGTGATTAGCAGCTGCAGATTTACTTTGATTTCCCTCTGTTGAGGACCTGGCCTTTCAGAATTAACTCGTGTATACCGGGCCTTGTAAAATCACCACATCAGGCCAGTTGCAGGGGCAGCATAACTCCACTGATACTGCTGAGCCACACCAGCAGAACAGGGTGCAACCCGGAGAGCCAGAGTCCACTGGTGTGCTGGTTATCTGCCCCCCTGGCAAGGGGAGGGAAGCACAAAGAGTTTGGCCATGGTGGACTGAGGGAAAGCAAATCAGCATGGTTTATTTTTTTTGCAAAGGAACTTTTGCATCATGAAGAAAATCATTGCTGTAGTAGAAGAGATTTTCAGAGGTACAAAGACACACAGGTGCGTACAAACACACAGAGCTTCCCTTGGACAACCTGATCTCCAAGTGAGCAGAATTTATCAGCTTGGTGTGGGGTGAACAGCAATACAACACAAGGTAGATAGGGGACTTTTATCAGCAACTGGTAAGAGCATGGAAGGGACCCCAGACACCCACCCTGCAATGTAGTCACTAATGTGACAGGTTGCTACCTGTCAAGAAGACATGAAGACAAGCCTTTCTCAAGGACACTGGGTATAGCCAATTAATACCATCAAGAGGTTATTTTCTTGGAACGTAAATTAAGTTTTTCTGTATAACTACATTCAGAAGCTGCACAAATTCTGTAAATCTTAAAGCTGGGTCAAAGCCCCTGAGATCCTGCTCGTGTATACACAAGCTGTTTGGAAGGAGAGGAGCGGGTTGCAGCTGGTAGGTGCAGCTCTGTGCCTGCAGGACAGCATACGGGCAAGGATACATTGCCGCTGAACAGGAGCACAGATGGGATTTTGTTTGCCAAGCAGGGCTGGTTCGCCAGAAAGCGCTTGCATCAGGGATAAATTTTCTTATCGAAAGTAGAGAAGGTCTGCAAAGAGGGTGAGGGAGAAAGTATCCCCATAGTCCTGTCCCTGTGGTTAGGACACTTGTTTGGATAGGATAGACTTTCCTTCATGTCCTTCCTGGTGGCTCACTGTGCCTTTGCAGTGGGCCAAGAGCGTGCACACAGCCAGGAACTGTGGTTCAGCTGCTGCCTGTGCTGCAGCAGTCTGACCACTAGCCATCAAGAGGACACATATGAAGCTCCCAAGGCACTGCTGAGGCACCATCCACGGTGGAAGCGTCCTGCTTTCCAGAGGGGCCAAGGCTAAGTCTCCTCTCACACAAGGTACTCAGGGCATGTGGCAGTAAGCAGACACAGGCTAAAACGCCTTAGCGAGGAAGACACTGCTGACTTCTCACGTCCGCTGTAGCAGGGCTGGCTGTCAGCCTGGGAGCACGAACTGCAGGAGCCCACCACAGTGGAGACTTCAGAGAGCAGGGGCGTGGGCAAAGGTCAGGCCAAATGTATTCCCAGGCTGGCAGCTGCCCCTTGCACAGGTAGGTTTTGTTGGATACTGGCTACGGGCTTGGGCAATGCTTTGGTGCTGGGTTGGAGGGTGCAGTAACGCTGGGCATGCATCCCTGCCCCTGGAATAGGACATGCCAGGACAGTGTCAGCTTTCCACAAGCTTTCTTTCACCCTGCTGTCACCCTGCGCTATTTCACAAACATTTTCCTCTCTCTTCAAGCACTGAAAATGAAGGGGGGGGGGGGAAAGATGAAGTATGTTGATATAGTCTACATGAGTCACACCGATCCCCAAAGAGTTGGATGAGGCAAACACCCCAGGAGAGGGGGTGGGATTGTAAGGAAGGTCCTGTTTTGTGTTTTATCATGATGAGGCATTTTTAGCACATAAAGAGACCACCCTGGGAAAAAAAAGATTCAAACCCCATTGCTGAACTGCAGTAAAAATGAGCTTGCATTCCTGTTACGGATAATGCAGTCCCAAGACACTGTCTGCTGACAAATCTATTTGACTCCTTACTTCAGGAAGAACCAAAAAAAGATAATTTCTCACCTACAATGCAGCAGTGCCACCCACCCCGGAGGGGAGTAGTTTCTGTGATGTAATCCCACAATCATCTTTAAAAATTACTGTCATTCTAACCAACAACTTGCTGAAATGCTGTATGCACATCAGGGCAGCAGCGCGTAGTTTTCCTCATCTACTGTACAAGTCAGGACTGTGCTACCTGCAGCTGGCGTGTGCTGCTGCCCGGGATAACAGGAGATGCTCAGATGGGGTGGGGAGAGCAGCCAAATAGATGAGGGTGGGATTTTCGAGAGCAATTTGTGTTGGCCTGTCTCTCGTGCCTTTGAAGTCAGAGGAGGGTCTTGTTGGGAGGGGAAAGGTAGGCAAACACTCAGGACTTTGGAAAATCTGACCCTAAGAAGACAGATAAAGGCTATGAGTTGCTAAGGGTATTAGTGCAAGATTTACTGATGTTGAATGCTAGTTCAAAAATGTACCCCCAGGAATCCTTCAAGGTGAAGGGCTTAGAGCTGACAGTCATGTGGGTTTGGGTTTTCTTGCAGTAGAAGAACATTTGGAATGGTTAAAAACAGGTATTGGCACTGTTGAATAGATTATACATGTAAATATACTTACCTATATGAATAGATAGACACACATACGGCAGCTGACAGGGGCACTGAAAGTAGATAGGTACTCATAGGTAGGCAAAACCTCTTTCTGCAGTTACATCCCATTTCACACCTGCCTTAGCGTTGGTGTCTCTTTGAAGCGTCCCTGTGGTCGCAGTTCATCTGCTGCACACGTTTTTATTTGAACTGCACAAATAGTTAAAAAAAAAAATCCTACCCCTTACTCTTCTAATGGCAAATGCGGGTTTTGATTACCTGCGGATTTTCACAGGACGTGCCTGCATTCCTCAGACTCTTATTTATTTTCACCAGGATATATGCACATTTTTGCTTTTTCATGAAGTAGGACCTTGGTTTGCTGATAGATGAGGCTGTGGAATTGCTCCATGATAAATCCCACAGTTGTGAATTATTTGAGTTCTCTATTTATAAAAAGTACTTTAACACATGCTCTTACTTGCTCTGCCAAGTAAAAATGAGTCAAAAACACAGGCTTGGGCAGTCAGAAACTTCGCAAATTTGAGTTGAATTCAATGATCAGTTTTAGGTGAGGTAAAAAAAAGCAAGAGAGATGTTTCCAGAGCATCAAAATGCATTGTTTCAGCACTTCTGAAGTGAAACTCCAAAGTTTTCATCTTGATTACTTGTTCATTTAAAAAGATCTTTTTGTTGTTGTTTTAATGGTTTGGTTTTCCTTTGTTTCTTACTACAAAGTGCAAGCAACCTGAAACAAAACATCCCCTCCACCCCAAATATTTAGTTTTGACTCCAGAGAATCTTTTGAGAGCGATCCAAAATAAAACACGCTGCTCTTTGATTTACCAAGAATCGAGACATTTCCACTGTGGGACAACTTATTTTCTTAAATCCTTGTTGTTCCCCCTTTTCAGTTCAGTCACTAAACAGAAAACTCCATTACCCAGACAGCACTACATTTCATACCCAAGCAGGTGTGAATCGCTGCACAAGTGGAGAATTAGGTTGTTTGTGGGAGCTGTACCCTCTGGTACTGAACTTCAGATGAACAGGTTTTAGAGTAATAGAGAACACAATAAAAGTATTAAAATAAACATATCTGCCATGGGGTTTGGTCTTCTTCCAAGAACAGGAGTATGACTTGTTCTATAGACCTCATGTTTTTCCTCCTTTTCATTCAGGTTTGGACATGAAGTTGCATACTCTTTTTTTTTTTTTTTTTGCTTTTGCTTTTTTTTTCCCTAGTAATAATCGGACCACACAGTCTCCTGTCAACAGAGCACTTACTGTCACCCTTCAACATCTTGGACCCTTTATGTACAGTTCACACATTAAGGCACTTTGTAAAATTGATGTCCAAGAAGAAACAAGAACATACACTTAATAAATTGAGATTCCCAGCAGCAGCTCTCCCTTACAGGAAAAAAAAAATCTCTGTAGGATTAGATCACACTCTGACACTAGCTCCTTCAAACAGGGTAAGGAAAATCCTTGAATTACCCATTTGCTGTCTTCTGTTCTGTGACTTACAGACTTCTGTGGCTTAAAAACACACATGTATACCTGTATATAATATAAACTTATAAGAACACCCCCCATGCATAATAAAAGGACCAAAGGTTGAACACCAATAAATTAAAAATTATTTCAAATAGAGCACTGCCTTGGTGCTGTACATTTGTGGCCTGCCACACCTATCTATTTAACATAGCACACAACTAGAGAAAATACTGAGCTCAATGGTTTACTTCCAGCCCTGCTAAATAATGATGCAATTTTGTGTCTGCCCTCATTCTTTTACCACGTTCAGACTATGACTGACTAGCAGCCAGTTACCCTGGAAAACCTCACCGACAAACAAACACTCGCAGCCTTGAAAGACCAAGAGGCTGAAAAGAGACTCTGCAGGCGGGTTGACTTCTCGATACAAGTGGGTGGTATATACATAAAAGGGATGGCATTAGATTAGAGCTCTTACTTTGATCTCCATACAATAACAATAAAATAGTCATAAAGGACTTTCACTCGGTGGATCTCAAAGCACTAGACAAAACATTAATAAGCCTCACAACTCCCCTGTAAGGCAGATATTATCACCTTTGTTTTACCAAACAATAAACCAAGCCCAAAGGTCTGAGATGGTTTGCCCGGGGCGTGCAGGCAGCACAGCTCTGGCGCACGACCCGGCTCCCCTGGCTGCAACGGGCTCTAGGACGTCCATCCTCATCCCTCCCAATGGGGACGTGCCAGACACCCAAGGAGTGGGCACCACGGTCATGGCTTTCTGGTGTCCCCCCATTTGACTATCGTGCGTGGCAGCCCCATCCTCACTCGCTCAGCAGCAGCCCAATTTCACCACTCTGCACCCATTTACTCTGCTTCAGGTGAGGGCAGCAATGTTTCTCACTTCTGTTTGTTAGCGTTTGGAGCATTTGAGTCTCCCTTGGTCTTTATTTTGTTTAATTTTCTCCTGTTTTCCACATGCATGCCCTCATGGTGTTCTTGGCAGGTCTCTGAGATGCCCAGGTCAGAGCTTGTAGATCTGATGCCCGTGCAGTGTTGGAGCTGGTATGTTACCAAAATGGAGACAAAAGCGCTCCAACAGGAGGGCTGAGGATGCCGCCCTCGGCCCCTCAGGCCACCTATCCCAGCCAGCCACCCCTGCTCCTCGCCAGGGTGCTTGGGAGAAGCTCTGCCTTTCCATGCACTCCCCGAGGAACCCCTCACCCCTGCAGTTATGGCCACTGCCAGCCCCAGGCTGTGAGTCAGAAGAAGTTGTAATTTGTTGTCCTGGACTGCATCCATCTGGTGTGAGATGTGGATCCGACCAGGCAGATTAGGACTCGTCTCACCCTCCTCTTGCTGTGTTTGCACTTGCCATTGCCCATGGATGTTGGGCTCCCTGTCCCCTTTCAAGCCTCTAGAAAATCGGCTCCCATCCTAAAAGTCTGGTTGCCTGCTGCAGAATTACCACAAAGCTCCTTTTTCCCAGACATGTCCACTTTTTCTTCCCTCCAGGCCCGATCCTGGTGGAGTTTGAGCTGCAGCTCCTGTCTGGATTTTGGAAATTGCTGCCGGGAGCCCAGGCAGCTCTGTGAGGAAGCAAGGAGGCAGGTTTGGCCAGCTGAGGCAGAACCGGGGCAGTCAGTAGCCCGTGGCCTGTGGGATGGGGCCAAACCTTGCACACACCAGGGGTCCCAAGGGTCTCTGGTGGGACCCTGGGACAGGGAAAGGGGCCAAAAGGAGAAAAGCCCTCCAGTGGAAAGGGTAGTGGGCTGGGGGCCAAGAGTGAACAGTACGTCAAGGGGCAGGAGCATGAATTAGTGCCTGCACTTGTCTCCGTTAGCACAGACAGAATGGGATTAATTATATTAATTTTAATCATCTGCTGCATTTGAGGCCAGATGGAGACAGGAGAGACTTCTGGGATGGGGAAAGTTTGGAGCTGGGGAGGTGGGTTCCTGTACAGAAAGTGGGCATGGAGAGCTGGGGGAAGAGGGTTTGGGAGCAGGGAGTCAGGGAAAGGGGCTGGGGCCATGGGGAAAGAGATTGGGGTGGGGTGAAGGTGCTGGTGGGAAGGGAGGCTTAAGTGGCTCTGAAGCAGGAGAGCTGCACAGGGCTGGAGGCTCTGTGGGGACAGAGTAGAGGCTTCCCATGCGCGAGATTGGAGGTAAGGGTGATGGATGTGGAAAGACGCATGGGAAGCCTCAGGCAGGCATGGGGCCGAAGGAGCTTTGGGAAGAGAGGGCTGGGGGGATAAATGCCCAGGGCAGGCGGGAGCTGCCAGTCTTTAGGGCAGCCAGGCTGGGGCTGGAGTCCCTGTGCCTGGGCTACCCATCCTATTCCCAACCCTTTCTCTCCCACCTCGTTGGAAATGCGTTAGTCCTACCTTGCTATGGGAGCACTTTGCAATACTGTAATGATTGTAATTGAATAATAATATTAGAGACAGCCACCAGCAAAGGGGACTGGCCTTTCTGCCTTAAGAAATAACTATTTGGAGGGTCTAGCAAATTGTCCATTGTACACTATTACAGTAAGGCCTTTTTATCCCAGGGAATCATCTCACAGAACGCACGTGACCCGTCATCCTGCAGCCCGGTTTATCTGCCACCCATATGCTCCAGCAGAGATCTGATTTTCCTGAAGCATCCACCAAAAGTAGTGTTTACCTCCTTTGTGCTCACCATCCAAAAAAAACATGTTCAGGCATAAAGTCAGAATTGTCTTTTCGTGTTGTGATTTCTAGTAGAGCTGGGTAGGATACGTTTTTTTCTATCCCATGGGAAATTTTCAAGATTTTGAATATTTTACTATCTTGAATCAGTAAAAAAAAAATAATCCATTGATGTCAGGACAAGTAGTTAAAATATCAAGTATCTTTTTGAAATAAAAACAACCAACAAAACAAACCAAAACAGGTTTCATTTAATGACTTTCAAACATTTTTTCATTTTTATTTCAGCTTTTTAAAACATTGCTTATTTGTATTACAAAATGAAAAGTGCTTTTAAAGAGAACCTTCCCCCCCCAGTTTTCCTTTGAAAGTACAAAGGGAGACATTTAGACAACTCCTGCGTTTTTCAATAGCTTTTTCAAGGAGATAAATTGGTCAAAGGCAAGTCTTTCTTGAAAAGTTTTTATTCAGCAGCCCTGACAAAATACTTTTTGTTGAAACATTCCCAAGCAACTCTTTTCTAGCTGTTGGTCGATGAGAAGCTCTGCCCATGAGCAGCAAAGGGAACTCCATGTACAGCAGTGATCAACCCACTGCAGTTAAACACAGCATATGCATCCAACTGTTGCCTCTCCTGTGACCTCCAAAAAGCCTGAACAAGGGCTGCATCAGCTATGGAGGGCTTTTTGTGCACTTTGTTTAGAGGTGTGAGGCTTGATGAGCAAACACAGGGTTTTTTTGTTGTAATGTTGGTACTTTGTTTGACAGATCACCCTGCTTTATTTTACGGAAGTCTTCAAGCTATTTTGCTTTGCCTGAAAGCTTGAGGAGTTTGAGGAGTGAGTGGTCAAACAGGTCAAGCTCTTCGGGCTTCTGATCAGCATGACTGAGATTTAATACTGAAATATGACATATTTTGCCCTCAAATGAATTTCAAGATGAAAGAGGTGTTCTGAATGAGCAGGCAAGGATTTTGTTGGCTCTATACCCTCCCATAAGTGTAAATACCAAAGTTGGGGTTGCAGTCTCCGTTAGTCTGGACTTAGGTCCTTCTTTATGGTTAATAAACTTGATAATCCATCAGATTAGATCAGTTTGAATTCATTAAAATCCCAAGCCGACAGACATGCAAGGAAACACACAAACGACTCGCTCACCATCCGGCAGGGATTTCATAAAATGCCTTTGAAAGCATCAAAGTTAAGGTAACACATGAGCAGTGCTGTGACACGTATCTTTCTAGCCTCTTACTTACGTGAATCCCCCTTCTTATATACTGGTATGCCCCTGCTTGCATGCATGTGTGCACACACACATGCGCCGTTTTTATAAAACCTGATATTCAAATGTGGGAACATTTCTTTTGGTTAATGCAGCTAGTGTATTTTACTGCACTTGGTATCTTTTTTCCACTGGACTGTCTCCCCACACCCCCCAAAAAAGAAACCAACACATCCTCAAAAGACTCCTGGTTTCCTGACAGTAACCAGTATCTTGACAGATTACCCTAGGGAAAAAAGAAAAAAAACCCAAACCTGACTCTCTCACAGAGTTCATGTTGCCCTCATTTACCTTTTGCATAACAAAAGCTCAGACTATAATTCTGAATAGATGTTTTGTGTAGTTGAACCAGGTGTCTTGCTTGGAAAGACAGTACATTAAAAGTCAGCAAAATGCCAATTTGCTTTGTTTCAAAACATTTTGTTTCAATTGTTGCCAAGGCCTGGGGCTAAACACTACATTCTGTTTTAAGTGTCTCTGCTCTGCAGTCAGCGAGTTTTTAAGGTTTTTCTTGTTATTTATCAGAATACTTTAATGACAGTCTAACCTAATCCTATTGCTCTGGAAGAGATTTTAAGAAGTAAAACCATAGCTGCATACAATCATGACTATGATAAATTGATGCCCACAAAAAAGGTAATTTCTGTCCAATTAGTGAGCCTGGTGAAAGGAAAGACCAGAAATAAATGTCTGTATTAGAAGAATTTTGACTCTTCTCTCATCATGTCTGTGGAGTTCATAAACCTGCAACTGCAGCGTGCAAGCTATGCACCATACTTTTGGTTGCTGATTTATTTAATCAGAGTTTAAACAAGTATCCTGTGATTTTATCATTTGTGCTCTACGTGTTTGTAAATCACTGGTTTAGCTCTGCCACAAGTCCATGCCTGCTTGGCTAAACACACCGAAGTTCTTCGGCAGGGGGGGCTTAAGCACATGTTTAAGCGCTTTGCCGGGCTGGGGCCACAGTGAGTGCATTTTAAAGTCCCTGCACCTGGAAGCATTTTTGCACATGCCTAATTTTATGCACTTGAGTAGTCGCAGGGAATTTAATGGGCCTACTTATACGTGTGAAGTCACTTGCGTGCAAGTGTCTGGAGGACCAGGGCCTAGCACTAAGCTGCTCTGTTTCGAGGTGTAGTAGGACATCTCCAAGCAAAAGCTTTTTCTCCTTAAGCCTTTCCTAAGAACTAAAGGATAGTCAACAATGGGTCAGAGCAGAGGTCTCTTTTTTAGCTCACTGTCTTGCTTTTAGCAATGGTAAGTAGTGGACACCTAGGGAAAACAAGCAAGAAACATAGTGGGCATGCAAGGATACATCTTCTTGCATCTCCTCCCTCCTCCACAACTCTGGCCGTCAGTGCTTTAGGGAGGTCCTGAGCTGGAGGCTGTATTTTCTCTGTTGTGTTTCATAGTCCCTAATGGCCCTTTTTTCCATTTAGACTTTGACTTCCACAATATCCAATGGCAGAAACTTCCAAGCTTAAAAAAACATGTGGGAAAACTGCCGTGTAGAAAAAGTCCTTCCTCTGGCATATCCCATACCTGTGCCTGACTGTCTTGGAGGCTGCCCCCAAGCTCTCATGTGATGGCAATTGCCTCCTCCAGTTGGTTCTTCCTGCTGTAACTGCAACTGCACACCCTCTTTTGATTATACCTTTCCTACTGCCACCTCCCCAAATTGTAGTTTATTTAGTCTCTCTACAGATGCTCTTCCATAGTGTGTTCCATGCGTCCTTTCTGCACTCATACTTTGGCATATCTCTGAGATGGGGCCAAGAGGAGCAGTCATGTTAAAATGTGTCCTAATAATGTCTTCTATTTTGTTCCTGACTACTGTCTTAACAGCAGTATTTTTTTTTTCAATTGCTGCTGAGCACTGAGTTGACATTCAGAGAGCTGCCCACAATGACTCGGTTTGCTGTATCTTAACATTTCTGACATGAGAAAAACTGTGTGAATGTTATTGGCCTTGGTCTGACAGAAACAAGAGGCTCTTTGAACTGCAGCTGAGTCATCTGTGTCTTGCGACTAGTTTAAATATCATGATTAGGGTGCCACTTTTATCACTGAAATTGTGACAAACCTTGTGACTAGTGATGAATGAATAACTGAAAAAAAATTCACAGATTTTCTTCTAAATTCAACAGCTAATTTCAGTCTGACTGAGTTTCTGGCACTTCCCCCCCCCTCTTTTTTTGGTAACACTTTGAAATTTCAGTTAATGCATTCAGCTGCAGAACTGATCTTTTCAGCTGTGCCGTGGTCAGTTAGTTACCCACATCATGTGGCATTATTTCTGTTTCCTGGCTGGATTAACTCTGTAACAAACCAAAACAGCAAGTATTGCAGTCAGAGAGATTCAAGCTATTCCTGTCGTCGTGTGAGTAGTACTCACACTGGGACACTAGTAATATCCCAGATGTGATGCTGTGCACTGTGGCTTGTATATTCCTCTGCGACTCCCTGTTTTGAATGACCATCAGTGTTGGTTGTTGAGAAATCTGAATATGTTTTTGAAAGGTGAATAGGCACTTCACTGCAAATAATCTGGTCTCACCCTAAAGCAATGCAAGCCAGTGAGAAGGGTCCCCTGGATTTCTTCTGCGATTAAACTAGGCTGTCAGTGATGTGAAATTAGAAGAAATAACAGAGTCAAAGTCACTCGGTTACTTTTACCTAGAGCTGACCCTAGACCTCAAACCCATGAAAAGGCAGGCAAGTTAAGTGAAATAACACCCACTGGCTTCAGCAGGATTGGGGTTAACCTGTCACCTCTGGATGGTGACTGCCCGCTCTTTTGGAGGAGGCCACAAGTAGAAGCCTACAGGTGAGAGAGCTGGGAGGGTGTCACAGCTGCTCTGTGAGTCCCACAGCCTTTCTCACCCGAGGTCTTCCCCACTGTTACTATGACTAATGCCCAGAGCCAGAGTTTTACTGCCACTCCAATTTGCTCCAAAGAACCATTCAAATTAAATATACAATGCAATTACAGCATATTAAATATTGATTCTTTAAGAAGCGCTTGGTAAAGGGTATTAAACAAAGTACACACCTTCCATCTAACCGCCTTTACGAATATAAGAATTCAATACACTGTTGTACATTTATTACCACGTTAAATATGACATGCACATGGCACTCTGCATACCCTCGATGTAAAAGCATATGCTAATACTTTCTCTGACAACAACTGCCTAAATGATACACGTTGTAGCTTGTTCAATTAAACACTAGACAACTGTAAAAGCTCCTTAACCTACAACCCTCTAATACTTCCTGGTGGACTAGAAGAACCATTTAATAAAGTTAACTCCACAGCTGAATTGTTTGGGCTGAAATCCAGACAGGATCAATTCCCAATCCCAGTACAGTGTCTTACACTTCAGAACACTGAGAAGAAGCAAGACATAAGACCCAAATTTTAAGGCTAGACTGGATGTACCAGATTGGAAAACATTTCATCTTGGCGAGGCCAGGGGGTACGCAGAGTTCAACAGCCCCCACAGGAGTGAAGGAGCGACTGTCCTGACCCCAAATGCTCTGCAATTTACTCAAATGATTAGGATCCTTCCACAGAATAATGGAGAATTAGGTTCATGTTCCTACTTCAGGTCACAAAGAGGTGGGATTTGAACCTGAGTGGATACTAGTAGGGAAGAGCAACCTCATCATTTTCTCCTTGTTTATCTCTTTGAGAAAGGACTGATCCAGTTTTCAGCTGGATCTTCAGACTAACCTCAGGTCCTGAGGGGAAGGAAGCATGGCCGTAGCTGTGGCGGGCACCACAGCATTTCCTGTAGGCCATTTTAGGTGGCCCATACTCACCAGGTCTGGTCTCCGAGGATCCTGTCTTAGGGACATAGCTCTTGGCATGCACCAGGCAGCCCATCGCAGTGCCACGTCCCTCCCCTGGATTCAGCCCCACATCCTCAGTCTGGCCATATAGTACCTGCCCTCAGGGGAGACTGATTTTTTGGCTGAGCTGGCATTTGACATGACTTTCAAACTCCAGTTTGAAATCTTTCCATTGCTACTACCGCAGCACAATATGAATTCTGGTCATACATCCTCCGTTATCCACAGCTACCTTTTGCACACTTTTCTCTTAAACTTGCTAAATCTGTTCTTCCCACTGAAAAGACAAATTTCAGATAACTAAGAAAATAATTTGTTATCACAGTATTGCCATGAGCCTTACAACAGTGTGGCGTTTCTGAGACCTAGGCTTGTCCTATGTGTATCTGCTTTGGTTTCACTAGTGTTGCAGTAGGCATCACCTCCTACCCATTCTGTTTACTGTAAGCAGAAACAACCATTTTCATCGATTTTGCTTGGCTTCTGAGTAAGAAGGGCAATGATGGTGACTGTATTTAGAAATGTAATTGAAGTCACGGCAACCAAGAACAGGAAAAATGCATCAAGTAAAAATAACTGCTTACAAGAGGAGGGAACATACTGGACAAATTGCACGGAAATAGTAAACTGGGCAGAAATTCCACTGGAAACAGGACAAAGCTCTTTATGAATAGGACTTTCTAGCTTCTAACAAAATTCTTTCCAATAAACCCAGGCCCTCGAAAGTATAGCAATGTAACTAATTCTGGCTATTTTTCATCAGCTTATTCTGTCATTTAGAGAACACAAATGACTGCTGTTTACTCATGACTGCTAGGATAGGTTTGTTAATTTTCAGTGCCTATGAATTTTTTATCATATCTGTAATAATGACATTTGAGTCTCACAGAAACTTAACAGGCTTTCACAGTAGCCACATCATTCAAACTAGAGAGAGTAAAAATGAAAATTTTTAGTAACAATTCAAATACCAATTTTTTTTGGCAAAAAAAGCAAAATATTTTAGGCTGGATATGCTGGTGCAATGTTTCACAGGGAGCTGTAGTACAGGTACCTCAATTTCCAGACGCCCTTGCCAGACCGCATCACCCAGCTCACACCGTTAATGGGGAGGAGGTGAGGGGGCAGGGCGTACGGTGGGAATTTCCCTGCAATGTGTCATAGTTCACGTAGCCTACTCAAGAAACTCTCATGTACTCTAAGTCTTACATGGGGCAACCAAACCAGAATGACTGTGAAGCAGATTTTTTCCTGGCTGAAAAGTGCTTTTTGTTGATTTTTTTTTGAAACATTATCTATTTCTTTAGTTTTAACTTCATATGTTTTCCCCATCCTTGAAAATCAAAGTGTGTCACCAGAACTAAGAACTCAGAAAATATTCTACATGTCTTACCTGGAGTAGCCACAGGAGTGGCAATACAAGTTCCCACATGTTACCCTCACTTTCTCTATTTCTAGAAGACCTTAATCAGCTTACGAAGTACTTTTTCTAAAGGCTATGATTTTCTAAATTACGCTTGTAGAGCTTACAAGATATTAAAAAAACCCTCGGTACAAAGTGTTCCTGCATGTTTTATTTGTTGACATCTTCTCCAAAGAAACAGTGGGTGTCTTTTTTCTTTTTTTTTCCTTTCAATACTGATAGTTTGTCTATTAAAATCAGATCAGCGATTACAACTCATTTCGCACACACTGCAAAAAAGCTGTCAGCTAGTTGCTGCCGATCGTAGTTGGATTTCAAGTATTATACTACTGTACGACGCAGTAACTCAGTATGTTGTAATTAAACCCCAGAACCATTCAGACTTTCTCTGTCGCTTGTAGTTTTAGCTGAACTGGGAACTTGCCTACTGCAAAACCAGCTGGAGAAGTTCTTCCTTTTTCATTTGGATCGAGTCTGAGGGGGACTCAAAAAATCTTGTAAAACTCTTTTAGAGACATCCAGGGGATGGACAGCACTCACTTCTGTACACTTCTAGGGAACCCCTGCTAGCTCTTGAAGCCCCAGGGCAGACATGCAAGGCAGAGCAAACACGAGTGGGGATGCTTGCCCCCAGGCAGGCGCTGGGGCAGGAGCATCCCTGTGGGTCGGCGTGGATCGGGGGCATAGGGAGCAACGGCAAACGAGGGCGTTAACCTAATTGGAGCACTAATGATGGGGCCACAAGACCAACTTCGGCACCTAGGGGCCATGCGCCGCAGATTTAGGGACAGCTCAGAGGGAAGAGCCTCCTCCTCACA
Organism: Pygoscelis adeliae; assembly: GCF_000699105.1. Lineage (NCBI taxonomy): Eukaryota > Metazoa > Chordata > Aves > Sphenisciformes > Spheniscidae > Pygoscelis > Pygoscelis adeliae. The sequence goes on from NW_008825113.1 coordinate 2,085,875, forward strand.
TCTGTTTCCATGCAGCAATCCCATGGCAATAAAACTGAAGCTCCTGCAAATGTTGTAGCTCATCTTGATGAAACAGGCTGCGGTGCCTGACAAAGCTGGGGGGAGCCTCCACCAGGCATCGGTAGGAGCTTTCAATAAAGATGACAATAGTTCTCAATTTTATATTCCTAATTAATGTAGTGCTTCTGAACGGTGTCAGGCAGACATCAAAGCTCTGGGCTTACCATGACAGCAGACACCACAAAGGGAATTTGTTTCCATTACCATTAGCTATGGCTATCTGGCCTTCTCAGGATGGCTTGTTAAATATAGAGCTTCAAATATGAACTTGAGCCAATGCAAACAAAACATGAAATGTTGATTGCCTTCGGGAATTTGCCTGATCTTTCATTTCTTTAGGCAAACAAAAAGGAAGAGATTTTCTGGGGTTTTCACTTTGTGGGACATCTCTTTTTTTAAGCTTGTGTTAAAATCTGATCTTATTCTTTGCAACTCTTAATCCCATGATTTTCACAAAGATGACCTAGCAACAATAGGAAGAGAAAAACCGATCAACTAAGGTCATTGGGAGCCACCTCTCAAAAATTTTCTACTCTCTGTTAGGATCATCCCAGAGCTCCCTGCGTATCCACAGGAAACATTGTGCAGATACAAACTTTTGCCCATTGCTTATTCCTGTGCAGTAATACAAGGTGTATTTTTGCTTAAACTGCGCTGAAGTTGGTATAGTTATAGAACATGATAACTGCTGCATTCTACTTTAACAGAATAAGAATCAGAGATTAAAAAAAATAATTAAGGAATTTGATGAATCATGAAATGAACTCATTCTTTTACTTGATTTTCCCCCAATAAAGGCATTGTTTTGTCTCGGTCGGTTTGCGTTGGAATAGATTCTTAAAAAAATAAGTGAAAAGGAGCTTTGAAAGTAACATAATACCTCTGCAGGTTTTTAAGAGTAAATCTTGTGTAGAGGGTCTTACTGATTTCAGAGGGAAACATCCCTCCCTGTTTCTCAAAAAGACTGAGATTCTCTTTATCTTCAGGAATAAAATTAAGGTAGAAAACTCGTCCATCTTGGAGGCCTCCCACACACCGAGCTCCATAATCACACTCACAGAGTGGTGCATCATGATGCATTATTCATCAAATACATTTGTTCAGATGATGTCATGTATGTCTCCCTAAAGGGCCACATTATTTAATAAAGGATTTTTATTTTCTGTTGGGAGGCTGCATGAGGATGTAGAAAATTTTTACTGGGCTTCTGAGCCTTGTAAAAAAGTACAGATTTTTTCAGACAATCCTTCTGACCAATATGGGGGGCCTCCATCTATGTTACTTGGTAGAAATATTGGCTTGCTTACCAAACCTGATACAAGCATTATGCAATAAACACAATATAATACATGCATGTTATATATAACTATAACAATTAATGTACAAAATACATACATGCGTGCACTGCGGAGTTATGTTTCATAAATTAATATACATATTACACTAACCCCACACAGAATATCAAGAAAATCTGTTTCTGCTGCATACAAAACAGACATTTGAACGTGTGAAGCAAATAGGAAACATGTTTCCCAGTAAATTTAGAGGCCATATTTCATGAAGATCTCCATATGTCTTCTTAATTCATCTCATGTTTCTATGATCATTTGTATTTCTTCTCTTTTCTTTTTTGTCTTGGAACTGGTACAATTTAGGCTGTTTGTAGAGTTAGAGTCAAGACCGATATGCTGTCTCTCCACATATCCTTAGTAAGATTTTCAAGGTTTTTTGCTTCCCAGCTATTGGTTTGTGATTATTATCCTCTTTTGGAGAAGAAGACATGCCGAAAAGGAAATGGAAAAGCGTTTAAGCCCCTGCGCAGAGATTCATGCACTATATTTAGCATTAATTGACAGGACTTAAGTAAGGGACCAGTGCAAAAAAAACCCCAAACAAACTACCCTCTAGCCTAACTGCTGAGAGGCCTAGATCAGGAGGCATATAGCCTTTTGGTAACCACACAGCTGTAAACTGGTACAATTTAGGCTGTTTGTAGAGTTAGAGTCAAGACCAATATGCTGTCTCTCCACATATCCTTAGTAAGATTTTCAAGGTTTTTTGCTTCCCAGCTATTGGTTTGTGATTATTATCCTCTTTTGGAGAAGAAGACATGCCGAAAAGGAAAAGGAAATGTGAAAGCGTTTAAGCCCCTGCACAGAGATTCATGCACTATATTTAGCATTAATTGACAGGACTTAAATAAGGGACCAGTGCAAAAAAAAACCCAAACAAACTACCCTCTAGCCTAACTGCTGAAAGGCCTAGATCAGGAGGCATATAGCCTTTTGGTAAACACACAGCTGTAGCATATGTCCTATATAGTAAAGGTACCTATGCCTTGGCCTTCATCTAATGTCTAGAAAACGTTACCTTCGGTCGCCAGGTAAGTTTTTATCCCAGTGCTCTGAGAAACCCAGAACAATTCTCTGTGCCTTAGGTCACAGGTTTTTAGTTAAAATTCAGCATTTAAAAAAACCCTAAATGATGTCAACTATCCTGTAGGAGACATTTTGCCTTCCAGGTGATTTAAGGTCTAAGACTATTTCCTTATTATTTCAGATGAAAAAGCTTTCTCTAACTAGCAAATCAAAAGAGGTTTCAGAAGTCTTATGCAGGGTAAGCCTGTCTTCAGTTTTCACTCATCAGCATTGGTATGGAGCTATTGGTGGTCAAAAACTAACTGAGTTTTTCTCATTGCTTTTGCCTCTTTGGTATGAGCAAATATGGAAATAACCGATACTACATTTGCTAATGACGTCTACTCTTTTCTGTGGTTGTTAGCACACGGGATGATGTCTACCAAGAATTCTTTTTATGTGGGAAGCTATAAACTGCTCTCCAAGGAAAAAGTACCCTTTCTGTCTTGGTTGAGGGTAGCAGCAAAGAAAATGTCTGGTGACCAGAAGAAGTGGACTTTCAACGACAGCAATAGTGAGCAGGCTAAAGAAGTACTCACCACCTATTTATCTTGCAGATGCAGGAGTGCCTTCTTTCAAGATGCCCACACTGTTTTCATTGCAGTAGAGATTCATGCAATGCTTTTTTCATCCCCCTCCCTTACAATCCTTTCACGATGTACCATCAGTAACATTATTATGATTGCCATTATTGCTATTCTTCACAGCAAAGAGAAATAGGATGAGCTGGCAAGTAAACCCAAACATCTATTATAGTGTCTTTCCTTGTGGAGACTTCATTTTTCTACCCTTGAGTCAATGCGCACATTGCTGATCAGGCCTGATCCATTTCGGACTGTGACAGTGTGTTTTCTTCCCCTGGATACCCTTCAAAATGGTTGCAACGTGTGTGCAAGTCCATACCGTTGCTGCTTTGGAAATACAACCACATCACCATCTGAAAACAAACTGGATGAAGCTTTCCCAAAATGCAACACAGCATGATAAACTGCTGTTTAGTACTTTCAGAGCAGCAGTTCTGTGCCGTAGCTCTAGGAGGGGTGTAACTCTAAGGGTATTTCTTCAGTGTCAGGTCCTTAGCTACAGTGTATTTACTGGTGAATATTACTTTTTGAAGTCTCAGAGTCAGAAGAGATCCATACCAGTAGCAACAACAAAACACAGAAGTGGGGCAATCCAGAGATGCTAATGTAAAATAAATAAATAAAACGAAATAATGTGTGCATCACATCTCCTTTCCTCAGTTCCTTTGTATTGCCTCTGACTCAGGCCCACCCAGAAGAGCCTAAGTATTGGTTAATGTCTCATTTCTGAAAATAAGTTATATTACAAATAGGTTTCCCTCCTGCCAGACCTGGTGCTAGCACAAGGCACATAACAAAGAAAACTCACTTGACTGAGGTGATGAACCTCAAATCTGCTTCTAAGACAGTGATTTAAATAAGAATACGAAACAATGTAATGGGGTTCTGTTCCTGAAGCAAGACTTGCCGTGCAGAAAGTGGGAAGGTGCAAGTCTAACCTATTGCTGTTGCAGTTTTAAAATTACAATCTTGTGGTCTCCTTGGGATGTCATAATATGCTTTGAACTTTGAGTCAAGCTATTTCCATATTCATTTGCTTACTTCCACAAGGACAGAAACCAATAAGACAATACACTACAAATCATTTTGCTTTAAGTTACTGAAGGGGGGGAAGGAAAGGGGGGAGAAGAAAGAGGGAAGGGGAAGGGAGAGAATATTTGGTCTGTTCTTAATTAAAACCAGCCGATGACATACAATGATTTGTCTGAAGCACTTCTGAGCTGTACCCATTTCTGTTTACACTTGACAGCTGTACATTCTTTCCTGCCTGTACTGTTTGAACTATGGCCAATAGTACAATCATTAAATCTTTGATAGTGTTTTTTTAAATACAAAATTGCCCTTTTTCTTTGAGACAAAAAGAGAGGTAGGGAAGGAATAACTATGTTACATTAGAGAGGTTTGGATTTACTAGGTTGTACACCCTGTATTGCAAAATAGTGCCTCTGGTCATTTTTGGACTGGCTATTAAGAGTTTTTTCATGTTCCTCACGTCTGCTTACAAAAGGAAATCATCATCCTGTGACCCTTTTCTCCCAGAAGATGCTTGTTTTGGGTAGAGAATACACCAGAGCATCCATGATTACTGAGTGTAATTCTGCATTGTGGGTGGGATGCAGAGGGTCTCACTGGACTATGACAGGTTTTTGCTATGAGCAGAAAGATTCAGGAAAAAAAAATCATAGATTAAGAAAACCAGAAAAGTTAAATATGAGATATTTGAAACCAGCTATCAGTCTGCCATGAATAGAGAAGCTGGGAAGTAAGTCTTTGTCAAAGCCAAACATGTCCTAGACACTCCATAGGTTCTCTGTCTGAATCCAGTCTGCAGCCTCCAAAATTGATGGCTCATTACAAATGGAAATGCTTACCTAAAAAGGAAAGAGAAAGAACGTTAGCATATGCCTTATCCCTTAAGTTTGAACTAAACCACGGAACTGACTTGATCCAGATATCACCAGCTGTCCCCTGAACTTGCCTGAAGCGTGTTTTGTTGCCAGCTTTGGCAGAGGCAGAGGGTCAGACGATGCTGCATTACTAACCAGGGCTGTGCTGCTCCTTGTTGAGCTGAGACACCAGAGATGCATTTTGTTTTATAGACTGGAGATTAGTCTAAACTCACACAGAGAATAAACAGGAAGGATATATTTAGCTTCTGCAGCTTTGTAGGAGTGGGAAAGCATTACTTTAAAGTCCTGCAGTCATCTTTAAAACTTACACAGCCCTCATGATTGCCCCAGAGCTCCCTAGAACTGTATGGGCTGGAGGGGATGTCTAAGTACCTACTACTCCGCTACTTGTCCTGTCTTATGTGGAGATTGGCCTGGGTTACCAGGTTTGGTTTATTTGTTAATCTGAATGTATTATGAAAAAGAAACTAAATTCTTAGATTTCATCAGCCGGGTTATGGCAGCACTTAACTGGCCTTAACTGAGCTTAAAGACCAGGACAAAAGGAGATACAGTCCCTGCTTTGAACATCTGCGTGCCTTCCTCCTCTACCCTTTAAGGTCCAGGCTTTCTGAAAAGGGAGACTGCCAAAGATATGTAAAAACACATTGCACAACACTGAATGCATTCAAGCAATGTCACAGCAATGCTGGGAAGGCACAGAGTCAGAGCGTAACAGAGTCCCTGCCCCATGGACCTTTATGTGAGATTTTCAAAACGGCCCAGCATTGGCCTAATTGAAGTCGATTGGAATTTTTCCCTAATTTACTTTCAGTATTAGACCAAGGCCAAAATGTCCAAAAATTTTGCTCACATTCTAAACTATTAACTTTTTCAATTTTCAATCAACTTGAGATCTTGGTGAGGACAAATTGGATTTCAGCTGCTGGTATCCTGCCCTAGCATTAAAAGTAAAAGTTTGCCAATTTCAATGGATCTTCTATTTTCCTCTCATTTTCCTCAGAGCCTCAAAAAGCTCCAGGGAAGGTGCCTTTTCTGAGGTCATGGGCATGAGAGGGACCAACTGACAGAAGAAACGTTCCAAAAAGACACAAAAGCAATGGCTACATCAGGCACAGCTGAGGACCAGCAGTCAGCATTTCTCAAGCTGTTTGGAGGTGTTAAATCCAAGTTGTGGGATGCCAGTGTGCCACCCATCGTTGGTCCACACAAGGAACCCGGCCTCCTCCAGATGAGCCCCAGGTACATATCTTCACCTTCACTTCTGCCAGGGGTGCAACATCCTGGAGGAACTGAAGGGGAAACCTTCAGTGTGTACCTATGAGCCCCCAGTCTTCCCTGGCACTTAAATGCCTCCTGTATGTCTGACCCTGGGAAGGTCCCTGGGAATACTCACACTCACTTCCACACAGCAGATTCAGCCTCATGTTCCCAGGTCTCTGAAGGGTACTTCTGGGGAAAACTAGAGATGAAACGTCTGGTAGGCTCCACATTTGCCGTAATAGTGATTATTTACCTGCTGCGCTAGGACTGGGATCTTTTCAAAGCTGGATGAATCGTGGTGCCATTGTGTATTTCTGTATTATGCCTGCCAGGGTCATACTGATTCATCCATAAACTGTCTTCCACACAAGAGATTTGGATTTATTTCTTTTTCCTTTCCCTCATTCTTCCAGCACTCCTAGCTTTGCTGTTTTGGGATCGCCACCTTCCACTTGACTGAATTGTCCCCAAACACCACCTACAAGCGCTGTGACTGAAACGTGATCTCTGCTTGAAATTTAAAGCAAACTCTGTACACATTAATGAGCCAGTTCTGTAGAAAGCTTTCTCATTGCCCCATCTCAGCACTCTGACTCAGGAGCCACATTTTTATGGCCCTTTCCTGGGGCTCTGAGAGGAGAGAGAGAAGCTTTTGCTGTAAAGAGTCTCGCTTGTGCTTTGAATCACTTCATTTTCTTGCAGGGGCCTGCTTAACTGTGTTCGTTACAAGTCCCAAGCACAGTTATCCTCTAACTACATTGTGATCATCCTTGACTGGTACAAGAACTCCGGGGACTGTCACAACATGACCATGTGAATACAAATAAATCAGTATCATTGGGAAGGATAAAGTGGGAAAAATGTTTCGCACAGCACAGCCTTTGAAAGGACTAGACTCTCTAAGTGTGGCCGCTGGCAGCAGCAGTATCTGACTTTCTGGTTTCTCAGCCAACTACCACGTCCCTTCTAGTTTGACTTCAGCTTCACCAATTGATTCTCCTTCTCTTCCTCAGGAGGAATACAAGCATATTTTAGACCTGAATCACAAGAGAGCTGTTCTGTTTGGTTTCGCTGGTGAGGGTACTTCAGTTACCTGCACACGTGTAAATCCCACTGATTAGGGTCATCACCCATCTGTGCCACCTTACCGAGAGCTGAAGCAGTTCAGGTCCTTCCTAGGTCCTGAATTAGGACTGCTCAGAACCAGGCAATGTCATGAGACACAAAACCAAGGTCAACAAACAACCCACTTCCATACTGCCAGCAGGCAGCATGTGCCACCCCAGCTGGGATCCTCAGCCTTGTAAGGGAGTGTGGATTTATACCACAGTTATGCCCTGAGCAGGTGGACCTGATGAGCAGCAAGATGAGTCAATCTATGGGGGGTTTAAGGGGATTCCCTACATAGCACTGAATCATCAATCACCAATTCTGCAAAATAATTTCCATAGCAAACATTTGGGAACAAACAGTTAAAGCAGCAGAGG
>NW_008825113.1:2093639-2107893 GCF_000699105.1 Pygoscelis adeliae
CCGGACTTGGAGGGAAAAAACAGACGTCACAGCTGGATGTGTTCAGCTAGGACAGAAATCAAAGACATGATCGGTTCCCAGCTCATGATATTTATTTGTAGTTCATTATTGTATTTATATTCTTCCCTGTGAAGAGCGTACAACAATCAGCAAGGTTGGCCTTTTGGGGAAGCACTTATCGGTGCCTCTAATGGAACACAAATGTACAGGGCCCTCATTAGAGGGCAGGGAAATGAGGCCTGGTGAGAAGCCCTCGTGGAAGGTGAGCTGCATGTCTAATACAGCATCGCTTCCCCAGGCCATTGTACTGTGATGGCAGCAGAATCTGAACTCCTATTTCTGCTCAGGCCAAGCAAAGGATGTTTTTATATACATATACACATATTTATATCACAAATACATGTCTTAAAATAACTCAGCTGGGGCAGTTTCCTGCAGTTTATGAGCAAGGAGAGCGAAGACAGGGACAGAAACGTGTGAAAGAGGAGATAATGACATATGGTGTCCTCTGCCAGAGAAGACACAGCCTAGGTGAGGAGCACAGCAAGGGTACTCATGCTAGCCAACTTCAGGTGCCTCACTTACATGCCTCCACTTTGTGGGGATCACTCAGGATGGGTTTCAAATCCGTCATATGCGTGGGGCTTGCCGGGAACGGGTTTAGTAAAGAGGCAGCTGTCAGCATATGGAGGTGTTGCCTAGGCCTGGGGCTGGCATCTTTAGTTGACCATGTGTCTACGCAGTAAACGCAGGCTTCACCAACATATGGATCCCAGGGATCAAAGGCCGGATGGGCAAACCCAGGCTAAACAGGTTAACCGAGGGGATTTGCCCTTTTTTCCCTATAGCCTGACAATACTCGTAAAGACCGCCACATCAATAAACTCATGTTAGGCTGCACTGAATTACACAATTGAAAACAGAGTTGTGTCTTATTGTGTTTAACTATTATTAAATCAGCTCCCTTGACTTCTTTAGGGCTATGCCAGTTTACACCAGCCGAGGATGTGGTGCTAGCTCTCTAGGAAGCTGCTTGCTCCTAAGTGCAAACACATTGCCTGCTAAGAGTTCGCAAGCTGAGGCAAAAGCTCACCCAGGATTCCTATGATGTCCTGCTGCTGTTCAGCCTGAAGAACTAAGGTATTAAACGTGTAATATGAAGAAATAAAAACATGCACATTTTTAGCTGAGCTAGATTTCCATGTCCCCTGCTTTTAGGACTATTATATCAACACCTGTTAGTTTTGCTCTAGTCATCGTTTCCATCAGAAACTTATTGTTTCAGGGGTTTTATAACTCGTAAAACTTTTATAAGTCAGACAAAATGTGCTTTAGGAAAAAGCTGATCTTTCAGGTCTTGGCGCTGGAATGTATTTTTATATGCAACAAATGTAAAAGAGAATAATGGCTGTAGTGGCTTTTATTATATTTAGAGGGAGGAAGAACTGCAAATATAATCAGAGATCAAATAATTTAACCATTAATTTTACACAAAGAGTCTGAGCAACCCTCACAAAATATCTGTCAATAGACAGCAAATAAAAAGGAATACAGACAGTGGGGAAATTCTTATCCTTCACTTCCAAAAAGCACTTAAGCACATACTTAAGTCCATCCTTACTGCAAAAGACATTTGAGCATGTATGTAAGCCCCTCTTGCAAAAGGATTGCTTTCCTCAGTGTCTGCTGTGAACCCAGGAGTCATCCCACTCAACTCATTACTAATGCTCTTGAAATTACTCATGGGCATAAATATTTGCGAGAATGGGGCCTCAGTGAGGAGCTGTGTCTATATGAGGAATCATGGCCAAACTATGCCATTCTAAAGAAAAATGCTCCCAGACTTGCTGTCTCCACTGGAGAGCTGTTACCAACGCGGCACAGAGTGGCTGCTGCTGCCCAGATGGCAGAAGCCAAGTGCATGCCCCCTGGCAGTAGGCCACATCTCTGAGGGGTCGGATGCATCCCCTGGGAATGCATCGCCAAATGAGCCCTGGGAAGAAAAAAGCACTTCCATGGTTGACAACTGCTTGCAGAGGAACAAAAGCTTCATTAAAAACCCTTTATCCCTGTTCACAAACAGCGGATTGAGGTTCTCTGTGGCTGTTTGCAGCACACAAGCCTGACCAAGAAAACTGCAAAGGTCCTCTACGAACTGCCATCTCAGCCGGCTTCGGGGTTCAGGGGGTGAACGAATGTCACCTCGACTCAAAGCATCAGTGAATCAGAAGGGATTTCCAGTAAAATTCAGCCAGGGGTTGGCCACCTTTCCAGAGGTCGGTACCCTCTCAGTGTCTGCCTGCTGCTGAGACACCCTTTGGTGAGACACCAACAGTATCTGCTGTGGAAATGAAAGGAAAACTTTATGATTTCACTGAAGCACAATTGCAAATAACATTCTTCAAAGTTCCCTGAGCTGAAACAGTCCCAGCTTACCCCCACATTTGAACACCCTGGGCAGAGCCACCTTAAATCTGTCAGGTTTTGGGCTCACTTTGCATAAAAAATTATTTGTTCCTCACTCTGTGCATGATCTTGTCACACAAGCACACACCTTGGGACGCAGCCAGTGTTGACAAAGCCTAGGTAAAAGATGGATCTAACGCAGACCTCAGTTAGTCAAAAAGAAGTGGCAAGCTTGACTCTATGAATTTGAGAGCATCTGTAGTGTTTCTTAAATACTTTGCTCAATTCCTGTTTGAAGTCTTATGGATCCATCCCTGAGTTTTGATTTTCTCAGTGTTTTGAAGACTCAATAAACACCTTATGACTGTGTTTTTTCAGTGCTACCTAACAGTTGGCATGACTTCTTGCAGGTATTTCCATACCTGGGAGACCTCATATAGAACTTTTTACAAGTGGGTTATGATGAAAATATTGGGTGGCAAAAAAAGCAAATAATAAACGAAATCTGTAGGGATGGCCACAGCTCCTTCAAGCTTATTTCTCCAGTATAGGGGTGGGAGCCGTGAGTTTTAGCCCCTTTAAGATTCACTTGTCCTTTCAATTCCCTACCAAACCCGACTCCCCCGCAAAACCTACTGAGGAAAACTTAAAACCCCAACGCTGAAGGTTAACGTAAAGCTTCTGGCATTATCTTAATACGGAGGGAAAAAATAATCTTTCCTCTTTCTAATGCAGGCCACGTGTAAAGTTACACGCTGCGCACGCTGCCTTTTAACAGGAACTGTTAACAACCCTTTTTGATCGCAGGAAGCGGAGGAAAGCCTCTTCACCTAAGAAAATAACAGAGATGTTTATGGGTGCTGCTTTTCTCCCCGTTGGGAGCTGCCAATCACCCCTCCCGCCCCCTAGCTGATTTCTGGGGGGCTGCGGTGGGGGGCTGGGACTCGCTCTGGCTTCCTTCCGTTGGAGGGCTCCGGCGGCCGATGGTGTTTCTGGGCAAACGGCCACTGCTGTGATGTTTACGTTAGATAGGCTGCAGCTGGGCTGGGTGGGTGTTGCAGGCAGGCTGCCCCCAGCCAGCTCCCCAGCCTCCGATTCCTGGTAAAAACAGCTTCCTGATTCCTTTGAGTTTGAACTTTCTTCTTCTTTTTTCTTTTTTTTTTTTTTAATTTTAAGAAAATAGGTGCTGTTTGGCTTCTAGGAAACATAGGTGGAAACTTTGCTGTGCATACAGGAGGGCAGCCTAGCCCATCCAGCTCATCCCTCCATGCCTGTTCCTCCAATGCAATAAGTGGCGTTTTCTTCTCTTTACTATCTCTGTTACGGTGGGAGCCAGTGGTTCATCCTCCTGACATTCGGAACTATACTTTTAAAAGCAAAATAGTATTCAGGACTACTAGCTAAAAAGCAGAGAGCATGTAACTGGTTGAACTGAAAGGAACAACATCAAGGGAGAATTTATCTTCCTGTGTTATCTCATGATTTAAAATCCATGCTGGCAAAACTTCATTTCTTAAGCTGCAATTTCAAGCTGCAAGTATTCAGCAGCTGAGGAACCAGTGTGTATATATATGTGTGTGCGCGCGCGTGCACCATATGTATTCATGTTTATGCAGTTTTCCACTCAAAGCAGTCAGCGGAAATGAAAACCTGATTTTGCAAGGCTTCCACTGCAAAATTAAATATTCAGTTTTTCCTTAAGGGAGTTTGCTGTTTTATGCACTGGGAAATAACTCCTGAATTTTATTTTTTCTTTCTTTTCAAGTCCAAAATATCTTGCCTTGAAAGAGAGCTGAGCTATGATGGGAAACACAACTATTCATTTGGGATAGGAGAGGGGAGCAGCAAGGTGAGAGAGAATAAAAAGAAATCAAACAGGAAAAGCAAACAGAAGTGAGGGATTTTCAGTTCCTGTGTGTGTGTCCATCTATTTTTATCCTAGAAGGAAGCTTCTTAACATAGCTGTGTTTTCTTTCACACTGCTCTCCTCCCTTCGCGGGACTTCCAGAATTCATCTCGGCACCTGGTTTTTCCCTGAGCTTGATGTGTTATGCCTACAAGGCAGGACAAATTTGGCAGTTGTTGCATTGGAAGCAGAAGGGGAGCAGAACAGCAGCAAAGCCAGATACTTCATACGTCCAGGGGCACCAGAGGGATGTCATTTATTTCTTTTGCTTAGGATTTTGCTGGCAAAGCTGACTGCTTTCTTTTGGCCTTGACTGGGACATCTAGACAGTGGGAAAAGTTTTTTTTCTTTTCTTTTGGATCATAAGTGTATCCTTTCTCCTAACACTTCTGTTGCTCATGTTCTTATTTGGAGAAAGCTTTTCTTTTTTTCCTTTTTTTTTCTGAGGCTATGAGACAAAGGAAACATTTGGCTGGAGAGAAGTGTTCTTAAAGCAGAAAGGAAGCAGAGTCTGAGGCACCAAAACAGAACTTCAAATATTTTTCCATTTGCAAAGCAGTGTACAGCCAGAAAGGAAAGGCTGCATCCCAGCACCGCTGAAGCCGATGGGAAATGTGCCATCAATTTCCATGGGACAAGAGATCCACCTGAGGAATCCACACTCACCGGTCTACCCATCATAATTATGACTATTAATGATGTGTTATTTGTGTTGCTGTAGCAGCTCACAATTCCAGTTAACGGGCAGGATCCTCTCTGTCCAAGGGGTTGTACAAGCCCGGATCAAAAAGATGTTCCTTGCCCCAGAGATCTTGAAATCAAAGTTTATGGCTTGCCTTAACGCCTTATGGAGGAACCACATGGGGAAGGCACCCCTACCTTGCCAGCTCTGAGCAAGTGCCTGTGCCCGGCTGCACTCCTAGCCAGACACAAACTTTTTGAAACGGCCGCACGTCTGAGCCCACCTATGCTGCATGCGAAGCAGAATAGGACGTCACCACCCATTCAGGGGCACCACCCATGCAAAGGATCAGGTGTGGACCGTTGATACCTGCAGTCCAGGAGCGGCATGCTCGGCGTCTCAGGAGAAGCTCTCTGAGAACTCCCGGTGGCTCTCATTCCCTCCACAGAACTAGCGTGTCACTTTATTAGGAGCCTCAGTAAATCTGAGTCTTTAATAGTTCTCCTACAAGGTGAATCTAATTCTTATAACAATATAGCCCTAGGAAAATCAAGCCAAGCCCAATGTATAATGCTAAAACAAAGCATAACAACTGTTCTAGGTTTAGCAGTATGTTCAGAAGAGAAAACAGTGTTCCTTCATAGAAGAAGCTGGAGAGCTAAAGAAAATTTCAACTATTTGGTGCTGCAGCACCAGATGATTCAATATCAAAGGGAATACTTTCATTATCTTTGGCATCAGAATCTCTAAATTTAGGCTGAGATGCTGGAAAAATAAAAATTGTTGTAATCAAAATCACAAAAGAAAAAAAGGCCTTTTAAACTTGCTCGAGAGGTAACTTGGCTGGAAATGAAACAAAAAGAGTAGAACCCAAAAGAAAGAAATTCAAAATGGAAAAGCTTGAAGCAAAGTTCCTTCAAGCATGGGTGGCCAGGGCTAAGTGAGGAGAAACACACATGTAAACAGCTTTTCATAAAATCATACCTTGTCCTTATACATAACTTTCATCAGGCATTTTCTATCAGCAACAGTGGTTCCCAAAAGAAACAATAAATAGCTGCAAACACACCAGTAGGAATTTATGGTCCCAAAAGAAAAAAAAAAACACTGATCTACAGACTTGAGATACGTGTTGGCTTGCTGAGAGAAGGACCAACACCATCAAATAAATTCATGAAGAAAACAGCAAATTCCAGTCAGCTTCCCCCATCTAATACTGAAGGACCAGAAATCAGTATGTATCTTTTGTCTCAGTAATTCATTCAATGAAGTTAATAATGATGAACTCTCAGAGAACAATCCTATTTCTCTTAGGAAAATAGGATTAAGCATAATGCCCAGTATGAAGCCAAGGCTTCTTAGGTAGGTAATGGCTCCGTATGTCAAAGGATAAACAATAATCTCTTTACACGGGCAGTTCCCAGACACTGGGGTGTTGCCTGGATGCAGCTGTTCCCTGCAGAAGCAGCAGCAGCAGCACTGGGTGCTGGGTACACTGGCAGCAGATAGCATTCAGATGTCTGGGCAACGTTTGTACACCCTCATTTGGGAGCCTGCAACCCTTTAATGACTTTTTTTTTTTAGGGCATCATCCTAACTGAAGAAGCCAGAAGGCCTATTGTCTAGTTTCGCCCCAACACCTTTTCAGAGCATTTCTTTCCGCTTGAAAGGAGGTGAATTTTTTTTAAGAGGAAATAGGTGGGCTCTCTCGGGGGCAGGTTTCCCAGCATTTGCTTGGCGCTAGGAGACAGACCTGCGCTCTGAGACACTTTTAGTGCTACCAGATGCAGCACCCGATGCGATCTCCCCCATTCCTGGCACCCAAAGGCAGCTCTTGCACGCTTGCCATTTTCTCGATGAGGTGAGAGTGAGCCGTCTGTGTTATTGCAGCGTATCGCTGGCTCCCCTGCTTCACTGCCTGACACGAAAGCCGTGCTGCTGCTCAAGGCCAGCTGCTCCGCCGGAGAGCAGTGGGCGATGCTGCTGTCCGCAGTGCAGACCACAACTGCCTCGGCAGTGGTGGGGCAATGAGGCTCTTCCCTGCCACGGTGAGAAAGAGATGGGGGAGGCCTGCGGCCGAACCCTGTCCTGCCACGGGGTGTAGGAGGCAGCGGCTGGAGAGGGCATTTGGGCTGTGCACTCCCCACGAGCCCACCTAACCATTACTCTCCCCTTCCCCTGCAGCAATGCAGCACCCTTTGGCCATCACTCATCAGTCCCAAATAACAGGAGAAAGGGAGCTTTCCTCCTGCATCCCCTCCAGTGAAACTGAGCTGCTCAGCCACCATTTAGTTTTAAATCTTTTTATGTGAGTATGTCTCTCCATGGTCCGGGGTGACAGCATTAGCAGCACCCACTTCTCCCATTACTCATATGTGCTTGCTTTGTGTGGGAAACTGCTTTTCCTCTGCACTGACAACCTTCCTGATTGCTGGCAGAGGGGGATGAGGCAGATATCAGCCCTAACCAGTGTAGAGGGACTCACACTCATCTCTGGCATGGAAGTTGCTGTGTACTCCTTAGGACAAGGAGTAAAATGTCTTCTACAGGACAGGAGTCCTCTTTTCTCATGAAGTAGATCAGCAACCATAAGCAGGAAGACTGTGAGATGGGGCCGTTAAGGAGGGCTTTTGGGTTCACAGAGTTTGCAGGCAAATTTGGTGTACCCACCACTGTCATAAGGAGAACACATCTACAAGAAACTGAAGTGTGGGAGTCAAGTCAGTGAGGGAAAGAATGACTGCAGAGGGCCTGCAGAAACATCTGCGAGACATCATCATGACGTGTGGCACACACCCATGCCTTCCACCGCTCATCCGCTGAGGTTACCTCGCAGTCATTTTCTTCCATCTGCTCTGGGCTTCATCTCGGATCTCTCAGGGACAGTGGAGAAAATTGCAATGACCTCTGAGTCGGGGTTGGTATGCATGAGCCTCTGTGGAGCACAGAAGCCCATCTTTCCTGAGAAATAGGCTGCAATTTTCTTGTTTTTCCCTGCTTCATCCTCTGTAACTCCTTCCTCCCTGCTGTTAGACAGGTTGACTTTAATGACATCATCTTGGATGCATTGACCTTCTCCATTCCTGATACGGCAGGCACTTGGTAACATAAGAGCAGCTGTATTGGGTCAGACCTAAGAACTATCTACCTTGTAACCTATCATCTCCAACATGACCAGGAGCAAATGCTTAGACATGTCAGATGTGATACCTCCTCCAGGTTACTGTGTGTGGGAACTTCTGAGCCATCTTAGAGCATCACTTCAGCTACCATGAATCTGATCAGATTTATCTTCTATGAGTCTGTTAAAGCTTTCTTTGAAATAATTTCAGAATCAATTGTGGCAATTAATTTCTTGGTTTACTTACTTCTTAGGTGAAAAGGTAAATTTTTGTTTATTCCTTCCCTTGTCCTTGCTCTCTGCCTTGAAAGTGTGGCTAAAGATTATAGCAGAAGAGCATTGCTTCAGCTGTTCAGGGCTGCCACGCAGCTGCACCTCTACCTCATCCCCTCCCACAGCTCCCTGCCTGGC
The DNA here is from genome assembly GCF_000699105.1 of Pygoscelis adeliae. Classification (NCBI taxonomy): domain Eukaryota; kingdom Metazoa; phylum Chordata; class Aves; order Sphenisciformes; family Spheniscidae; genus Pygoscelis; species Pygoscelis adeliae. The sequence goes on from NW_008825113.1 coordinate 2,102,166, forward strand.
TCTTACTTGGTGGTTCTGATTTACAAAGCAGCTTTGGGGTTACTTCTTTCAGATCATACAGTTTACAGCACAGCGCAGCTCAGCCGACGACAACAGCCATAAACCTAACCGCAAAGGCTCTGCGACACCGTCACTGGGAGTTTGCACCACCTGCAAGTCTCTCTCCTCTATAATGACCCCTCCAACTGGCTTCTGGACTCCTATTTCTCAACAGTAAAATCAGCAGCCCTGAGCAGCCAGCAGCTGACTCAAAAAAAAAAAAAAAAAAAAAAAAAAAAAGAAATTAATAAATGAAAGCAATCCAGCTTTATATTTTTAAAAATGTGAAAAGGCAAAGGAAAATCAGTCCAAAACAGCTGGGCAAATCCTCCCTTTTGACTCAGTGGCCGACTCCTACTTCCAGTGGGACCTTTCCTAGAGACTACTGATGGTCTACATTGGTCTTTCCCCTCACCCCACCCCACTCCTCCCTATCAGCTCATTGGGCTCTTGAATGCAGTCACTCTCGTATATTTGGATTGCTGACATCACAAAGATGTCAGCCAGCCCCTTCATTTTCAAATCTGGAACGAAATATAAGGCCACGCTTCAGTCACTTCTGGGACAGGAGCGGGATGGGCTGGCAAGGAGGAAAGCGTAGGAAAAGCCTATGGGGAAGGAGGAGGTAGGAGTTCAGAGGGTTCAGGAAGGGTCACAGGCATCTTGAACACCTGATTTTCTCCTCCCCGCAGCATCGCCCAGCTCAGCTCAGCACAGGACAGCAATGTAGCAGGGATTACAAGAGCTGAGCAAAAGCCAGCAGCAGGTAGCAGGTAAAGAGGGGCTTTACTTCTTCACACTCTTCCTTGCTGCTTCTTCTTTCCCTCTCTAATATTGTTTTTTCTGTAAGGGCCATCACTGCCCAAAAGATAGACACCTTGTACCTCCCAGTCAGATTAACTGGTATCACTGAGGTGGAAAATCCCATTTCTACCTGGTTAGTATTATTAGGTTAGTATTATTACTCTTGTTACTATTATTAGTCCAAGTTTGCGAACTCAGTTCAGGAGAGAAGGGTTGTAATATTAACTTGTAGGTTCCCTCCTCTTTCATTTTAAATTTCAATATTTTCAACACTTCTGTACTGAGAATTTCACTGCCCTCACCTTTCCCTCTGTTTTATAGTCACTTTCCACAACTGCTGGCATAGTGAAGATTTACAGCCATGAGGAACAGAAAAACCCTTTGCCCCTGCTCAGCCAAAGAGGCCCAGCAAGCCTGGGAGGGAGATCCTAGACGGGAGATCCTCCCCTGAAACACTTCCCTGTGGACACTGGAGCTTGAACACTGCCCTCGAAGCACAGCCCAATGCTGGTCTCACTGGTTTCTTCGGGATCAGAGCTGAAACTCTTTGGAAAATTCCATTCTTCAAATCTAAGAGCAGATTTTGTCCAGTTTTGTTGGGTGGGTCCCAAACATGACAATTTAATTAGGAGGTCCAGACCTCCCTGCATGCTTATGCTCACACCAAAGTGCCTATTCCAGATATCCAGCGGGACCGAGAGCAAGTTCTTCTACCAAAGGCATGTAAGGTTTTTGACATACTATGCAAAGGTGGCCAAGTGGAAAAAGCAGGCTGCCTGCCTAGCCTCAGACACAGACAGTAGCCACATTCTTGTAGGGAGCCCAGAGCATGTTCAAGAAATTTAGGGAGGTTAAATGAAAACTTGTTGCTGTCCCAAAATGGATCTGTTTGACTTGGAATGGAAAGCTTAGTCATCTCTCCTGCAGGGGTTTGCCCAGCTCCTTTGGTCTCTCCATCTGTCTGATTTGCTTCTTCATTTTTTCCATTTCCTTCCCTACCTTCTTTTTCAGGGTCTCAAACATAAAAGTGTTGTTTTCCATGATGACACCACCCCTTACACAATGTGCAGTGCATTTCTTCTCACTTTTGAAAGGGGGCATTGGGGGGCTGATGCTTTACAGTGATATTCTTATGCCCAATGACATATGGAAATGTTTAGGAAGAAAATAATTTTCAAATGGCCCACTTGGTTACACCGCAGAACCAGCATCAATCCTCCCTCGCCCTTTACTAACAACTCCTGTTGCATTCAGTACTTGTAATTAGAGGTAATTATAGGCTTTCAATTACTTCCTTTATGTTTCAGGCAATATCATATAGTATATAAGTTATATTACTATTTCATCAAGTAATAAGGTAAGTGTTACAAGGTTGAAGTTCTTGGCAGAGCCCTATATCCTACCGGCACTTATGTTTGGCTTGCTGTATGTGACTCATTAGATGGAGGTGGGGAGGTGACATCATCAGTAAAGGGAAACACATGATAAAGTGAGGGTTTAAGGATTTAAACTTCAGCTAATAAAATATCCAGACAAAGAGGATTAGCTGTGTTTGCAGGAAGAGAGTGTTTGCCTCTGTCAGAAGCAGGATAGCCCAAAGAGAATAAACTATATCCTTTTTCTTCCTTCAGTCACCAGTTTCTTGTCATGCTGGAAAAAAAAAGGAGGAAAAAAAAAGCAAAAGAAAAAGAAACCAGCTGTCTTTCAAATGGATGTAGCCATTACCTCAGTGCATTACAGAAGCATTTTTAAATCAGACAAATTTTCTGTTTTATATCCCAGGTTTGGATTTCCTTTCCTTAAAGACATGGTGAGATGTAGAGCTAGACAAAACAAAAGTTGTTTTAGGAGCTTAACAACTGGATCAGCATGCACAAGTCTACTCTGCCGAGGGACTGAGCTGCTACCCTTTTGCATCATCATGGGCAGTCATAAACTACAGCTCTGCTTTAGCTACTTATTAGCCAGATCCGAGTGTTTGAGGCTCTAGGTAGGAATGGCAACATCCCCATGCAGCTGCCCCCTGATGAAGGGAGGAGTGGAAGCAAGGCCCTTAAATCTCTGAGTCCACAGACATGAGGATACACCAGTGACCTTTCCTGGCCAACCTCACGCCTGGGGAATAAAACAAGGTGTCATGGGCTTCCCCAGAAGCAGCGGGCACTTTTTGCTGTCAGAGAGCATGGAAAAAATGACACTGGGTTAATGCAAAGGCAGTTCTTCATCCTGGAGCATGGTCAGCAAATGGTCTTTGGGAAAACGTGGTAGAACACAAACCAGGGCCTTTCCAAGCACCTTCCCAAATGCAGTGGCTTGTCGCTTGAAGATGTTAGACAGGATCACAAGCGGGAACAGTCACAAACCTGCTTTGTTATTTCTCGTTCTGTGCCAGAGCTGACAAACCATCATCTGAAGCATCTGCAGACACAACAGCAGTAGCCTCTTACCAAAGCTGTTTGGAGCTGACCTGCAGATCCCGGTATACAAGGCTCAACCCAAATCCCGCTCACGGTGAGCTGCAGCGCATATGCCACCTGTATGCCCAGGGGATATGTCAGCTTGACTCATCCCCACACCGTCGTCGTGCAGGTTTCACAGTCCCCCAGCTATGCCGTGCTGGCTGCCCCAGAGCTACGTTACAAGTTGCAGCGGTGAGCAAAGGTGACAAACGCCTCCTAAAAGTGAAAATCAGTTTTGCTAATGCTATCCTGCCCAAAACTCTCAGCCCGCTTCCCCACATTAAGGAAGGGCATTATAATAGATACGATACCCGTAATGGCTTGTTGCCATAGGAAAAAGGTAATGACCATATTCAACCAGCTCAGTCCAGGAAGACTTGGGGTGCTCCCAAGCCCAGGTACTGCAAGTGAACATTGGCTTACTGACTTAGGCTACTCAGCTTTGCCACCTTTTCGCTCTAAAGCTTTCTTAGCTTCAACATTAAAATATCTCACATGAAAGAATGTTCACCTTTTCTTTCTCCACAGTGTAAGCCACAGCTTGTGGAAGCCAAAGGCTTCAAACCTGATGCAGAACCAGATTGCTATAGCTCTTGTCAGCTGAGGTTTAGAAAAAAACAAATGCATAAAACCCAAAACCTCCAAAAATCCCCATACATACTCTGCAGAGCAAGGGTTGAACTGCACCGTTCTCATGGTGGGGAGGAGAGGGAACTGCTTATACCGCTGCAGTTTTTGCAGTTATTGCCAGGATCTAAAGAAGAAAGATATATTGGGCGGGCTCTAAGACCTGTTGCTATCTCCATGATTTTTATGGTTGGCACCTGGATTTCTTAGCATATCACCTGCTCAGATAGAGCTTATCTCAGAGAAAGCTAACCCTCCTCCTCTGGGGTCCCAAGTAAGGGTGATAATAGATCCTGCAAAATATTGTATATTGTCATCCTATATTTTGTATTAAATTGATATACAAGCTTTGGTCATTGGCCTAAGCCATCCTAGGTGCTTGAAGGCCTTCATTTAACTTTCTCACTTCTGCGTTTATGTTTCACAGCATTGCAGATTTGGGGCGGCTTTATCCTATGGCAATGTGACATTAAGTCTTCTGTGTTACTAGTCATTGGATGAGCTTTTAGTTTTCCGTTTATTGGTGAGAAACTGCTCTTACGCAAAGCATCAGCATGTTGCCACCTAAGTCAATGAACTCATTCCCTGGTCTCACAGTGGAAAAGAAACACACGTCACTCTGATTTGTGATTTTTTTTTAACTAGCCGTTTAACACATTTTTTTTTATATCAAAGCAAATATTTGTAATGAGAATTTGGAACCTATCAGCCTACCCTCCTCTGTATCTCTAGTTTCTTCTGCAGGCTGCAGGATGTTTTTTTTCTGTTACTGAGGTATCGCACTGGCCTCCCATACCTGCTCACATCTTACAAGAACTGAAACCAAAGGCTGTTTCCTGACACCACAGCAACTGAGCCTGAAGAAAAGAAACTATCAGATGTTTCTGTGTAACAGCTGCATGTCAAAAATAGTAGACTAGCCAACAGTTTCACTGCACTACAAGCATAGGAAGCATACTGCCTCTAAGAAACATGTTTCTCATTTATTGGAAGTGGGCAAGTGAGTCCTTTTTCCATAATCACTTAGGAGTGGGAACTGAAACCTTTTGATATAGAGATCTGCATTTGACATTATAGCTGTCTTCTTGTTATTCAGTCACTGTGGCAACAGATACAGCCTGATCGTTGGGCATTTCTTTCCTGAATTTCTCATCCTGGCTGAATGAGAATTTGCCATTGCATTTGTTACTGTGCCACAATAGGATTAAAGATGCATGCATAGACACATCCTAAGGTCTGCATAAATAAGGCTGTGCTTAACCACATCCAGCTTTGGAAGGACCTGGTTATGTCTACCCCAGGCATATCAAGCTTTTGGATCTTGCCCAGAAAGGGACAAAATTGAACTGGGAATTAGGACAGAGAGTCAGAGTCATCAGGAATTTCCCAGTCTGTGGTTTGAGGAGGGTGACTTTGCTACCATTAGCTGCACTTCCAACCCTCCACTTCTAAGAAGACTATCTTACAGGTACTGTGACAAGCCCTTAAGACGAAGGCAACAAGTGGTGTGTAAAGCCATGTAATTACAAGGCTCTGAGCTCCTTGAAAGGATTGTTGTATCACAAGAGCCCCAAGGCAGTGTCCTAGTACCAGACTGTTCATACAGTTATTATCTGCTGCTGTTTCCCAATACAGCAAAGTTCGGATGTCTGCATGATATGTTTGCAGCACCGTGCTGACTGCCTTATGCTTTCAGCTGCTCAAGGGAAATTTTCAGGGATGTTGTCTGACTGAATTTAGACACACACACACAAAGAGACAAAGAATGCCCAAGCAGCTCACTCAGTAAAATGGCACTC
>NW_008825113.1:2107934-2121705 GCF_000699105.1 Pygoscelis adeliae
GGGGAAGGGTGTCAGAGTTTGCCCTACTTCCCCCCTTGCAACTAAAGAAGGGAATTTTTCTTTAAGAAACCACTCCTATGTCACAGAATTTGGACAGTTGTGTGGCACAGTGAATGCTTTTTTTCCTACCCCAGATGGTGGGAAATTGTTCTTTAACAGCCTCCCACTTGGTCAGCACACGGGTGCTTCACTGCCAATGAAAACTCAGGTGCTGCTGAATTCTTGTTAGTGATTCAAGCAGCAGTCTTCCCTCTGAGTCAAGAGAAAACCAATACCCCCAGAATGGTTTTAATAGGGGCTCTGTTGCCAATTGCTCAGCCAAGACATAAAATAGAGGTCCTGACCACATCTAGTCATTAAAGATCCCATAGTGCTCTTTGCAGAGGTAAGAGCATGACTCCACAGCAACTTTCCATTGCCTTCTGCCTGTATTTCTATCCTCCTTCACTCCCTAACATTGATGCAATGGTGTGCCGTCTCAAACGATGTGGGACATAACTGCTTAGTAGTGGATAAAGCCTTTTAAGGTATTGTTCATCATTCACTACCTTCCTATTTCAGGCATGGTAGATTTCAGACAGTCCTTCACACATGCATGTATGTATACACACACTCAACATACACAGAGATAAAGCAAGTCCTTTCTTAAATTGCACGGGCACCAGGGAGGGAAGTCAAATGCAGGAAGTCTCAGCTCTAAGCAATCTCTATAGCACCAGGCACAGGAGCCTCTTTATTTTCTGCGACCCCGGCATGCCATCCAGTCCCCTGCCTGTTCAGCCAAGCACATACTGAATGTCTTGCTGAGCTTTGACCCAACAGCCTGACCTGGAAAGGTGCCAGGGTCCATCCCTGGCCATATCTCTCCAGGGGAGGCTGGACTGTGCTAGGGAAGAGAGCACACCCAGCTGTCACCTCAACGTGTGCCAGGGTCTGACTGCCGCCACTAAGTACCTCCTGCCTTGCGGAGGAGACTCCTAGCCTTTCTGAGCTGGGCTTTCCTGTGGCCATCCCCTCTAGCCAGACCCGAAACAGCTGCTCCAGCCCAGGCTGTTTAATGACATGGTCCAGGCAGAGGAGATGCCACCCACAGACGTGGGCTCAGGACCCTCAAGTTATGGCCCCATGGGGTCACAGTGGCACCAGCTACAGACCAAACGCCTCACACTGCTCTGCTGTGCTGTGCAGGTAAATGCTGAGGCAGCGGCAACACTGCTTGCCCTCTGTACAGTAGCGAGTAGTGAGACTTGTTTCCTCTGTCGCACTGTGCAAGTTTCCCCTGCCTTAGAGATACGGCTTTCTGAAGAATGTCTTCAGCTCCCACCCTTGGTGTGCCTTCTTGCAGGGAGGGAGGGAAGGATTCGGCTGTAGACTGCGGAGAGATCCCGTGTTGTTTAAGCCAGGAGGCACATGTGTATGATAGTAGAGTAGTGTCTTGTTATGCTCAGTAAAAAAAGAGAAGCTGAAGTAGGTCTTCTGGGAGCAGCTGAGAGGGACACAAAATTACAACAGAGGCTGACCTAGGGTAAACCTCATCCCATTTCCCTACTTGTAGCACCTCTTGACCCTGTTCTGGCAGGTCAGTATGGTGGCATTTGCTCTTAGCCCTCACACTATTCTTGGCCTAGATATGGAAACTGAACTCAAATGTAAAAGAGGCTTTTTTTTATTTCCTCTCCACCAAAAAAAAACAAAAAAAAAGATGCCTTTATATAGATATTTTCTGCATCTGGCTACCTCACCACAAGTTACAGGAAATTGGTTGGCTTCCACTTAACACAGCTGTTAACACTTTGGACTAGCAGTAGCCATTGTGCTGATACTGGTTTAAATGAAAAGGATGAGGTATGCGATGGTTAGAATAACAACTGTCTCATGTTCCACAAAGAACATAGACGGCGTCGGGATATAAGCCCCGTGTGCCTTACCCCGCTGCTGCAAACATTGCTAGGGATGTATAATTCTGCTTCACAGCCCTTCTGAGCATCAAAGAGATTCCAAAACATTAATAAAATGTGTCATAACAACCTGATGATACAGGCTTGCTATATAAACATGACTAATAACTATGCCGGTGTCTGGGGACCAAACAAAATCAAGACTGCTCTCTGTACAAGGCGACAGAGTCACTCCTGGAGAGTTTTGAATGTAAACAGAAAAGATGGATGAAGGCTAGGCGGAAAGGGAGTTACAATCCTGATTGACTAGCTGAGGGGAAAAAAAGCAGGGAGGGATGTAAAACCCACTTTTGATATGGATTGAGATCTCTGTAGAGTTCTTAGAAGCAAGTAATGACAGAAATTGTTCCTGTGGAAAAGTTCAGCTTCTCAGAGGTAGACTAATCACAGCAGGATCCATATATCCTTGGCTATGGTTGTCAACAGATTTCTTTATAAGTGATTGTTGACTTGATTTTGTCAATACTGATGACATTTTGGAAGATCTGATTGTAGAAAATTACCTTCAGTAAAATGATTAGGAATTAATTCTGTTCTCTTAACAAGATTCTTGAATTAAGAAAGGAAAAGTTTGACAAAGTTAGGGAACTAGTGATTGAAGCCATCTGCACTCAGCAGCTCGTAATCCAACATGCAAAGTCTGAAATTTGCTTAAGTCATAGATGCCAGCAAAAGGGACGGGGGGATGGTGCAGCAAAGGGCAATACTGCTTCTAGTGCAGATAACTGGCTCAAATAAAGAAAATCAGGAATAATTCAAGAGCCTACATGGAATGAAAAATGGGACCCTTCAGCAAGGAAAGGTCCACCTTGGAGGTCAGAAGTATATGCATAGAATGAAAAGTACCAAAAATCAAGCTGGTTTAGATCTTGCAAAGGAAATAAAAACAGTAACTTAATGTTCTTTAGTTATATAAATAAAAAGAGAACAAAGAAAGAAGAAGTGGGGGCACTATTCAGTGAGGGCAACTTAGAGATCATAACTACACTAAGCAGTCCGCCTCAAAACTCAGTGAATGTTTTCCCTCATGTTTCAGTGAGGATGCAAAATGTGGTGGCAAAAGCAGGATGACTACTGGGAGTGGAAGGAAGGTGAATTGGAAATGATCACACCTGAGGTGGAAGCGGAGCTCAAGGAGCTCACTGCCTTCAAACCAGGACAACCGGACACTCTCCATCTTCACCTCTGAAAGGACTTGTGTGTGAAATTGTTGGTCTGCAGCACAGACTTTTGATGACTTTTTTGTGCTCGGCTGGGGCCATGGGATTGGGGAACAGCAAATGTAGTTCCTGTATTTGAGAAAGGCAAAAAGCAGTTCAGGTAACCACAGGTCTGTTAATCTGATCTCAGCATCTGAGCTGAAGCTTTGTGTGTTATTGGCCAGTTAAAGATAGGATTAAATGGAAAATGAAATGAAAAAGTCAATAAGAATTTACCAAAGTTACATGACTTCAGGCTCATATCTTTCTCCCATGGCAATGACTGATTTTCCAGACTAAATAAATGCAGTAGATGCCACGTATGTGGACTTCCGGAAGGCACCTGATAGTGTGTTTTATGGGACATTTAGTTAAAATAGATGAAATGGGGAGGAGTGTAAACTGTCAAGTCATGTAGGAACTAGACATAATTGGACAGACTGCAATCAGACTGGGAAGTCCTGGGTTAGAGGTGGGATACTAATGTGACTTCCTCCGGGATCTGTGCGGCCTGATCTGATTGAGGACCAAGGCAGTACACACAGGCTTTTGCCATCCACATTAACTGGAATATGCCACAGCCAGCCCTGGCTGCCCACCTCTTGGCACTAGCATGGCGTGCAATGGTGGGATGCTTTGGGCATGTGTCAGGCAGGTTCAAGTGTCCCATGGAGAGGGAGTCGCAGTGAGAGCCATGGGGACAGGTATGCTGGATGCCAAGGGATGGCTGGAAGCAGAAATGACATGAGGCTGGTGCTGCTCTCTTCTTCTCCCCAGCATTTCTGAAGCAGGAGAATAAGGGCAATTTGGTGGAATCTCACATTTCTTGAACCCATGGAGGGGAAAAGGTGCAGGCTTCTGCAAGAGGAAGCAAACCTTTGTGGGGAAGCTTAGAGCAAGTACCATTTTGGTACTACCACACACGACCAAGGGTGACTGTACCACTGCAGACAGGATTTTATACCTAGAAATGCAATAACCCAAACTTCTACATGTTCATCGCTAAATGGTTTGATGCTGGTAAATTATCTGTTTGCAACCTTTGCTTTTCAGTGTAGCTCTTCAACATGTTGTGCTGCGTGTTGGCGCTGCAAACGCCTCCTGCGAGTGCGCAGCTGATCAGGCTCAAAGCTAAGCTGTGATACTGAATTTGTTTGTTACCACAGCCAAAATGCTGATACTCAGTTCCGCGCCCCCCCCCCCCCGCTCACCACCTAGTTATCTCATGCCATTCCCTACCCAGATACTCTCATGCCATTCCCTAGCCAGATAACTGTATACCGGCAGCATGTTTTTGGTTAGCCATGGCTGGCTGACGCTGGTGATTCGTAAAGGGAGCAAACAAACAAGTAAATAAGAGGAGACAATAATAATCCAGCTTCAGGGGAGAAGAGGGCTGAGAGGGAGGTAGGGTGAAAGGCACTGGAGCAAGGACTTGTGGAAACGCTGCTGAAGGAAATCTCATGTTTGAATGCTGCATGCTACCGCTACACTGCAGCCTTACTGAGGGTTGGATGGAGTGGCAAGTAGCAGCACGCGGAGTATGGTGCCTATCCCAGGGCTGAGTGCAGACAAAAACATGAGCCCAAGTTCATGATGACCTGCAGTTCAGCCATTCCCTGAAAAGGCTCGGCCGCTCAGAGATTATTCAGTGGGCCTTGTTTGGTTTCTTCCAAATAGCAAAGTCTGCAAGCTATGGCTCCACTGTGGCCACGAATACCCGTCTGCACATGCTGGGGAGGAGAGAAAGGAGAATGGCCATGGGGTCCCTCAGGGACAAATGTGTCAGATGCAAGCAAAACAAATGACAGAAAAGGGATGTGACTGCTCTCCAAGAATACCTGAAAAGGTAAATACCATGGAGGAAAACAACGTAATTTTAGCAAAGAATAATATTGATATAAGGAGAAATGGAAGTATATTGGCCACAGGTAGATTTAGCTTGGAAACCACAGATTTCCAGCCCTTGGAGGCCTGAGGTTGAGAAGCAGCCTTCCAGGAGGAGTGTGCTTCACGCGGAGGGTGATCAGGTGTTGAAAGGTTTTATGTGAAGGGACAGGAAAGGGGACAGGCTGCTTCAGGAGCACCACTCCGGCACCATGTCTCTGTTATTTTCCAGAGCGGCCCCTGAATCTTTGAGCAACCCTCTGGATTTAATTGCAGGCTTCCAAATGACAGGGCAAAGTTGAGCCTGTCAGCTCGGAAGGATTATTCAAATATTAGGGGAGGGAATCTGGGAAATTCCCATATACTGATGCACTGCACCAGCTTCACATCAGTTTGAATCCCTAGACCAGGGATCCAGGCATGCGATGTGCCAGGAACACTTGCTAGTCTTACACAGCAGATAGTATTTCTGGGCTCCGTTCTGCGCTTAGGTAGACTGAGAGCAATTCCCATCGCTGTTGCCATCAGTACTGCATGGTCTCTGAGGAGGTGAGCAGAGGCGGTGGTGGAGAACCCCATGATATTTTAAACAATAGCTGCCTTGTACCTTCAGCCACCAAGCATTACCTTGAAATATTTAGGGAACCCTAACTGCATATAGAAATTCTGCCTCCTTAATCCAGTCTTAACTCAATAGACAGGGAAATTAGCGTGAAAGCCTAACAACCGTGTCTAGGATCAACAGAGACAGACAGGTATTGTTTTATATTCACATTCTAGCAGCATTAGTAAGCAAGCACAAGGGAAAAACAGTTCTCTGTTGCAATGCATAAGGATTTTGGCAGGAGGAATAAATACTGAAAGCTCTGCTTGTAATTAACTAAGCTATATCTGCAGCTTGTAGTATTGTCCAGAAGAATTCCCATTGCTCCAATTGAAGGTGGTTCAAAGTCCATTGCAAAGAACACACCACTGAAAAGTTTTGCTAGTAAGGTCTTTAATTATGGGTTTGTTATACATTTAATTTATAGATGAAAGAACAGCTATTGTAAGTTTGGCTGTTAAAATCATATACGTTGCAAGTTGTTAAATAGGCTTCTTGCTTTTTTTTCATTCCCAAATATGTCAAGAAAGTCAGTTAATATAATGTATGTAGAGCTTTTTTTTTTTTTCTTTCTTTCTTTCTTTCTTTTCAAGTTAGATTTAATTGGATGGGTACTGCAGTGAAGCAGAAATAGTGGCATACATTTAAAATTAAATATTTCACGGCAAGATTTTAGATTTAAATTCTGAGACATCTGAAAGAGGCGCAGTCAACTTAAAAACAATGAGCGTGCTTAGCTCTTTGGACCTCCTTCAGTTAGCAGTAGCCTCTGCGATCGCTCTAACTAAAAGAGAATTGCAGATTTTTTTTCCAGTCGGAATGTGATCTAATGTCGTACCTAATCACTTTTACTGCTTCCCTGATAAAGCCGAAGGGAGACTCATCATAAGGCTGGACCCTCACAGACAGGCCATTCGTTCAATGCAGAGTCCCCGTGACACAAATGCCTCCCACCAAAAAGATCCATATGAAACAGAGCAGCAAAAAAAATTCCTGGGCAATAAACAGGATAAATTTGTGAATTTCCTCCCTGGTCTTCCTTGTGTGACACAGATCTTCCTCCCTTCCCTGTGTGACACAGATCACACAGCTGTGTGATCAGAAATCTACGCGATAAATTTCTGAATTTCCTCCCTGGTCTTCCTTTAGAAGACACAGATCACACAGCTGTGTGATCAGAAATCTATGCCTGTGCTATTTTTTCCCTTTGGCTGCACGTGTTGGCACCTTAAAGTCCCAGCAGACCCTGTGATGTGCCAGGCACTGCTCAGGCAAACGAGGGTGCAACCCCGGTGCGAGCCTGCTCATCCCAACGGAGAGCCCTGAGCGGGTCTCGGAGCATCTCTCTGAGAAATGGATTTAACACCAGCATGCATTTCCAAACCTCTGATGAAGCAATGCCACCAAATGCCTTCTGATGATGAGATTTACCAACTGTACAGAGAGCAAACATGCCAGCAGCAAGCCCAAAAGGGGCCTGGACGATGTCTCAAGCATGCAGAACCCCGAGTGCCCAAAGGGGCCGTACTAGTGGCCAGGCTCAGTCATTAACTCAAACACTCACACAGAATTAAGAATGATGCTCATCAGGCAAGAAAGGAGAAAACCCAAAATAAGTTACCTGCTTCGTTAACCAAAGCCAGAGCAGATTAAAGATGCTACTTCCAAAGAATACATGTGAACAAACTGCACCAAACATTATTCATAAACAGCTGGCAAATGCATGCCAATTAATTCAGAACCTGCTTGCAGACTTTTTCTGAGCAGAAAATGAAGCCACATTCACAAAATAAATTATTCACTGCAAATGATTCACCAGCCTTATAAATTACCTAATCCTTGATCTCTTTTTCCAAACAGAGCGGATTAATTTCTCTGGATTGTTTTTAGTGTCTGTCCCAGAAACTTAATTCTTTTCCAGTTTTTTATCCCTCATTTGGTTTCTATTACATTTTTCTTGCCTGTTATCTAATCCTAATGAGAACTGTTTCCTTCCTGACTTATTTCCTTCCAGCAAAGTCCTTGTTAATTGTTGTCTTCTGTTTGCTAAAATGACTTTCTGGGTCCTGGGTACTACATACTCTTTGCTGGTTCACCTCAACCCTCTTCATTTGCATTATCAGTCCTCAGGGTCTCAGCAGAAACTCTCTATGCCACCGAGCAGTACGCTTTCGGCCACTTGTCACTACGCACTTGCACACCCATCTATACCTTGTAGCTTGTTTTCCCCCTTCCTAAATGCCACAAAACCACCCTTTTACCATTTCCCATTCACTTAGTGTGTAAACCACTGTCCTTTGGGACATATTTACTGTTAAAGAACTGCTGTCAGTGGCTGCTGCCATTCATGAAGTGTTGGATGAGGGATCAGAGCGTTACTGTTAGGTGTCCACAGGTGAGCTATCCTTAGCTTCACAGCATCCACAGGGATGAGCAGGGAGCCAAGCACATGCCTTTGCCATGGCCAAGCTTGCTGACGTGGCCCTACAGTGGAGAGGGGAAAGGACTGTGTGGGGAGGGGGAATGGAGGCGGCAGGACCAGGAGGCGGGTTGTGCCACCACTCTGCACCTCCTGTGCTGGCAAGGTGTGGGCCAGGGAAAGGCCAAAAGAAATGCCATCCCCCCCAAAAAATGCCATTAGCTGCCCTGCTCCCCCAGCTCAGGAGGTGCAAGGGAAGGTGTGGGTCCCTCAGCCCCAGATCCTCCTGTCTGCTCCTCCCGCAGTGCAGAGCCATGCACGGTCCCACACCCAGAAAGGTGGCTGATGGCTTAGTCCCACCTTTCATTTGCAGGGGCTGATCTTCTTGTCTTCAGCTTCCCGGGGACTTTCCCCTGTGGCTGTAAGGCTGGGTCTCGAGATCCTTTTTCTGTAGGCTCCAGAATCCGGAGTAAAATCCAGAGTTATTTGGAGACTCTTCCTCCCTTTCCCTGTTCGGCTTGGGAGGTTCACCTTTTCCAACTCTTCTTACTGATGGACAGTCTGAGGCAGTGACATACATTGAATGAATTACAGTCACTGGTAAGTGACATCAGGTGCCACTTACTTGTCAAGCTAATGGCAAAGCTGTTATGTCAAAGGCTTTTCCAATGATGCAGAAGCATCACATTAAAACCTGTGCATGCTCCAAAATGTTTTGAGTTATAAGTGGTAATATTTTTTAAACTGCATCCTTTCACAGCAGAGTGGATTTTTCAGTCTTACATGTTAGTTTTTCACTCCTCAGCAAAATGAGTGTAGAGCACTGTCAGATCAGAGTGGCTCAGGTTTGTGTTCACTTTTCACAAGCGTAAATGACAGAGCACTGAGTAGAGCCACCACGGCAAAATTTTCAAAATGGCCAAGCTATAGAGACCAGGAAAAGTCCACAGTCCAACTTGTGAGGCAGCAGCAGTATTTAAAAAAGTATACACAAGACCTGGTACTACTGCTGGTTTGTAGTTAAAATCTTTTATGCTCAGAGCCATGGAAACATGCGCAGCAGCTAAGCCAAGCTTAACTCTCTGGCCAAGGAGTGACAAACCTGCCTATTTCCCATGGCCACCCTTTCTACGGCCATTTGTTTCTTAGTGTCTGCCAAGACAGGAGGCTAGTGCTTGTGGTGATATCTTAAAAAAACCCCTTTTACCTATTTTGATTTTTTTAAGGAAAAGTCTTCTTATATTCAGTTCATAAACTGAGTGAGAAAGACCTGACAAACCGAAATGTTGAAGTTGCATAGACTTCCTCTCAAATTATCAATTATCTATGGTCCTGGAACAGAAACATTCTGTTGTTCTGGTAATAGGCTTTATATAAACGTGAAACACAAAATTGCAAGCAGTAGAAGTGAGTGACGGTTAGCTTAACCACATCTTCTCTAAATTGATGACACAAGCCAGGGTCCTAAAAATAAACATTATAATTGCGGTTTTGATTTCAGAGCCATAGCACAGTCAATAGCTTTGGTGCATATAAGGAGAAAATAAAAATCTCTTCTTCCAAAAAAATGAGAAAACCCCCTCAAACTGTCATGGTTTAAGCTATTCCAGCCTAGATAGATACAGCCACAATATTGCCTGTTCCCATTGAAACACTTGTAGAAAGTTACTGAAAGCCAAGGCGGCAGGCACAGCTTGCAGTTGAAGACCACAGAAAAATTGCTCCAGAAGGGCTATGAGGACCACAGTGATTTGCTGGTCCCTCCTCAGCTGGGCACTGAACTTGAACCACCACGAGGCATGCTCTGAAGGACTTTGTTCAGTTGGGCTTTGAGTGACCGGCCTGCCAACGCTCTTTCTGTGTGACATGCACTTGCCAGCCCATCACTAATGAGACTCTGAGGTTCCTCCCATGCAAGACCAGAGCAGAGGAGCCGCCAGAAATAAACTCTGGTGGAGTCTGCAGGCACGTGTACTACGCTTTTCTGATTACATGTATCTATATTGAGTTGTTGATTAGCCTGCATGTGTCAACAACTGGCTTGTAATTTAATTCTTTTCTGCACAGTGAATTGATATCATTTTCTGCGGGGGTGTCCTGGGAAATGATGCGGATACCAGAGCCCAGTACCAATGTTGGAGTCCCCAGCACAAGTATGAGATACCAGCTCACCCTGCGGCAGGGAGCTTTCCATGCACACCGCTTTGTGCGCATCTCAGCTTTGCTCTGTTACAGGAGAGGAAGGAGGAAGACAGACCTAGTTAACAACAACCAACTCTTAACTAAGTTGAGCTATTCTGTTTCACTGGAGAATTTCCACTTACTTTCACCCTCCTTGCTTTTCTGCATCTAGAGAAGACAGTGTGAGAAAACAGCAAGAAAGAACGTAAAGCTATTGTTCCCTCTGAACCGGATGTCTTCAATTATGAAATGTCATTACATTCTTTTCGATGTGGTCACTACATTAATTTCATTTCTGGTTTTGGCCAAGAAAATGTCCCTTTGGAAATTTTCCAACCAGGCCAACTCTAGATGTAGTAACAAGTTTGAAGGCTATTTTTTTATCAAATGTGTTATTAAACAGCAAGACAGCTCTAAAAATTGGAGCTGTTTTACCCCAGTAATGGTGTGGAGTATTTGCAGGAACTTGCAGTATTGAGGAAGACTAGGCAGCTGAGTCAAACAAAACAATGGTATGCGGTGACCTTAGCTGTCCACACACACACTGGACTAATATTAGGGGAAATTCTCTGCATCTGAAAGAGCTGCTGCATAGAAAAACTGTTTCTATGGCACAACTAGTTTTGACTTGATAAGCAGTTCCAGCTAAATCAAAAACAACAGTAACCACAATATAGTTCAATTCTACCTCAACAAGGGAAGAGTCATATCCCAAAACTACATTGGTAACAGTGAACTTCAGACAGGGGGATTTCTAAATATGGAGGAAACAGTTGAGAAAGACCCTAATGTCAGAAACAGGGAAATTAAAATCCTTAGACTCAGCAGGGGGACCGAGTGCATGCCCTGCACAACCATAAGAAGAGCTACAGAAAGTATGTGGCTAAATTGGAAAGGAAGCAATGGACAAAAAATAAAACAACACACATGGGATTAAATGGCAGAGTTCAAGAGGTTGTTCAAACCGTGCTGGTATGC
Source organism: Pygoscelis adeliae (assembly GCF_000699105.1). Lineage (NCBI taxonomy): Eukaryota > Metazoa > Chordata > Aves > Sphenisciformes > Spheniscidae > Pygoscelis > Pygoscelis adeliae. The sequence goes on from NW_008825113.1 coordinate 2,119,161, forward strand.
ACCAGAAAATGGAAATCTGAATCTAGTGCAGCTGAAAGAAATAGCATAAACAAACACAGGTAAGTTCTAAAGATAGAAATGAGAGGAATGAGACGTGGGGGTGAAGAGAGCAAGCAAACAGACAGTCTTAAAAAATACATACAACATAAAAATGTCTTTTCATGTGTTAAAAAGCTGAAGCCCAAGAACAAATCAGTGGGTCTGACTGTTTCCTGGGAAGCCAACACATCAACTCAGGTTAATGAAGACACTAAAGGGAAGATTTTTCCACCATATTTTCTTGACTCTGTCTTCATGGGTGAATTCAGTGGTGAGATACCTGCCCTAGGGCTACTCTTTCCAGATAACAGAGATGATGCTCTGTCAGAGTTTGTCCACAAAGGAAATAGTGGGACCACGAGAACAGGTATATTTCAGAATGAGTGATACAGTAGGAGAGGCACTTCTCTACCTCCTGTTATGAAGTTACTATCTATCTCCAAGAGCTAATCAGCAAGCACTGAAAATCAAAACCAACGTATAATAAATCATTTCCATTCCTACTAAACAAAGGTACCACTGGAGTTATCATGGTCATGAGGTATCATGAAACTTAACAGGTCTCATCTTGAAAAGCATTGAGCTCTTACACTGATACTAAGATAATTAATCTGAAAGAGAATGTGTATATTGGGAGGGGAGTTTTATTAACTTCATATCCACCAGAGCAAGCACCAATCACTAATTGGCACGGGTGGAAAGGAAGTCCCCATGTATGCAGATAATGCTATAAATAATCACTACAGGACTTGGTGAACTCCCCACAAATTTCTTAGTGTTATTAGATACAGGATAGTGCTGAAGTAACGCTGCTGCTCTAATGCAGCTTTGTAAAATGCCTGTGGTCCTACTCTCCTGAGAGAAAACTTAAGATCTACATCAAGATCATTGGTATCTAAGTGATAGAGCTGCTTCTGTCTCCCCACCAAGCATGAATTTTGCATGGGTATGCAGAACAAATAACAAAGTATCCTGAGGTCTGACTGAGACACATCTACAGTGTTTTCTGAAAAACTGTGTCTCTACCTGCTGGAAGTCACAGATGAGGTTTTAGAGCTGCCTGGTGCAAATTGCTCTGTTGTATACTACAGATAGATTAGCTGAGTTCTCCAGTAATCTCTTTATGTGCTTAATGAAAATAAAACTTGACTAGACAAGACATGGTAAAACTTGCTGGTAAAAAGTGCTAAGAAAGAAAAGATTTTGAATTCCTCCATACCCACGTTTACCCATTGCAGACATACTGTTTGCTGACCCCTAACATGTGATAAGAGCTCTCCTGACGTTCTTGTTTAATTAGCACTACACGGCGGAGCTCTTTGCAGTAAGTACATCAGTAAGCTCTCCTATCTGCCATGGGCATTATTTTACCTTTCACGGTGGTTGTGCTGCATTGTCCCGCTCCCTGCTCGCTGTTTTGCAGCGCTGAGCAGGCAAGCATCCAGCGGGAGAATTAGCAGTGAGTGGTCCATACACAGTAACTGCGGCAATGGGCCCTGAAAATACCTAGATAAAGGCAGGATTCAAAATTTCATCCAAGAGAAGCCTTCGAGAGTTGGAGGCCCAAATACCATTGACCTGAACTTCAACTCCCTGAGGCTCCTTTTAAAATTTCAGTCTAAATTTCAGCCAGCCAACACCAGCTAAACACCGTGGGGTTTCTTTCAACATGCAAGACTAAGTAATAACAGACTGCAGGGGTAAAAGAAATATGTGGCCATGGTGGTCTTCATTTTTCCAGACCCTGCGATGAGGCGTCCATGAAGTTTGCAGTTGTTTGGGCTGCAGGATCCTTGGTTCGTTCTCTGAGTGCCATGCACTGCATCAGGCCCATTATCATATGAAGAATGCAAAATGCTTTTGTAGTTTCCCCCTGGGTTTTGTCTCTGAGATTTTCCCAGTTGATCCACTTAAAATTAGACAGCAGTTTCTGTGCCGCTTCTTTCGTTAAGGAAGTAATCTTTTCCTGTGTATGCAATGAAATATTTTAAATACTTCGAGGGTGTCTCTGTGAGCCGTTGAGCTGTTTCTAGCACTTATTTTAAATTCTGCATGAAAGGGAATTCCCAGCTGAGTTACAGTTTTACCACCTAAATTAGACCTTCAAGCAGATTCCTCATCCGCAGGCAGAGGCTTCACCTCCCAGCAGCCTGACACGAACCAGTGTGCTCAGAACCGGGCACTCGTTTTTCACCGAGCAGTGTTTACATAATTAAGAGCTCCTCAGTAGTCCCCAGTTAGTTAATTGTGTCATTAGCAGCAGTTTTGACATGAGGAACAAGTTGTGTCTGGAGGATCAGGCTGGCTCCCGCTCGCAAAGCCCGGCGGAGCATCTCCCCGGGGAGCTGGCAGCCCCCTGCCGCAGTTTGTACAGCGCACTTCGGAGTAATTGGTCCCCCGAGGGACTGCCTGTTCAGCTGCCAGTGGGGATTGTTTTGCCTTGTGAATAAAAAGCCGAGCTGCCACAGCTCCTCTGCCGCATGTTAACTCGTGGCTCCCGCACACA
>NW_008825113.1:2121717-2124920 GCF_000699105.1 Pygoscelis adeliae
CCGGTGGCTCGTGTGAGGGATTAGATGGGGGGGCGAGCGTTACAGCTGTCCTCTTCGCTGTTCGGCAGCTCACGGCAGCGTGAAATTGCCAGCCCCGATCGAAGGAGCGGCGGAGCCGGTGTCCTGGCAGCTCCACCACCTCACAGAGCGGCAGACAATGCACAGGTGCTATGGGGTTGACCTGCTGCAAGGTGACAAGGGTTGGTTTGGCCGGACCAGAGCACAATTGGTCTGGGATCCCCACGCTGATGGGGATGCTGCTGTTGCTGCTGCTGCTGCTATTGCACGTCCTGAGTTAGCGGGGAAGAGAGTTGCTCTGTTTGGGTGGTCAGAGTCTGTCTCTCCTGGGGATCTGGCTGTCACAAAGGATCCTCTCCTTGGAGGCACAACGCCACCCACTCTGCCATCGCTTTTCACTCACACACACACTTCGTTCAGGCAGCCGTATGTACATGCACCCCTGTGCTTACAGCCACAATGTGCCTAGGAGACTGAAGGAGGGAGAAAACGGTGCAAGCACACTTCATAGGACAAAGATTAAGAACAGCTTCACCCTAAAATTAAGGGAGAAAATGTTTCAAAATCATATACATAGACTAAGAAAAAAAAAATAGGAGAGCACAGCAGATTTTTGGAACCCAACGTTCTTATTTCATCTACATTCTTTCCCCTGCCAGGATCATTACTTTTGCTAAAATAGGGATGTTCCACTTCTGCCCGCATATTATATCCCATTTAAAATAACAGAAAGTTTCAGTTTGGAGCAGAACCCTTTCTGCTAGAGAGCAGGGTCCAAACCACTGCCCCATCCTTGGTCTGCAGTGCTCTGCCTCCCTCTCCGAGCCACTGAAGCCGGAATCAGTACTTTTTGTGGTTTGAGATTTGGCACAAAAGAAAAGATAAGAGCATTACATCTTACCTCAGGGAGGCATGTAAGAGTTGAGGAAGATACGGATATGAGTATTTTCAAATTAGGGCTGGCATGGATACAAGGTCTTCAAAGCCTCACCGGGGTAGAAGCGCAGGCCGAGCAATGTGGAGAAAGAGATCTTGCCTAGGGTCCAGGCAAGTGTAACACCAGCCCTTTCTGAAAGCGTAAGACCAGCAACATCTAGTCATACAAAAAGCACATCAGTTAGTTACTGTGCATATCGTGGCATGATTTATAGGCATGTTAAACCACAATATGTTTTAATGATTATTTGGGAACATGAGGGAAGGGAAAAATGAAGAAGGAAGGGTTTTGGCTTCTTTAAATCAATATATCTATTAGAAGACAAATACAAGTTTAAAAGGGAGTGTTCATTTAGCATCATTAATAGACCAATAGGTTGATAATACCTCCCATCATGCAAGTTGTGGTGTAATGATGTCTTCATGACATTACACAGAAAATAATATTTTTGATGACTACTAAATTCTAAAAAAAACCTCAAACCATTACTTTTGCTTCTAAAAAATATTCTGCATATTAATATAAAAATTATTCTCATCTCTTGATACATAAGCCAGAAGTCAGAAAAAAGTTAGCAAATATTTTCCAAAAAGCAAGGGCTGCACATAGACTAACATAAGGATTAATAATGTTTTCCTTCAAAGTGGTAAAAACAAGTGGAATAGTTGGCTTTCCGAGTTCAAAGCAGTCCTAAACAAAACAGACATTTGACAAAGTGGGCAAAGCTGTCCAGTTTGAAGATCTAACAGGATTTCTATGGCTGGAAAGCTGTGAAAACCTTCAGAGCAGCTCTAACATTAAGTAATTTACAACAAAAGATAAATGAGTGGAAAGACCCATAAGGTACAGTTAAGTCCAGGATTTAAAGTCATTTCATTAAAATCTTGCATAGTTTCCACAGAAGGCAGTCTAGCAGGAACAAAGCATTTTTTTATATAAATTGATGAGAAGTTGTACACATTTAAGAAAGCAAGTAGCTTTTACTGTGATAGTATTGGCATCTATAGGAAACCCCCTGCACAAATTTAAATATGACCAAAACATTCACAACACAGATTGTTTTAATTTTCACTCTTAGTTTAATGCTAACTTCCTATTTTCCACAAATATGAACAGAGATCTGGAAATCTTGAAAACAAGAGAAGAAACAGAATGCTGAAACCAGAGGGGACAAATTAGGCAGGGGACAAGTTGATGTTCAATCTTTGAATATCAGCAAAACAAATGTAAGAATGCCTCTTGGAGTGACTGCACATCATCAAGTATTTGAGGGGTTACAGCAATGGCTAAGCGATGTTTCCCAATTCAAACATAATGGATTGCTGCTTCTCCCAGTACAAGAAAAGAAGTCCCCATGGGAAGGTAAACTGGAGTCCTCTGGGCAGGATATGTTGAAAATCCTTGTTCTGTTGAAACAGTGTGTTTGGTAATCTTAAAATCCCAAGGAAGATTTTAATATAAATGCAAGAGTCGTGGGGAGTGAGGTCGGTTGCCTGCACGCTCCGGCACCAAATGCGTAAGGAAGACTTCCCGTTGACCCAAAGAGGCTTTGCTTCTAGGCAAATCACTTTGCAACAGAGAAGAGCCTCCTTGCGCAATAGCGGAGCCTGGGAAAAGGATGACCACTGGCATTTTACTGCCCTTGTTTTCAAGTTTCTTGTTTGCAGGGGGGAAACCAGCGCTGGATATTTGCTTCTTGGGCAGTGGTGAGTAAAGCTCTTCATCTCCACCATGACTGCCTCTGTGCCAGCATCACCAGAGCCGGGCAGCTGAGCCCAGGGAATGGATTATCTCAGCAAAGGGAGGACAGGCTTGTCGAATAACTTCCTGGCTTCTTCCCTGCAAACTGGAGACAGGACCCAAATCCAGAGATCTCCTTACTAATCATGCAATCTCCTTTCTGCTGGCCAGGCTTTAGGAGAAAGTCTCTATATTAGAAAGACACTAAGTGCTTTTGGGGTGCAAGGAGGAGGGAGAGAGCAGTTGGAGGATGGCAGGAAGAAAGGGGAGAGAAATAGTAAAAATAAAAAAGAAACCAGGGACCAACAATACCCACTGGGCCATGGAGGGCCCATGCTCTATCTCCTCGTCTGACTCGGGATGAATCAGGCTATCACCCTACACCTCCCACAACCCAAAAGAGGGGGTGCACCGCTTGCCTGGGAAGACAGCCCTGTGCAACACCCTTGCATCTGAGTGTCTCCCCTGGCTCTGGGAGGTCTTCTCCCAGGTAAAGCTTGATCAAAGC
>NW_008825113.1:2124972-2126070 GCF_000699105.1 Pygoscelis adeliae
TCTACAAACAGGTACCCCCGTCCCTCAAAGTCCAAGAGCTTCCAGCCAGCAGGATATTCCCAACTAGGAACCTGCTGTGCTGGAGCACGTTCACTGAAAGCAAGGAGAGCTGCCTTGCACAGGTGGGCATCCTTGTGTCCCTCGTGGTTTGCTGGGGTCCTGTTTCCTGCTGTCAGTGGAGAGAAAAGGCCATATTATTGTGCGCTGGAGGCAAAAGCTGGTAGCACAAGGAGGGAAACTCTAGGCCCAAGGCACTCCTTCGTACATCAGAGATGCCCACCTCACTTCTGGCTGACCTGTTCCAGCACCTGGGGAAGGGGTTTCAGACATTCCCCTCACCGGAGCACTTGTGAGGTTTTTACACAGCTACACTGCAAATATTTGTTTACTTACTGCCAGCACAGAAGCTTTTGTACTTTACACCAAACTGTACTTATAGCATTAAGGGGTCCCTTCAAAGACATAAGCTGATGTGTAACATCCAAAGTGTTTTCCAGCTCACCCCAAGTACTAGAGAAGGCTGCCTAAGATCCACACACGTCTTTTCTTCCGTCAGACATTGGTATGTAAGAGGGAAAAAGGAAAATCTCAGTTACAGTCTGTGCTTTAGACACCTCTTACATCTTCATCTAAGTGCTCCATTAAGCATTAAAAACATCTTCATCTCTTCTTGCCAGTCTAGGATTTTATCATCATATTTTCTTATTTTTAGAACTATTTCACTCCTTCTTTTCTGACGCAAGAAGAACTCCCACAGAAAACTAAAGGAAGCTGACTAATTCTTCCTGGGAAGCAGTGAAAGTGATTACAGACACCATAACATTTTTCCTCCCATTTCTTCAATTTGTAATCACCTTATGCCATTACTAGCAAAACCAGCAACGTATAAAAATTACTCATGCCCTTTTTTTAATGAATGGGAATCGCCACTAATAACCAATTAAAAAATCCTGAATAATGAGGGAGGCACAATGAGAGATTTTTCTCATTTGGCACCTGGTCCCCAGCCAGCGTGAATCAGTGGAGCCGGCCTGATACAGCTGAAGCCCAAATGTCCCCAAGCAGCGGGAACATCTGCACGGCACCAGCCAGCGTTCA
>NW_008825113.1:2126232-2127651 GCF_000699105.1 Pygoscelis adeliae
ACTTTCTCTTTTCCCTCAGGCCAGGGCTGCCGCATCACGTCAGACAGCACCGAGCAGCAACTGTGAGGAAGCAGCAGTTGTAAAACTGTGGCTGTCCTGGCCAACCTGGGTGGGGAGGCGGAGAAGAAACCACCTTTTCAGGAACCGTGTAGACTCTGAAGTGATCGCATGAGTCACCTCTCCTCCACTGAACTTCACTTACTGGCATGGGTGATCAGCTTCCTGCAGCTGAAGGATAATTTTACACTTTAAGCCAGAGCTCAAGACTTTCAAGGCCAACTTGTGTTGACTTGAACATCTCAAGAACCCAGTGCCTCCGCTATTATTTCAAGCAGTCAGCAGCTGTTCCCACTTGCACTTCTCATCAATGGAAAAAAAACAAACCACCTCCGCTTACAAATCCCACTGCAAACTGAGACCATGCAGCCATGGGTGCCAGCGAGCATGCCTTTCAGTGCAGACACATGCTAACCCAACTGGCACCCCTGCCTGCCCAGCCTGTCTTCCTCCAAGCTGCTGCCAGGCAGGGAGCATCGCTAGTGTTGCTGTTAATGTCTGTGTACGTTTGGGCTGCAGACAGGTTTTTCTTGCCTATCTGCCCCTGCTTTCTCTGCAAGGACTGCCGGCTAGCCCGCTGTCACCCTGGCGTGCTGAAAGCCGCTGTGTGAGGGGTGGTTAAACCTGCCTTGGCCTGGGTGGGGTAGGAGAGGAAGACAGAGCAGGAAGCGGCTCGATGGAGATTAGCTGTTGGAGCTGCGAGTCTCTGCAGGACAGGCTGAGTTTCAGGGCTGAGGCATTGCTGCTGCTGCTGCATTGCTACTGTCAGCGAGCGAAGAGGAAAAAATAAAGCACCAGGGGCCAGCCCCAGGTTCCCTACAGAGCCTTACTAAAATGGGTGGCGAGCACCACACTGAAAACCCACCCTGACTGCAGTTCTTAGTTATTCACTTTCTCCTTTTTTCCCTCTCTCTCAGAAACTCAGATGCACTGAAGTTGCCCACACATTATGGGAAAAACGTTAGGTTTTTTTAAACCAACAAATGAGGGTTGGGGGGAACAGGTGCAACGTGGAGGAGGAGAAGATAAATATGTCACTCTGAGCCTGTTTTTTCCTTCTTTTCCTTTTTACTAAAATACTACAATTTAGCACTGAATGCTCAACATAGCAGCATTACTCTTGCCTCTTCATTGTTTTGCAATCATTGCCTACGTTAGTAATGGCCACAACATCCAAACAGACCCATGATGAGGTAAAAAGAAAAAATAGAGAAAGTAAGAAAAACAGTGAGGGTACAGAGTTTTATCATGGTCAGACCTCAACACTGATATACAGAAATATTGCAAACCTTTCTTTTTTAATATGTAGGAATGAAGCCAAACTTTCCTGTGAGGACTTGGTCACGCGTTGCAAGCTTGACC
>NW_008825113.1:2127719-2136880 GCF_000699105.1 Pygoscelis adeliae
GGGCATGGAAGAGCATTCGGCCTGGCTCTAAAAGACACCAAACAGGAGAAGGGAGGCCGAAATTCTCCTCCTGCTGGACACCTGCCTATGGAGAAGGTGATTCTTTTTCCCGTGCTCTGGCACCAAGTCTGGGGCTGTGTACCACAGGAGGCAAGTGGACAATTCCACTAGCAGAATTCATCAACTTTTCCTTCTAAGTGAAGGACAGCCTAAAACCAGAAAGATTGATGGTATAAGTAAGGTGATGGTTTCTTCCTAACTAGTGATAAGACATTTGGGAAATAAGTATGAGGCACTGCCTTCACAGTCTCCATCTGCACCAGCCCAAGAATACTCCATTGCCAAACTGGCAACAAACACAGTGCAATGCCTTTAACAGCAGCTGAAGAGCATGGGCAGAAGCACATGTAGAATGGCGATGAACGACATAGGAAGCAACTGGTGCTTTTGAATGCATAATGTCTGACTTTTCATAGGATGAAGGAACGGTGTTGAGGGAGGTAAAGGTTAAATAACCTCACTGGAATAAATCTGGGCGATAGAGTTGCCTGAAGAGAATATAAAGACCATTAGAAAAGAGTTGTTCATCCTCTTAATAAAATGAATATCAGAGAGTCATACTGGGTCAGGCTTTTCAACTATATTCTCCTCTCAGGTCAATGGGGAATCCAGCTGAAGAACCAGGTCGTAAAACAGAGTAGTGAGTGCAGATAGTGCCTGAACAGGGAAGTAAATACAGCAGCAACCCACTGCTGTACCAGGGCTTGACCCTGGAGTTACCAACCAAATTGTCAGTTAGCAACCCTGGAAAAATTCCAGTCAACTACACCAACCTGTTTCTCAGCTCCCCATTTCTTGCTGCAGCTCTTACCACCAGCTCCTACAAAGCCGGAGATGCCTTGCATTTATTTATCTTACTCCACTCAAAGAAAAGGAATGTCACTTCTCTGCCTAGCTTTAGCAGGGAAGTACTGAACTGCAGTGAGAGCAACAACTCTATGGAAAGAAATCCATTTCTTTGAAATAGAGAGGATATTGTTAAGGAATGTTTTTGATTGTATAGTTAAGCCCAAAGAGCTTGCAATTAGATAAAGGAGAGTGAGTTGTCCATCAAAATAGTAACAATTAGGTTTTGTGACATTTTCAGTGACCCATGTGTCCACACAAAAAAGAAATAAGACACTGACAAAACAAACATTTAATGAGGACTATAGCACAGCTGAAATATGGCTGTCAATTTTGCCCAGGGTCACGTTTGCTGTATGCCAGCCTCATGCTGAGCGATGTTGATTCTAGTCTCTTGTTTTTGAAGAGTTCAGTTAGGTATGGCTTGAGGCTTGTGTCAACCAGTCAGAAGGTATCACACTGCTTCAAAATGGAATAAAACCTGGCAGTTTGGGGCACCGTTATTAGCAAAAGATATGCTATAGAAATACTTGTTATCCTCTGTTCAGTTAAAAGAGCATAAGCTATGTGTGGGATCCTCAGTGCAAAAAGGGGCCTATTTACCATTCCTTCCCAAGGACCAGTAACTGGTTGCTCAACAGAGTCCTAGCTGGGCTGACTCAGAGGGAGAGTGGCTCGCATGAATAAAACCATTGATAACATGCATGGCAGGACATTCGCCTTGTTAGGGGTCTCACTTTTCTCCTGCTCTTTTTCATATCTATCCAGGCTGTGAACTTGCTGGGCAGCTACTGTGCACACATGTAGCATAACCAGGTCTGATCTTCACTGCCTGCATACACATTGGCTTTTTGTTTTAGGGCAGCAGTGTGTTTTTAAGCAAATTTCTCCATCACCCCCACTTATAGCACATTGTTTCGGTTCACAAGGCTGTTTTAACACATGCAAACTGGAGTCCTTTCAGAGGAAACTAACCTGGAAGCTGTGCCTCAGGTGTGCACCAAATGTGCCCTAATTCCTGATGGGTCATGACAGGCTGAACCCAGGATGAGTCCTGCAGACAGCTTTGAGCCACATGCGCAATGGGGGTGCTTGGTCCCGAGAACCAGACCGTTTAGTTCAAAGCAAACCCCCCAAACTGCACATTGTGGATATGTGACTCAGCACCAAATGCTCTATCTACTGATATGCTCCTACTGTACCAAATTACTTGCTAGTATAAACATAGCAACAGATGTCTCCAGACACTACTGTGTCTTGCCAACACAGCAAAAGCAGATCCAGTGTTAAAAGTAGAGAGACATTTTTTGAAGCATATGAAATTTAAGTCCTTTAGTGAGTGTCCTGTATTTTTCACCCTATGTCCCAGCTTTTGAATGCTGAAATGGACAGTGGCAATAAGCAGCTGTGTCTGTTATATTAAATTGAAAGGCCATTGCTGTGAGTACAAGTGCTTTATAACAAAGAGGGCAATCAACTCATTTTCATTTATGCATATGTACCTATTTGTACCCTTGGTTAAATTCTTCTATGTGAAAATAGACGCAATTCTGGTCATAATTAGAACCAGAGTCCAGTGATCATGCTGGGGTAAGAACAACTTTTGTGCTGTATTTTACTTCAAAGATTCCCATCCTGGATTCTTGCTGACCTCCGCAGAGGCCAAAGACTGCATTAGAGTTCACTTTCATTTCCTCCCAGTCCCACCTGCAAACACAAACATCCTCAGCCTCGGGTTTTGGCTTCCAGAAAGTGGCGCTAGCCTTGAACGTGCCACACCAAGCGGCAGCTGCAGCAGGGAGAGGGATAGGGGTCTCTGGGGCCAACACTTCGCTGCGTGCGTCCCCCGTGCAGTCATTTGCACCTGTGCAAAAAGGGTGTCCAGTTTCAGTGGCGGGGTCTGACACTCAGCTTACATCCACTTGCGCAGCTGTACGTGACTCAGCAAGGCCATAGCCACACTTGGAAAGATGAATTCTCCCCTTTCCTTAGGAAAATAAAGAGCAGCAAGTGCAAATTTGGGTGCTTATGCTTACATTGATTTGACTCCAGATTTATTTTGAGCACTTTGGCCAAGAAATCAGGCTGCAAGGTCTGAGAGGGTTTTTTTTTTTGTTATTTTTACCATAATTCATGATCCCAGATGGGTCAAGTACTGGATAAAATACCACCTTTGAATACTTGGAGACTTTTCTTGTTGAAATGAGGAATGGAGAATCTTTCTTATTTTTTTCTGTTTCAAATGAGCAAAAGTCTGACAAAGAGGTTAGGAGCAGAGGCTTTCTGGGGACATGGAACTGAAAAGAAATTTGTGGGTCATTGTAGCTAGTCCTGCCAGGCTGCGTTAACCCCATGCCGGGCACCCAGAGCATCCTCCCTGCATCTCCTCCCCTGACAGCATCTCAGCAGCCACAAAACAGCCCACGGGAGCTGTGCAGAGAGGTGATTGCTGGGGCTGTGGAGGGTTTGGTAAGTGAGAGCATCACAGTGACCTTGAGATGGAGTCGTGTCCCTGTCGTGGTTTAACCCCAGCTGGCAACTAATCCCCACATAGCTGCTCGCTCACCCCCCACCGGTGGGGTGGGGGAGAGAATAAGAAGGGTAAAAGTGAGAAAACTCATGGGTTGAGATAAAGACAGTTTAATAGGTAAAGCAAAAGCTGAGCACGCAAGCAAAGCAAAACAAGGAATTCATTCACTCCTTCCCATCGGCAGGCAGGTGCTCAGCCATCTCCAGGAAAGCAGGGCTCCATCACACCTAACGGTTACTTGGGAAGAAAAAATGCCATCACTCCGAATGACCTTCCTTCTTCTTCCCCCAGCTTTATATGCTGAGCATGATGACATATGGTATGGAATATCCCTTTGGTCAGTTGGAGTCAGCTGTGTCCCCTCAACTGCTTGTGCACCCCCAGCCTACTCGCTGGTGGGGTGGTGTGAGAAGCAGAAGAGGCCTTGTCTCTGTGTAAGCACTGCTCAACAGTAACTAAAACATCTCTGCATTATCAACACTTTTTTCAGCACAAATCCAAAACATAGCCCCATATGAGTTACTATGAAGAAAATTAACTCTATCCCAGCCAAAACCAGCACAGTCCCACACTATAGAGACAGGCTCTTGGAGATCCAGCTGGCCCCGCTGATCTGACTGTAGGACATTCCTGATGAAGTGAGGTGGCAGCTTTCTTTGAGGGCATCTGACCTGGTATTTGCTCCTAAAAGATTTCTTTGGACTGTCTTCATGCTTAAAATGGTCTCTCTGTCTTCAACTCAGGAAAGCTAGAGCAGGTCACCCAAAGGAAGGACTCATCCAGGAGATAAATTACTTTGTACACAATAATGATATATTGTTCTTTTCTGAACTCATCAGTCTATGGGAGTTTCATGTCAGATGGTATGGAGAGCAGGTTTACTTTCACGACGAGAACACCGACGGTCTTTCTCTTTGCTTCAAGGTTGCTGCAGACTAAAGTGAGCCCTGAGCACAGAAGTGTTTTCTCACCATATGGCTACCGGATCACTAGTGCCAGCTCCTTTCTGTGGTAAACTCACTACTCCCTAAAACACGTAGAGAGGACTTCCTGTTGAGGTACATGTTTTGTAAACTCTTTGCTCTGGCAATTTCTCAGTAGGTAAAAGTGCCCAAAAGACTGCTACTTGGAATTTATGGTCACTGAGGAGAAACATATAATTGAATCATAAAATTCATTTTCTCAGATACAGTCCTCAGGATTCACCTATACGCAAACAGAGGCAAATGCTCCTTTGGAAGAGGACTACCCTTGTGAAAGGGGTCCTAAGCTCCTAAACCCACTGAGGGTCTGTCCCTGTGAGCTTAAACATGCTGTTCAGCCCCAGAAGTAGTCATGTATTTATTGGGGACTGAATGGACCACGTGCATGTGTGAGAAAGGAGGGGGAAGGTGCTGCAGCACCCCATCCATTCCTCTGCATTGGCCAGCACAACAGATTCCCATGTTATATGATGCACGTTGAGATATATAAGTTTCTCCACCCACCTCATTCAGATCCGTGCTGCCTGTGCCCCTGAGGAAGGTTTGTTTTTAATTTGGATCTCCCACCATGATGACCTTTTCTTCAAAGCGTCTGAAGACATATTTTTGTTCTATCCCATTTCCAGTTCTCATTAATAGTTCTTAACTTACAAAGCATCTTTCATCCTTTTAAAACACTTTTGGCAGCAGGTCACAGAAACTGAGGCAAAGGACTAGGAGAGAGGGGAAACATACATTATTGATTTGTTATATGAAACATGGTTGGTTTAGAACAGGTAAAGTCAGTTAGCTTGAATTGTTCAGTTCACTCTTCATCAAACACGTAAGTACCTCTCAGGTTATCCTGAAGTTGTAGTTGCTGAAACTTTGATGTCAAGTTTCAAGGATGGCATTATTTGACAACAATTATTTCCCAGCTTTTTCCTGCAGCATAGTTAGAGATCCTGTCTTCTGCCTTGATACAGAGGAGAACAAATCATGCAAAGAAAGAAAAGAAAAAAGAAAACCCAAAGCAATAGCTGGCATTTCTGGTATCAGAGGAACAGTAAGTAATGTTTTATTTCGACTTAAGAAACTGATCTTTTTTAGTTAAGAAAAGGTTATGAGAGGCCCAAATCTCTTTAACAAGAGTTCCAGAAATCCATTTCGAACAATGATGATCTGTAAGAAGATACAGTGAGTTTAAATAGGTGAAAACTGTGTCCTTTTATTGCTAGAGCTAGCCTTGTATCCCAACTTGCAACATCATCATGTTCTAATATAAACCACATGGGATCTGCAGCTGGAAGTTTTAGACCAGTGCTTTGAAGACTATTGAAATCTTCCCATTACTATTTAAAATATTTGCACTGACTGTCACTGAGCACAACAGACTTTGTGTTCCCGAGGAACATCAGTTTGCATAGAGCTGTGTAGCCAGAAAATGCAGCACAAAACCAGCATGGGGAGAGGTCGGAGCGGTCTGCCCTGAAGATGGGATCAGAGCTGTGTGCTGCTGAGCTGCGTTTGGCCAAAGACGCAGCAAGAGCAAAGGGGTACAGTGGGACGAGGGGAGCCTGTGGGCTGAATTCACAATCCTAAACCTGAAGCATGAGTGGGGCCCATTCACGGCCAACTTACATTGGAGTCTCCAACAGGGACTAGAAAAAACCGGAGGGAATTATCTGAGGCCAGGTCTGCACATTTGGGGCCTTGTTTCTGACCAGCTGGCCACCCAGAGCACATGTATTCCCTAATGGGTTGAGTGTTCGCCTTTCAGAGCAAACCCCGAGGCAAGGCACACGTTGCTCACACTGCAGTGCCGCAAATGTGCAGCCCAATACTGCAGGATTCACTCCCTTCCATCAGCATCACAGAAGCAGAAACTTACCTGCTACAGCTTTTGCTGAGGAAAAGACAGCTCCACAGCACATGTGGTGGTGAGGTACTGCTCTGAACGGATATTTTCAAACCTCGAAAATGAATGTTCCTGAAATTGTTTTCCAGTTCAAGCTGTTCTCTGTAGATCCTTGTGTTGAATATTGGTCATATCATCTGATTACTGTGGTTAAAGATTCTGTATTTTGTGGTTATAATTGGGGTAGGCTCAGTAGCTATGTACTGTGGATTCTGTGGTTAAACTACGCTATCTTTCTTGCTATCTTTGTTGGCAGTATTTTTTGCTTTAGCACTTGCTCCTTTCCTGCCACCCACCTACTCTTTTACCCACCCCAAACGGTACTGACATGCCTCTGGAGATGTAATTCTTATTTGATATAGGCTTTATTTCCTTTCTCCTGGTGGAAAGATATGTATGTTGTATCTCACACAACACATTCTGCTAATGCGGTGGGGGAGCCATTGCCAGGGCAGGGGTGCCCTTTCCAGGGCTGGGCTGCCCTTGCTAGGGCTGGGTGCCATGGAGCAGTAGGGAAGAGCTGGACCTTTACTCATCCTTGTGAGCCTGCTGCTATCCATAAACCAGAGCACCTCAGATGCTGAAGAGGTACCTCTGCAAAGCCCATCCCACACCAGACATATTCTAATACATAAAGTTTGGCAATGCCTGGTGAACTAAATGAAGCAATCATCAGGTGAAATTTGGACCCAGGTTGTTCAGAGTTTAAACTGAATTGGCACAGTGATAGTCCTAGGCTTTTATGAACGGTCTGTCTGTTAAATGTGAGCATATGCTCATATGCCTTTTAAAATTGTTGCTGACAGACCAGTCAATAGTTTTATTTCCCTTGCCAGCTGGGAAAAATACAGTTCTGAACTGAATTGTTATCTTCTCAAATATAGTAGTTTAAGGCTCGTTATCCTGAAAGCTCTAATGTTTGTGCAGTGTGACTCTGTTGACGTTGGTTAAAAGCACCCTGTGATACCCCTTGGTTTCTGAAGGAACTTTCCTCCATCGAGGGTTTTCCCAGGGAACAGTCTCTCAGCTCACTGTTTAACCAGCTATCCTCAGAAAGTCAGAGATGGATATTTATAGCTCACAACTGTCTTGAATTCCTTACCTCACCAGGATACTTATCAGAACCAAGTCTTTCTAAATCCTCTCCCTTTTCAAAACCTGCTGATTGTCTTGCCATTATCAAAGTGCAGGCTCACTTGTTGGTGCACAGATTAATTGCTAAGGTGTTGAAAACCCAGCTGGTTTGTAAGAAATGCTGCATAACCTAAGTAAAAATTTTATTCCAGTGCAGGGCTGAGTATTTGATCAGATACATTGCTAGCACCCAGATGGGTGTTGGCATAGCAAGTGCTCATGTAATATTTCAGGTGCATGTGGCCACATTGCATGTGGCTACATTGCAAAAGAGGCTGGAGACTCAGTGCCAAGGGTCAAGTGGAAGACTTTGGAAAATACATGACTCTTGATATGCATGTTAACACTCCCTACCACTTTGTTGCCAGGCTGTAATGCTCACAGAACTGTCAGAGGACCTTTGGCAAACAAATAGGCTGTCATGTCTTTACCATGTCACTTCACTGTACTGTGTTTTTGATCCCTTTGGCTTCATTCATATTTTGGAAGTTTAATATGCTGAGAAAGCAACGTTAATTAAACTGAAAGTGTACTTTAAAAAGTGATTCAAAGACATTGAGGAAAAACTGTAAGTAGACAGATCTCATTTTGCTCAAGCCTGGCTTAGAACCAGGAAGACTGTATTCATGATTTTACCACTGAATTTAAATAATTAAGAGAACCCCCACGCAGGGTTTGTATCCACTGAACTACAGCCAGTTTCTGAGAAAAAAATGGAGTTTCCATTATGAGGTGTAACTTTGCTTACTATAGTCCAGAGACGGTAAACCTTCTGGGGAAGAGCCTGGCTAGGTTTGCAGAGAGCTCAGCACAGCAAATCCTCAATTCTGATGTAGGTGCTGCCACACAAACATCATAACCATCAGAGCAAGGGGTGGCAAAGTGCCTTTCTTCTTATTTTGTGGCACCCCAGAGTTGGGAAAGGGTAAGGATGAGAAGAAAGGGCTTTGTTTTCATCATTGTTTTGTTTGTGCCTGGCAAATAAATTGCAAGTTTTAGATAAAACACACCTGATGATAAGTATTTGATCTTTTAGAACCTCAGAAGTAGCTGTTACTGAATCCCTCCCTTTGGTGACAAGGTGTGTTTGTAGAAGGGCAACCTGTTTTTGCGTTTTGATTTTCAGCTTCACCAGGCAACAATGGAACAGAGTGCATTTAATTGCAGATTTGCATTTAAGAGAGGGATTTGCAATGTAAGGAGTATCTTCAGAAGCAGAAAGTGGATGGAGTGTAATGCTCACTGTCTGGGCCACTGTCCTCTGCCACATCAAAGACCTCACCTCAGTACTTTTATTCTCTTATGCTGACATCTCAGTTCAGCAATTGCACTTTGTTGCTGTTCTTCACAAGTCGAACAATGCACCTATTATGTTTTTGCAAGAGATAGGATAATTATCTCAACTGCCAGGTGCGAAGAGTGAACTTTCATAGGCTCAATTGCAGTGCGGTAAAACAGCCAAAGTCATTTAAGGCTTTTGCTGTCTCATTGCCAAACATTGGCTTTCCAGCTCTTGGTGTGGGGCTCCAGCTTGGCAAAACACTTACGCACATGCTTAACTTTAAAATCACGAGCCACCATGGCCAGTTTGGACAGGTTGCCTGGCTGTCCTAAGCACCACCATATGCAGTCTTGCTTGAATCAAAGTGGACTAAATATCACCACTTACATAGCGCCGTTCTTCTGCTGTTCTCTCCTCTTATGTGTAGGG
>NW_008825113.1:2136919-2162349 GCF_000699105.1 Pygoscelis adeliae
GGGTGTGCGTAGGCTGTAAGCACAGTTGCGTGGGGTAGGCACACCCGAGGTAAATGTAAATGGGATGGTAGGACTAACTGCAGCAGCCGGGAGCGTGTTTCTGGCTACTCCAGCCTGCTTTTCAGGCTGGTTTGGCAGCCCGTAGCAAGCTCTGTGCTGCCACAACTGCAGTGCGATCAGCACGCCAGCTGCCCAGAGCCAGCCCAGTGAAGCACCTGGAAGCATGAGATCAGATTTCATTTTGAATAGGAAACTTCCTTTTAAAGCAAAGGAGGAAGGCTGAGACTCCAAGTTTGGGATCTATTTGAACACTTTTCATGTGGTACCTGGCCTGCGAGATTAGTCTGCATCCACAAAGACAGTCCAAGATCAGCTCCAAAACACAGTTGTTCCCTGCCCAAGAATTTTCTAGTGTTATCTATCATCTCCAGCATTATTCTTATCTTAACCAGATAAGTGAAGACATGCTTTTCCAAACTGAGACACTGTACTTCGCAATCATTGTATTTATTACTAAGGAAATAGGGAAATCATGGTTCTTTCAATAAGTTATCTGTTTTTCAGATCATCGCATGTAGTTTCGTGGAAATATTTGTACAGTATAATGAAGATCAGGGATCTTAAGCTAGGTCACTGCCAGGCTATTGACAGTCCCTGCTAAGCAGCAGCCAGGCAAGGGAGCTGCCGTTGGCCACCAGACCACAGCAAGTCTCCAGGAGACTACGAACCACCCTGAATGTTGGCCACCACCCACTGAGGGATACTGCCATGATCCAGGGTGCCTCTTCTCTGCAGCCGTTTGCTGGACACATGAGCCCAGTGATGTTTTCTGAGCCCATTGCGGTTCCTGATGCCTGCTCAGCTCCCTGGCTTGGTTCCAGCCCTGCTCCGAGACCCTGCTTTGCATGGTAGACCCCCCCCGGCTGCCTGATTGTTGTTCTTGCTCTTTCACCTACTTCAAGCCACAACCACGTTCCTGCCTCTCCTCGGGTCCTCCTTCTGTCCTCAGCTGCTTCCTCCATCCTGATCTGAGACGCCCTGGTACCTCATAGGCTTCCAGGAAATCCAGAAGCAAGTGTGACCCATCACTGCTGCCTATAAATCTTCTGTATGAAACTATCACACAGATCAACAAAGCCTAGCAAGCAGCGCTCGGTGACTGAGCACAAGCACACCCTGCAATGGCCAGGGCACAGTGCTGGGGACGTTTGCTGGTGAACAAGGTGGTTCTTTAGCCATTTCTGCAGGTGCTGCCTGCCACATCCTCAGGATGCTGTCGCTTCTAAAAGATGCCATATAATTTAAGAAGGGTCATAGTGCTGAATTACTGAAAACCTTGTTTAAATACCTCAGGAGATGCCTGTGAAACGGCAACAAACTGCAGCAGCTGGTGGCTTGTCATGCCAACAAAAACAATCTGAGTGACAGCACACCAATATTTTTAAACTCTAATCTCTTCTGTCTCTGTAACTCTGGAAGAAGCGGTGATAGACAGGATGGTGCAAGGACTAACTTTTGTCCCAGTTCTCAAGCATTTACTATTGCATTCAAAAAGAAAAACACAAAGAAAAAGCTGTTTTACCACCAAACTATTTTTGAAATACGTGACTGAACTCCGAGGCCAGATTGTCTGTATTTCTTTTAGAGCATTGAAAATAGTGTTAAAAGTTACAGACGATAGTCCAGAAAAAAGTTTTGTCCTTACTGAATTTGCTGAAAAGGGATCATTTATTCAGGCTTCAAGTTAGAAAGAATTCAAGTATATGCTAAAATCACCTCTATTCAGGACAACACTGAAACTCACAATTAGCTGGACATGAGTGAGATTTAAACACACGTTAAATACTTCCTTGAACCTCCATTGATTTTCATCTTCTGTTTTTGCATGATCTGTAAACAATTTCACTATTGACAAAATAGCCCAAACAGTTGAGACAAGTCCCCGTAAGCAAAATCCAAGATGGGGCTTTCCTCTGTTTCATGATCCCACTTCACACTGCAGCAAGACACACTTGTGTCTTGTTTTATTTCTTTTCCCTGTCCCTCTTTGGGATCAACATTTACACTTGAAGTACCTGATAATTACACAGCCATGCAACTACTTACAAATGCCTCTCTGGTCTGTGACTGACTGAGAATTACTCTGGCAACATATTCAACATCAAAAGCAACAGCCGTATATGATGGGGCTGTGGGATCAACAGGGTGCGTGCTAGCAAAATCATAAGTCTTTGAACAGATACAGAAGTGTTTTCCATCTCTTCAAAGTGGGTTTTGGGGTGGTGGGAGCATTTTTTTAATACACTTTCACTGTGGTTCTCTTTTGGCTACATTCAAGCTTGAGAAATTTATTTAAGGTAAGAAAACACTTCCACGATTCTCCAAGTGTTGGTTTTTTTCAAAAGGCATACACAGGAAATTTCTCCTCCCCATCACCTATACAAACATGAAACGAGAAAACATAAGCACTATTTTAACAAGTTTTTCCTGGGAAAACTTTAATGAAAGCTGAGATGAGGCCAGGTGGACCAAAAGAAAGTGCTTATGCTGGATGCTCAGTTGAGAGCCAAAAGAAAACAAAGTTATTTCCTTCATGAGCTGATGACTCAGAGGACTGGCAATGACATGGAGGACATCACGTACAGAAGTGCTGTTGCTACAGACAAAGTGGTGAATAATAGCCTTAAAGCAAAACTTTCACAGCAAGTTCATTGGCTGGCATTCCCCCAAGCGTCACCAGAGGATGTGACCGGCCGGTGTGTGGCTTGCTTCCCAGCTGGCTGCCTGTCTGCTCCCCCAAAGTGCCTGAACAGCACCCAGTGAACGGCCAGTGAAGATGGGTGAAGCGCTAGCGGTGCGGAAGTAGGGTGCCACGTAGACGCTCATGTGGGTGTTCTCAGTGTTATCCTTCCTGAATAAACACAGGATTTTAGCGGCTAACGTTGTTAATCCAGCCCCTAGGTATCACTAAGTGCAGACTGACCTATACACCCAAGGGAGCTAAAGTCTATTCTTCAGCGTGCTCTGAGCACCATCTACCCTCTCTTATGGTGCTACAAACACTCCACAGAGATGTCATTTCTTACATAGCTGGAGTCTTCCTTCAACTAAAACACACAAGTCAAAGTGATTGGGGTGATTTTTCTACTCATATTAATATAGTTGTAACGTCTGTAACACCACAGCAGCCATCCTGGATTAGTAAGGGGCCACTCTGCTCAGTAACCCATGTCCAGGATGGGCTACCAGCAGATGCTTTGGGAACGCACGTAAGAAACAGCACCAATCTAGAGCAACAATTTGCCTGGTATTACCTTCTCAGTTTCTGCCATGTAGAGACTTGTGGCCCTACAGATTATGTTTGGCTCGCTGCATTCAATAACAACTGAAGGACCTTAAAACTGTGTTTAATTTTTTTTTTTTTTTAAAGACTATACCAATTATATCCACGTTGGTCTCCACAGCATTTGGTAACAATGGTTTCCACAGCTAATTTTTCAAGAAGAGATACTTCCTCATTATGTTTATTCTAAGTCCACATTCGTTAGTCACTGGGCATCCCCCTCTTCTTGAGTTGTTACAAGGAATAATCTCTCCACCACCACCATCTTCACACCACATGTGATTTGGTATGATATCTTGTCTTCTACTTGCTCGGAGGTGATGATGTCTCAGCATCTAGTACCTGCTGTAATAAGCAGCAAGCTGGACTTACTGGAAAACAAGTTGCACACTCCTGAGTTATTGCAAATGTTGTATCGCCTCAGTTGTTGAAATTAGGCAAGAGAAGAAAAGCTGCAGAAGGATGGATTTCTTTTCCAACAGGGTAGGAAATATTATTTTCCAGCATGCATTAAACCTCCCACAAGATTTATCTGATTCGCTGTTTGCTAATTTCAGCTGCAGTGATAGTCCCTGATAACACGCAATCCCATGCCATTTTAATACAGAGGATAACACAACTAGGCCTGAGTCTCCAACTCAGAAGCAAACCCAGCCACCAGCAGGCAGCAGGCCTCACAGCACATTTCTTGCCTGTGTTATCCACCTGCATGGGAAGTCCAAGATGTCAGATGTGCCACCTACGTGGCCACGCTGGGCTGGCCCCCAGTAAGGGTGGCCGTGCTGAAATGCCACCATGGCCTACGGCAGCGAATACCCCCCAGGGTGCTGCTGGGGCTGGAATGGCACCTCTGAAAACCACCTTTCACAGGGCAATGTTTTCCCTGATTGCCACCATGACTAGAAATGTGTAAGAAAGACTTAAAAGAGGGTTGTGTTTTACTTAAATGATGAAGGGAAAATACACTGTCATTTTCTCTCTGGAAAAAAAGAAATGCAAGAGCTTTTCTCCATTAGTAAAGCACCTGAAGGGTTTCCTTGCTAACCGTGACAGCTAAAACCTTGCAGGACCAGACCAAGAACCAGGAGACCATACCTAGTCTGTGGTATCCATGCCCAAGCAACACCCCAGTTCTACATCTGGACGAGCGCCAGTCATGTACAGCTCTTTGCTTGGTTGCAAAACGACATAGGACCATCTGGATGCTCTGGACCATCACGGGTCAGCACAACTTCCCTCTGGGCTAAGCATAGCTCGGGGTGAGTTTTCATTTCATAAGGATAATGGCTTATTGAGCCCAATGCAGATTCCTCCCACTGCGGCACTTCGTAAGGGGGTTCCCAGGCGCACGGAGGCTATGGTTAGACTTCTGCAACCTCGACACATCAGCCAGTGACACGCATCAAGGACAAAAATATAAACAAAAAGGCCTCCAGTCATCCTGACATCCATGTCCCAGTTCCCTTTTCTTCAGAATTTCTCTCTCTACACCCTCCCTCACAATAACTTTGGCTTCCTGATGACATTTCTACAATCCAGATCATCCCTTCCTAGCCTGCCCTGCAGGATGCTCTCCTTCCCCTGGTCTTCAGAGAACCACATTTGTCAAGATCCTGCACCCAGGCCCCCACAAGCAAACCCACAGCATCTGATATGAGCCTGCTACTTTTTTCTGTTACAGCAGCTAGGCTACATTTTGGGGCTGAATATTTTTTTTATTCACCGAATAATAGCAATTTCAATTAGCCAAATTGTAAACTTATTCTGAATCGAATCACTTTGATGAATGACTATAAAACAAAAAGCATACTTTCCACATTTTCCTGAAACTGAACATATAGTTTAGAAATGCTTCAATTGTTTTTCAATTTATGTAAATGTAATAAAAATTAGTATGTGTAACACCTGAAAAAAAAAAGAATAAAATAGTTTGTTTTCCGTAATGATTTTTTCCAGCATTTGGCTAGCAAGTGCACAAATCAGTCATCTGATAGCTTTGAGAGCGAACAAAGATAAGACAGTCAAGTAGAAGAAAATTCAAGGAACCCAGGGAAAGTTAAGACACTTGGCTACATATTACCTTGAATAGAAAACGTGTTGAAACTTACTAAGTCACTCTTCTTTCCCTGTCTCACTATTACTCAAACCACAGGCAATACAGGTGGAAAGAGACAGAAAGGAAAACAAAAAGTAAAATAACATGGGAGATTCCCTGCTGCAGTCAAGTCAGATGTCATTTCCAGATTTTTAGAAATTCTTACCATGGGATACTAAGAAAATCAACTATCTCAAGTCAACACCTCTTGGGATCACTGTGAGAGCAAGGAATTTCCCTTGAAGAAGCAGTACTGCAGCAGCAGTCAGCTGCTTTTTCGTGGCAGAGACAGGAATGGGCAGGTATTCATCATCCCAGTTCTAGAGACAGTGGGCTGGGGGAGTCAGGAGTGTCATCCTGCCTGGAAAATTTCCAGATCCAGATCCTTCAGCTATTTATAGAAAACGTATCCATGGGATGACACCGATCCACATCATTTCTGCAAGCTCCAGGGTTTGAGTTTGGATCTGTGATTTAAATAACAGATGGGTAAAATCACATGTAACCAGGCAGCTCCCTAGTGGCTGTATAGATGTGGATGTTGGAGAGCATATGATTTTCCAAGCTAAGGTCAGCACTAACCTGAGCTCAATTTTTCCTCCAGATCTGCTTTTTCTAGTGCTATCATGCAGCTTAATTTTTTTGGCTTGTTCCACCCGCTTCTGCTCAAATCACACCCCTGAGGAGGATCCTTCCAATGCAAACAGGGGAGTCACACTGCTCCAGAGCTCCACTATTTCTGGAAGATGAGAACATACCTCTGTGAGGTGTGGAAACTGCTGTCTGCCACATTAATGAAGCCAAATTGCAGAAATCTGCAGTATAAATCTGATGGTACCATCTGGCCCTCAGCATACAGGAGATAAGCACCCTGGTTTATAAAGAGTTTATTAAAGCCATTAGCTTTGGAAACTACTCACCAAATAAAACTGTTTATAAATGATAAACAAAAAGCCTCTAGTACTTTTTTTTAACTTGTGAAATCTGCTGCTATATTTATCATAGCTTCGGTATATCACATTTAACTCCTTTAATGGGTTTTATACTTTTATTTTATATATTTATGATTCTTGGATCTGGCTGAAGATTAGAGGCAACCACACCATAGACACAGCGTGGGGGGCGGGTAGTAGGAGCGAATTAATTTCTCCAGCGAGACTCAGATCTTGTGAGATGGGGTTAATCTAGTGACTACGTGGGGGCTGGCTGTCAGCAGCGCCCACCGGGACCGCCCCCCCACCCCACCCCAAAGGAACATTCTCTGCTAGAATGTGCTGCTCCATCAAAGCACCCATCCAGCGGTGGCTGTGTCAGCAGGTGAGGTTGCAGGAGCAAAATCTGGGGGACTCCCCTCAAGTGCTCTGCCTTGTGTTAGGCGTTTAAGAGTCCTACGGTTTCTTGCTCTACTTTCATCCTTTGTATTTTGTATATATGCAGGTATATATTTACATCCTGATCACTGAAATGAGAATGCCTAAATATAAAATGAAAACACCCAAATATTTTTTATCCAAAACACACTGGGCAATGTTTCAGTGTTGTCTGAACACTGGAGTTTGGGGTTTTAAATTATCCCCCAAACTCAACAAAATATTAAGGTGAATTTCAACAGAGCTGTAATTTCTGTAGGGACTGATTTCTCACACACCCCTTGTGCAACTCACAGGCATATCCTAATTTCCGTTCCCCTAATTTCCACCAAAGAAAATGACTGTGCAGGTATTTTAAAGCATACCCAAATTGCTCTATGACTGCAAGCCATTCTGTGCTCCACCACAACTTACACCCTCATGGATAACACCTAGGGATGCAAGAACTTTCCTACTGCCTCCACTAGTTCCCAGTGTTTTCGTTAACATTCAGCAGGTAGAGAAGAATCAATGGGCTGATGAGCTTTCTTAATTGGCAAAAAAAAAGTGCAAACTGATTTTTGGGCATTGTACCTAGCCAGGTCTAGTAACTGTATAACAAATACGTATTATGCTAGAAAGAGTAGACTCACAGGCGCCAGGAGTGAAACATTATCCTTTTCAGACAAAGTCTCAGACAAAGATCTTTATCTCAGAATGATATATGGGATATATTTTTGAGATGACTCCACATAATACCTTTATTATTGTTGAAGTTTAACAACTTAAAAGGGAAAAAAAAAGATTATATTTGTCCTTTGTTGCTTACCCAAATATGGGCAGGAAACTTCCGATGGGGCTAGGCTTATAAAGAAAAACACCATTAGCCTAAAATAGCACCAATATTTATAGCATTGCGGGGGGGGATATATGAAGCAACTGTAGAATTGGTATGAAGAGCCAAAACCTGCTCTCGGTTGCAGACTGCTAACGCAACTCCATTGAAATCAGAACAATTGCTCTGTGTGTACTCGGGTTTGCCAGTGAGAGAATCAGGACTGCAGTTTCTGACAAAGATGAGAAATTCAGATTAAATTGAAAATAGTATATCATTATTAATCATAGTTCTTCAAGATAAAGTTGATGAAGATCAATTTTCAGGAAACTCAGAACAGTCTCAGAGCATTAACACTTTGCGCTCCACTGCCAGGAAGGGAAACCAGTTTTAAGGTAAGACATTGATAGTTTCCCCGGCAGGGAAATGAGCTACCCAGGCTTTGCCTTGGAGTTTTTCAGTTCTTTAGGAGCATCTGCTTGAGGATGGGCAAACTTTCAGGGGAATACGCTACTTAATGATCCTTATCTGGAGGATCAGCAAGAAGGAGAAAGAGCGTACCAGTGGTCTTCCCTTGCATTGGACGAGGAGGGCAGGCTTCCCACAGCCCTCGGCAGCAGGCTGGCTGCAGCCAGAGGTCACACTGGGGGGAATGCACCTTAGTACAGGTCTGCCGCACAGCCCTTGGCATCTATGCATCTATTGGGTCTTGCACCACTTGTTTGGCAATGATGGGACATGCCCTTGCTGATGGTCAAGATCTGTAGCCCTATTTGGCAAGATCCCTTCCCACTGAATGTTGCACATCAGACAAGGCCGTGTGGGTGCTCATCCAGCACGGACTCCTTTGTGTCAAGGAAACAACTGGCAGGATTCCTGTATCTGTGCGTCATCCATGTTTCCTGACTTGCCGTACCATGACATGCCATTTGGAAGGACTGTCATTTTTCCATTTTGTGGGACTACTGCTGGAGAAACACAGTGGGAACACCTATGATATACATGTCTTCCCCTGCCTGGGGGTCTTCCAACAACAGCAGGATGTATTTGCTTTCCCTCAGATGCCAGTCACATCATCCACAAACAAAATCTGAAAAAAAACAGAAAAAAATCCACATGAGCAAAATGTGACTAGGCTACACCTGGTCATACAATAATAGCCAGGCCCTTTAAGCCACTTGCACTTTTTCAGTGGTGGCTTGAATGTTGCTGAGGTGCAAAGCACATTCATGCATGGGAGGGTCCTGCAGGATGAACTGAACGCTTTTGCCCACCACTGCCAAACATGCCTTGGAGCCCACTGTACTTCACACTGTGTCTGCAGGGGGTCTAGATCACCATTGCCTGCTGAGCTGTTGCAGGAGGACTCGCTCTTCCACGTCTTCTGCACCCAGTGTGAGACTGCTCCACGTGACACTGATGGCTGCAATGGTAGCCTACACAGGGACCACACCAGCACCTCCTGATGAGAGCACCTGATTTTCCATGGACAAAACTTGAACTGTCAGTGCCCTCACGGAGGCCTTGGAGACCTCCTCTGCATGACGGCGCCTAGCCTTTGTTAGCCTGGTCACTCTGTTGTAAAAAAAACCACAAACACATGTGTGAAAAAGGTTTCTTTGGCTTTAAGGTAACATATAGGCTCCTCTAGGCTAAATAAAACAGATAGAGGCAAGACTGCATAGGTGGTCTGGCCACGTCTAAACCACTGGCTGTCAGATTGCCAGCATGGTAGGTCCAGGCAGGGCTCCCCTGCAGCAGCAGAGCCTGGAGCCCGGGGTCAAGGGCCTCTGCTGCTGGCTGGCTGTGGGATGGGGCTCTTCACACATTTTCAGTGGTAAAGCATAAAAGGGCCCTGCTGATCGGAAAAGCCACTTGTGACCCCTTTGCGTGTGAATGGTGCATGGTGGAGACAAGTGAGATAGGATGGCTCCAAAAGCCACTTCTTACCTCGCGGTGCCTTTCTTGCACCTCACACTGCTGTTTTGCAGGCCTCAAAATTTGTGTGCAGGCACCAGGCTTGAGGATGCACGTGGCTGTGTGGGCCACTTCATGTCAGAGACAGTATTGGGCAAAGGGAGCCCAGTCTTGCACAGCCCCGGTCTCTGTTGCCTGTGGGATTAGTGAAATATCATTTCAGCTGTGCCTGGCTTTCCTTCCCAAAGACACTAAAATGTTTAACCCCAGATTTGATGGGTCAGGAAGCCTAGCATGAAACTGGGAGCAAACTAACAGTATAGACTTCAGTCTAAAGTGTCTCTGCAGGCATTGGAAACTGAATAGCCAGTGCTTCCAAAAACACATCATTCACTCATCTTCTGCTGCAAGCCCCCCATGCCCCTTATTGCACAATTCTAAAAAAAGTCTGCATTTGAGAAGTGGTAGTAACTGATGTGAACCCTACCTGAAAAGGGGGTGCAAGGAGGGGTGGGTAGATGAATCTATGTCTCACTTACCTCTTTGTCCCAGTGTCATAAAAATGTGTCCAGACAAGGAAAGAAGTGATCATGTGCCCTGGCAAGCTAATGGTGAAGCCGTAATAAGGCAAGCCAAGAGAGATCCTCAGAAGCAACTTGTGAAAGGCATAAAATCTGAAATGAAAAATTCCTCAAACCCATCAATATCAGAGTCTGCCAGAGCATCATGGGGGCTGACAGATGACTGCGGTGTGCCCCACTGCTCGGAGGAGGTGAGAACAGAGCCGGAAAGCTTTGTGTCCGCTTTCCCTCACCAGGACTTCCAGCTTGGAGCCTTTCTTTTGGGGGGGGGATGAGGCCAAGAGACTTTCTCAAAATGAGGTGTCAGTAAGAATGAGCTGAAGGTGCTCAGGAGTGGAGCTGCTGAAACACTCGCTGCCATCCATAATCTACTAGTTAAACCTGACACGGCTTTGCCCCAGTCATCACAGTAGCAGCAGGACAAGACAGTGGCCTGGCCTTTTATGTTCAAGATGAGAGACTTTTTTCATGGAGGAGAAATGCAGCATGGGCAAGCACCACAGTTCTCGGCAGCAAAAGTGGCCTGTCTGCACCTCTATTGAATAAGAGCAGCCTAGCCTTCAGTCAAACTCCCTTCCCTTCCTTTTTTGGGGACTGAAGGACTGGGGGAGGTCTCACCCATCCCTGGTCACTTGTGAAGTGCCTAGCGTGCCTTCAAGGTGGTAGCAGCCTCCGTTCACATGCAGTGAGTACCGCACAAGTGTTGCATTTATAATGATGGAAGCAAAACAAAAAGGCTGGAGCTGGCCTTGAAAAAACATGTCTTCTTTGCTTGCCATTCCATGTGAAAAGGACTTTGATCACTTTCCTGATAATTGGTTGGGTCTTGCTGGTGTTTTTGTAAGCCCAGTTCCACAGAACTTAATGGGAAGAGTGGAAGCATGCAAGCTTTAATTACACAGTATTACATTGCACTGTGTGCAGACATCTCCACCATCAAACTATTCACCCTAGACACAAGGAACTGTTCTTTCTTTCATAATTCTGCAACTGATATCCTTATACTGCTGGAAAATAGCATTTGCCTTGGTGAGGATGAATGTGCAGGAAACTGGTGCATCATCGTCAGCGCCTCCTCCACACGTACTGCCCCACATGTTTTGACACACTTCTTTCTTTGCTCCATGCTGTCTCAAAGCTGGGGCTAGCATGTGCCTCCTGGTGCAGCTCTGAGCAGAGCAGTGAGGAAACTACCGCATGGTGAATAACCAGGGGAAATCTCGTGCCATGGAGCTAATCCTCAGAGGTGTACGTTCTTCTTAGCCGCCTTTGTCCTCTGGCTACATCTGAAATATGGTTGGGAAACATGACTGCAGCTCAGGTCGATGTACCCAAGCAAACTTAATGCAAAACAGGTCACGCACTGGTAGCAAGGAAGCTATAACATTATGGTCTGCACTGGGAAAAGCCTCCAGGAACACTGAACACCTGATGCTGAAACCTCTGCTACAAAGTTGTGTAATGCTGCAATATCCTCACTGGCTGAATTAGAGCTGTAGTGTGGTCATACTTCTGACCGCTATACTAGCTATATTCCCTATTTCATTATCCATCCTATACCTCTCAAACAGCACTGGCCAGTGAGTACGGAGATGAGGGACAAAAATCTCTCTCTGTTCACTCCCAGCTGATTTATTTGGTGCATGAGTATCCAAAGAGCTGGGGAACAGACAGGGACAGCTGTGCTGCGTGGTCAGCAGAGTTTTCTGCTTAATTACGCAAGTCTAGGGGCAGGCATTCATTTGCAAGTAGCACAGCTGTTTGAAGATGGTGCCACTGCTGGCTACTCATCACTGCTCCTGCGATTAAGGTCACGGCTCCCCTGGGACTGTCACTACAAGGAGCCACAAACATGAGAAGGTGGGCATGAGCTCTGCCCACGCAGACTAGCAGTGGCACAAATAAGCCTTTCTCAGAGGTAAGGAGCAAAGAGCTTCCACCTGAGCAAAGAAAAACAGGCTATGCAATAAAAAATAATACCAACATTACATAACTTTGGATGATCAAGTGATGTCAGACTTAACAGCTTTCAGACCCTGACCTGACAAAGCTATTATAATTCCCCGAATACCTGCAGAGTGCTTTCAGTGTCAAGTTCTGACACGTTATCCCATGGTGCCTGGTGGTTTGCTTAATACAGTTCAGCAAAAGAAAAGGGCTGTACAGAAGTTATGTGCCATACCGTGCAGCCCCATCGCATGACATGCAGCGAGGTGGGGGACTCGGACGGTGTCCGCATGGGCCACGGGCCAGGCAGTCGTACCAGAGCAAAGCCACCACTGTGTCTGTGGATCCCAGGGAGCATTTCAGGCTCACAAAACCCAGAGACAACCCAGAAAAAAATGAGGTCTGTGAGAAGTGTTGGGGAAACTCGACAAAGCCACATGGTTTGATGGGATGACACATCACAGCCTTACCAATTAATCAGCAGGCAGAGATCTGATCGTGCAGGTGCATTCTTCCTCTGATCATCAGCACCCTGCAGACAGACCGTCAAGTCTCTCTGATTTATGGGGGTGTGCTTTCAGACTCGGCTCCACATTTGTTTGCCATAGGTGAGAGGAACCGTACTGAAAAACTTGCAGTAAGCCCTCACTGAAGGTCCAGTGCATGGTCCTTCAAGCATCTATGAAGACAGCTGGGGTGAGTTATTCCTGGGATACCCCAGGCATAAGCCTGCAGACCTAGACTGGTTTCTTTTCTCATGTCTAACTGTAGTGGGCGCAGACAATAGAAAGGGCCTTCTATTTTGAATGTTTTTGATCTTTTGAAGAACAGTTCCTGTACTTAAAACACTGCAGGTGTTTCCAGTACAGCTTCACATGGAAGAAATTTTAAAGCATAAGAGTTGTACAAGGGTCCTGGGAGGCCAGAGGAAGCAGCAATGCTGGGCATCCTGGAGACAAGGTTTCTCAACTCTTCGCATAAACGATGCAAAGAAGAGAGGTTAAGAGGAGAGGCAATCCCTCCCCAGCCCCAGCACACATTCTGCCCCCATGTCCTAACCCCTGTGGTGGCACTGTGCTGGCTCCTCGGCCTTCCTAGGAACTCAGCAATAGGTTTTAAACACGGTTATTGCATCGTGTCCTCTGGGACTGTGCTGGAACTGCCAATTTGAATCACTTTAAGCTCTCACAGTTATTTTACAAGTCCCAGGGTGAATTGTTTTACTACATTAGGAACCAATCAACTAGGATTTTTCTTCTTACAGTTCGGTGTGTATTTCTTCCCGTGTTATATCCATGTCCCTGTCTTTCATCAGTTGCCCAAGGTTTTTGTTTTTACATCTAGTTACCACTGGGGCTATCAATATTTGCTTTTAGTTTCTTTAATAGGTGCACAAAGGACTCAAATTTAGTGTAATGATGATTACATATAGCAAATTTAAACTCCACTCTACTTGGCTCAGAGCAGGAAAGTCAGGGTAACATGTAGATTGTTAAGTCATTGAGTCTGCCTTTATATTCAATACATAGGCTCCACAAAAGAATTTATATGCCAAAGGCCAAAAATTAAATCCTTAAACCTCCCACTGAGCTGCCACCCTAAAGGTAGAACTGCCTAAACTAGCTACCCCGCTTTCATCCAGTAATTTTCTACATACCTAAACCATATACCATAGAGGTACGGACTCACACATTACTCTATGTCTTGGCCATAACGAGCAGTCCAACAAATAAAAAAGCACTGTAGGCATTCACAAACTGGGTGATCTCAATTGGTCTCAAAGTCTGGGCCCTATCCCACCAGTATTTTATGAGTGCACCTGTGAGAGCGCTGCATGGCTGTGCTCCCTCTGATTCACCAGCCACCACACAGCACCTTCCTTGAGCCTAAAAAAATGATTGCTCTGTTTTGCCAGCAACATCCACCGCCACCACTTCAGCTGTCATTAAAAGACAATGTCATCTTTGCTCTGCTCCTCTGCAGGGTTCTCTCTTGCAACATTTTCTTTGAATCTGCGTCACCTCTTGTGCTGAAGTCTTCATGGCAGAGAAAGACAATCCATGACCCTTAACCAGGGTGTCTGGAAATGAGATCCTTGCACAGAGCAAGAATTCCTGTCCTTCTTGGGGCCTCCTTGGGATCCCTCACCCACCAGAGTTGAAATGCACCAGTGCTAATGGTAGGAACTGTGGGTCAATGGCATACGCCAAAGAAACTGTCTGGAGCAGTACTTTTCTCTTTTTACCAACAGTGGGTGTAAAAGCTCTTTCTCCCCTGCAGGAACCAACAGGCAACGCCACGGTCACGCTTTACGCCAGCATTGTAATCTGTGCTCCAGTATCTCCACTACAGTTGGTAATACAGAAATTACATCTCTACAAATACAAAAAGCCCAATTTTTTTGTGGTTGCTGCTGTTGAGTTTTTCTTCCTCCTATCACGCAGCTTGAGCAACTGCTATTTTTCCCTCTTAGGATTTAGTTGCTGGTGTGATACTAGATCAACAGGGTGTAAAAAACTGGCTGTAACTTGTCAATGCATTAACAATTCATGCCTGAGGGATGTTGGGGTGAGAACTTTAGCTTTTGGGGGAAGTCTACCCAGGCAGCCAGATCATTCTGATTAGACATCCACATGGACGAAGCACCCAGAATTTGCAAGCAGGACGAAAAAAGAAAGGGCCTGACGTGAGATAGTTCAGTCTACCTGAGAGGCACACAGCAGATGGATACGGAGGGGTTGGGAAAACAATAGCAAAGAGTGCAGATCAGGATTGTAAACCATGGGATTGGTCTAACCTGTGCCAAATCTTCTGTAGGCATCACGGTGAAGGGGAGTTTTGATGCTACAAAGAAAAATTATGAGGTAATATTCAGGGTGTTTACAAAGAGCTTCTCCTGTGCGTGAGGGAAAAATGCACTGGAAAAAATATGAAGTCAGTTTCCCAGAGAATGGTGTGACTTTGTTTAGGGAGAAGGGTTTTTATTTTTTTTTTTCAGAGAAAGATGACCTCACTTAAAATGTCCTGGCCCATAATTGCCAGGCAGATTAGTTGGATGAGGGGGTGTCTGTAGCCTCATCTGCAAGGCAACAGAGATGATCTTTACTGCAACAGTCTCAGTGAAATAAGGATTTGCTCTTTGAATATACAAAGAGTTAGTTTTCTTTTCTGTTAACTCCACTGAGAGTGCTTGAAATTTCAGCTGCCAAGAAATGTCAGCCCAAAGGTGTGGAGAAAAATTGTTTTGTTTTAAATCCATTTCCACAGTGTTTCTAATGAGTCTTTTTTTAAAGGAATTTTATGAGTATGTGGAAATTTCAAGCAGTTATTAAGAATAACATTCATGCTACTAGTGGGAAGCTGAATTTTTTTTGGTGGAATAGCACAGTGGAGGCTGTACCCTGCAGTTCCCAGGTTCTCACAATTTGTTTCTGCTTAATCAATTTATAATATAGTTTGGTAAGGTTTTTCCAGAATACAGAAACAAGTATGACACAGCTGCTGATAAAGGTGGGCAGCATGTACTGTGGCAGAGTTTGCTTTAAAACAAAAAAGGAGTTGCTTTAAAACAAAAAACAAAACAAATGCTTTCTGCTTTTTTCTCAGGAGGCCAGCACAGAGAAGGCACAGTTGCACAGTTGTAGTAGTCCTCAACACAGCCAACAGGTTGTGAAATTCATAAGCACATTTGTAGTCAGAAAATCCCATGCAGTTTGCAAATCTGCTTGGTCTCAGTCATAGATTACCCACTTCCCATTAACCCACATGAGAAAAGGAACCAGAGCTGGCCACCACCTTGTCTCTTCCAATCTGCCATGCAGCTCTGGTGGGTAGGCATCACCAGATGCCTGTGCTCGTGGGCACAGAAGAAACTACCAGGGACTTCTCTGCAAGAGGCTGCACTTAGGTCTGGTTGGTATAATTGGCAAGAGCCAACAACACATCAACACAACACCACAAAGTAAGAAATAGACAGAAGATATTTCTTTGCTTTATCAGTCTTGAGGTAAAACCAATCTAAGAACAATTCTTAATTCAATAAAACCCATCTTCACAAGACTTATTTGCTGTTGGGATATAGGTTCAAATAAAGCTTAGGGGTCTGGACACCTATAAAGAAATCAGAAACTTTCTTATTACAGTTATGTTAAAAACAGAGTCCTTTCCTCTTCCATTGTCCCGTGTCCCGTCCCACCCCCCCCACCCCTGAAGGATGGAAGATGCGTCTTTATTCCCTTCTTTCTTATAGACACTTTTTCTTTAAAAGTGCTGGATTGTGTTCCTTCCCTTCTGACCTTCTCCCTCCTCTGCATATTTTTATTTTGTCGCTGCTCTGCAAGGCATTTAAGTACGTGCTTACCTCCAGGCCTGTCAGTGCACTACTTGTGTATAAATATGTGTTTAACATTTATCTTGCTGCATCAGACCTGGGACTCCCTCTGCCTTACTTCCTCTTTCTTTCTCTCTCCACACCCGCCAAAAAATATAGTTCTTTGCTCTGTCTCTGGGTTCTGCTTTTCTCCTGTATTTTTTTTTTTAATATTATCTGTCTGTGTTCCTCTTTTCCCTCATATTTCTCCCCTGCCAATTTTCCTTCTTACTTTTCTGCACTTTCTTCTTTTCTGCCACACTCCATTGCCTCTCCCCTTCTGGTCTTTCGGTGCTTTTTCTGCTCTTCTTTTTCCATTTGCCTCTCTGATTTTTTCCCATTGAACAGCTAAATTTGAAGGATTACAGGGATATCTTGTTTTCTATAATATTCTATTTCACTAGACCCTGCTACTATTGAAATCAACGGCAAGCCTCCCATACACTCCCGGGAGAGCTGGAAGGGATCCGAAATATTTGCTATTTGCCAAATGGTGGGAGTCTCTGAGTCCAAAGCTGGTCTGTTTACATCAGGATCAAATGCAGACTCCAGTTTGAATCAGAACCATATGCTCTTCCCAAATTATGAATTTTCATAGTAAAATAATCTGCATAACGCATACTGAAGGACAATAACGCCCCTGTTAAGCGCTGACTCAGCACCATGGGAAGGGGGAGGGTTACCCTGCTCTGGAGTGAAGGCTGCAGGACGCAGCTCAGATGTGATGGACTGGGGAAAAGCAAAGGGAAGCCATGCATAGACAGAGAAAAGTTGGTCATGTTTCACAACAAAATGCAGTTAGAAAATGTTTCACAATGTCTGCCACCAGTTACTGAGTGAAACTCTAGCTCCACTGACGTCAACAGCAAGCCTCCCATTGACTTCAGGCATCTGGAAGTTCACCTACCAAATATTCAATTTGCTGTTGTGTGTACACAAGCGAGATGGCGTCCCTCAGGGATGAGGCATTCTTGTAAGGACATCTCAACAATGCTGCATTTTGCCACTCACTTTCTTAACGTGTTTTATTACCGTCGGAGACTCTCAAAATATTCTGATAAATGTCAGCTTGGTTAAAATTAAAAAAAATACTGACTACTTTGCTTTTACACTGAAGATTGCTCTTGTTTTTACCAATACTCAGAAAACTCAGAGCATTTGGAACCTGATTTTCTTCTTTGTTCATGGGGTTTTGATACCAGCTCCATCCCCTCTCTGGCTGAGGTGGAACTCAACTGGGCACAGATGCCTCCTCTTCCCAGGGACGGCCATGTTTGTTCGGCTATTTGCAGAGAAAAAGCGTGTGATAAACCTGGCGGTGGTGGCAGCTGCCAGCCCTGGAGAGGTCCAGCAGCAGCGGCGAGAGCGTGGGGGTCCCTGCTGCTGGGCCTGGCCTCCCCACGGCCCGCAGGGCAAGTTTGAGTTTGTGAATGCTTTTATTGCCTGCAATTGCAATCCGTGTTTTTAAAACTGTTATTCAATTCAAAAAGAAAGGAATCTGTTTTCCTAGCTGAAAGGAAGCCTGTTGTATAAATTACGGACGAAGCACCCTCTCTCTGCAGCCCGTACCCAGGACACAGTATAGGCACTATATTTAATTTCTTATTAGATCTTTTTTCCTCTTTGGTCTCTCTCTTTTCTAACGCTGTCTTCATGTTGATTTTTCCCCTGCTCTGCTTGCCACTCTGTAATTGCACTGGATTTCCTTCTCTCCCTCCCATTGGCCTTTTTTCCTTTTCACTGTCTCTCCCCAGCAGAAAGCAAACCCATTAACATTCCCGCTTCCCCACGAACAAGCAAGCCCGCACCGTGCGCCAGTGTGCTTCCAGTGAGGCAAGATGAGCTTGCCTCCCTCTGCTCCCCCTGAAATTATGGGGTTGCTCCTCCCTTGTTCCTCCCCAACCCCAATGGGAGCTGCTCCCCACGCAGGATGAACCAGGGGAGAGGATACCCCTACATCCCTGCCCCGAGGGGTTGACACCCCCCAGGATAACAGGGAAAGCAGGGGGGGCAGCTCATGGGGTGCACAGGAGGTTGTTTGCATGCCTGCCTCAAGGTGCCGGCGGTGGGCTGGGACAGGGGCACCCCGCAGCCAGGGAGGGCAGGGGTGCCCTGTGCCAAACCTCCTCCTTGCAGCCTTCCATGGTGGCCACAGCATGCCCGGCTGCGGCTTGTTGGTGTTTCTCATTTCCCACCGGGAAGGCAGGCAGGCTTTCCACCCAGCCCTCTCCTGACACCGTGCCAGGCAGCATGTCTGTGCTGAGGACATCTTCCCCGGGGAACTCGCGGTATGGCAGCTCCAGCGCCGTGGTCCTTCAGAGCAGGGTCAGGTCCTCCAGCAGTGATAACATCTGCACGTTCCTCCTCTTGCCCCGAAATCTGGGGCTTCCCATGGTGGCTCTTGTATGGCAGATGGCCAGACTCCCATTTCTGGCACCATGTGAGTCAGCCAGTATACGTGTGTGCTGCAGCAAGCGCTTCCATGTGCTAGCCATTTTTGAACTGCAAATGTCACCGATGTGAGGGGAAAGGGAGGAGGAGCAGAGGCCTTTATGTTGTGGTAGATAACAGGAAAGGGAGGTGGAGAAAAAGGCTGTCTTCTCTCAGCCACTCTTAAAATGACTCTATCTGCTGTGAAGTTGTTCTACAGATGCCTGGGTGTGGCCTCAAAGCCACCTTCAGTCTGAGCCTGCTCCACCCGGGGACCAGTAGGCAGGCTGCAGGTTACCTTAACTCTTCACCTCCCAGTCTTCAGTAATATCACTTTCACTGAACCCAGCTTTCTGGAAAGGCAGGAAGCATCTCTGTGTTTGACAAACCATATTTTTAGTCACTAAATTCATTTACATTGACCAGCCAGTGGCTGATAATGGCACATGTTCAAAAAGTAACCTAGAGATGAAAAATCATCTGCAGGTCCCCCAGACTACTTTCTCCACTTAAACATGTATGCTCAGAGCTTTCAGAAAGAAGAATTTTGGCAATGCCAGGTTGCTCAGTGCTGATTTACAAATTACTGCTTCTTTATCACGCACTGAATTTTAACCCTCAGTCCCTCAGTTTTAAAGTACATATCAACCCTATGTTAAAGGAGTCAAGAAGATAGGCTTCAATTATTTCATTTTATGGAGGTTAAAAAGGTTCTTGTAAATGACTGATACAAATAACTGGAAACCCAGTTAAAACAACTGGATAACAGATGGCAAAGGAAAGTGGTTTACTGTAAAGTGTTGCAGAGTAGAAGATCATTTACAAGAAGCAATTACACAAACATCCCTAAGCATCCAAGATCCCATAAAAGGGTTGCTGAGGTGGAAGCACAATTTCAGTCGTGGATTTTTGTGCCTGAATGAAAACCAAATCTTTACTTGAAATTTTTTTCTATTCTTACTTTTTTAATCCCTTCCCTTTCCATGTCCCTTCATTACCAAAGGAGCACTAGCATTTCTTATCCTGCACAAGTACTGAAACTGGCCAGACAAGCACTCCTTCCAACAAAATCTTTTACAAAAAGATTTCCTCTGGGGTTAAGGATCATTTAAAGACGAAGGAAGACAATGCCTGTCTTGTGGACATAAATAGTTTTAACAAATTAAACCACTAGAGTAATAACACATTTTTCTTCAGTATCATGACAGAAGACAAGCTGCCTCATTCTGACATTTAGGAAACTAAACGTATATCTGTCTTTACCTTTTCAAGCCCTTTTCATTCTCCCATCTAATTCATTTTGTATAGATAATGGCAGCACGACTTTCTTGTAGAATTTTGACATAGTGATAAGCTAATAAAACCAAAGCCTGGATGTCTGCAGACCAATTTTCCCTCAGCTGGAAGAAAAGCATTTCTAAAGTTAGCAAAGGCAATTCTGGCCTGTGTCTGCTGTTCTTCTAAGGATGGAGATTTAGGAGCTCCTGCAGTTCCTAACGCTCCCCTGGAAGAGAAAAGGAGGGAGGGGCAGGCAACAGAAAATAAAAACCTGTATTTTTTTCACTACTTGTCACAGTATCCATGGATTTTATTAACAAAGTTTGGCAGCCTGGCCACTGGTAGGAATACTGGGTACCTCCTGCACTCAAAAAATTATCTGCAGTCCTCTGATATGATCTTAGGAGAATCCCCTTCATGTCTAA
Source organism: Pygoscelis adeliae (assembly GCF_000699105.1). Taxonomy (NCBI): domain Eukaryota; kingdom Metazoa; phylum Chordata; class Aves; order Sphenisciformes; family Spheniscidae; genus Pygoscelis; species Pygoscelis adeliae. The sequence goes on from NW_008825113.1 coordinate 2,157,489, forward strand.
GAGCCAGTATGAGTATGAAAGAAATTCAGCCCATTGACTAATATTTCCCACAGCCTGTCTGTATCTCCCTAGCCATCCCCAAATCCAAGCGCAGGGCACAGGCATGCCTTCAACAGTATCAGCAGGGTGAGGCTTCTCCTGTCCTGTAATTTGCAGGCTCATTCTTGATTATATATGTCCACATATGTCAGATTGCCCTCTTGCCATTTATTTTCATTCGACACTGAACTCACAGGTACTGGATTAGGAGAGTGACAACCTGTCTGCTTCCTTACGTATACACTTATAACGCAAGGTTTTCCCACACATATCTAATATTCAGGTTGCATTTGGTTCCCGCAGGCCAGACTTTTACCAAGACTGCTGGGCAAAGTGTTCCAAAAGATGTCTCCAGGAGAGCAGGTGGGACTCTGTCTCATGTGAAGACATGCCCAGGCTCAGCCTGGGTACTTGCTAAGAGGTCCCTGCCTGCTGGGACATACCGCGAGCCAGAAAATACGGGTGGCATCCCCAGGTGCTGGAATACCTCTCTAAGGTCACAAACATACGAGTGTAAACTAGATCAGGCTCAAGGCTGAGATTCAGAAGACAGGGAGGGGTAAATGTAACACAGAGCCATTATTCCTCCAGTCCCCAAGGTGAACTAAGCGCAGCTCAGACACAGCTGAGGATCAAGCGTCTGCAAACCCAGAGCCAAACCACTGCACTCAGGCAGTTTATACCACAGAGATGTAGCTACTGATCTAACTTGCACTGCTGTAGGTCCTGATGATTTGCACCAATCTCACTGGGGAATTTTTTGTGCATGTTGCATGGCTTTTATCAACCCCAGCATCAGCCTGGAACAAACCTACCAGTGTCAGAGGAGTTATTTCCTGATGCACATCGGTGTTGAGATCAGAAACAGGTTGGCTATCGGGCTGATACTGTCACCGCATTGGCTGATAAGTCGGTACAAGTCTGAGAGTTTTGCAGTATGAATATTTTCTAAGCACCACGTGGCAATTTTATAACACTGAACAATGCCTGAATTTTGTTTGTGTCCTCTCCTGCACATACACACACACATTTCCTACCCTGCCACAAGTGACTAATAGAAGTAAAGGCCTAACCAAAATGTCACTGTTCTCATGGAGATACTACAAGATTCATTACCTCCTGCTCTGGGACCAGAGGCGCAGCTTCCTGGCCAGGACTATCAGCCCAAGGCAGGAGCCGCGGCAGCCCCAGCTGCCCCCCTCATCAGCTGGAGTAACTGGGGCATGGCCAGGCTGTCCCAGCAGGAAGGTCTCTACGCCCTGCTGAGCTGCAGCTATCCGCAGCGTGCATCAGTACACAGCACTTTAGCCAACATCCGACCTAATGTTCAAAGCTACACGTACAGTCCAGGTCCCCTTCTGGGGAGCGAGAGGGAGAGAAAGACTCTGCCGTGGGACAGTTTACCCCAACCCAAGCCAGGTGTCCTGGACAGGTGAGACGAATCGCCCATGCTTATTCCTCCTTGTTGACAACAGAGGGAATCTGGATGACAAGTTCAGGGGGAAATCTCCCTTCCAGACAGCTAGGTAGGAGAGGTCAATTCCTGCCCACCCCGCTTTACTCCAGAGACAGGACAAATGCCATCTCCAAAAAGAGAGAATAAAGTTAAATGGGAAAAAGAGTGTTTGCCAAGTCGGACTCTATTTAGGACAATGTTAGCTACCAATCACTGGCTAAGAGTGCTATGGACTTTGGAAGACCAGTTCCAGACTTCATTTGAGAAATGTGCCTATGACAAGGCATTCCCTGAGTGGTGTTACAGAGGGGTGAGAGATGCTCAAGGGGTCCTGCAAAGAGTCGCTGCGATCCAGAGTATCTGAATAATGAGTTGGTGCTCCTTAAATGGGCACCTTCTGTGGCTGTCCTAGAAAGGGAGTTTACTGACAGGATTTTTTACTGAAGAAATGAGCTTTATATAAAAGACTGAGCAAAGCTTGCAGAAAGATCTTTTCTGCACTCTGACATGATACCGCTCCCAGCCTGAATTTCATCTTCATTAGGTACCTGACACATCAAAGCCACAATTTCCTTGGTACTTAATAGACAGCTTATGTGGTCCTAATAACATGTCAGCAAGTGCTCAGTATTAAACATACATCATCTGCACAAAGAGAGAAGGGAGGACTGAATGACCTCATTTTAATTAAGGGGTCTTAACTAAGCCACTAATCCTGCACATTCCAGATGTTGGTTATGTGCCTAACTATCACCGTTTGGCCTACTCATTAAATTGCATCTACAGTTAATTGAGAGCAAAGCATTTCATCCAGAAAATTGCAGGCTACATTTAAAAAAAAAAAACAGGCTAAAGATGTGGTCCATAAACAAAAGCAGTTATTGTGTCTCAATGGCAAAGTATGACTTTTTTAAAAAAGGAAAAAGTTATGTTTTGCTGTGAACTCAGCAATCCCTTAGTACTGGTAGTGCTGCACAGCGGCATGAGGACAATTCCCAGTCAAATACGAGGATGCAGTGTACCAGGCACTGTGCGAATACCCCCATACCAGACCATGTCTGCTGTAGCGAGCTCGCAGCCAGCTACGGTAGAAGTTCTGGTTACAAATCAGAGGGCACTGGGCAGCAGTAAAATGGAAGTGCTCTGGGTAATGAATGGGAGGGTAGCTTGCCACCTTTCAGCGGGGGTAAGGTATATGTGTCCTCCTCCATCAGCAAGAAGAAGACAAACCCTTCTCATGCTGGCACTAGACCTCCAGCTCAGCCCGAAGGGGTGTATTTGGGCATGCTTGATCCGTCGCACAAGGACCCGAGGACAGAGATGGGGGTCTCTGCATTCCCCTGGCGGGATTCCATCCTGCAGGAATGAAGGAGCAGGAAAAGGGGCGCCAGTCTCAGGGAAGACAGAGCTCCTCAGCCCTGCGCCCCTCCTTGCTGGGCAGCAGGGCCAGTCACCCTCAGGCTCAGCTCTCTCGCAGGGCTGTCATCAGAGCCTCCCCGAGCGCCAAATGAGTTGCTTCTTCCTCATTTGTCAAAAACGCTGCAAACCCTTGATTGCATAGCAAATGCTGCCATTCCCTGGGTTCTTGATGACAGCTTGTGGAATCATGTGTCTTTGATAGAAAGGGGTTTGTGTTTGTGCTTTACGTCTCTAATAGGATAAGAGCAAGAAGAGAGCCTGGCTACTGAGTAATATAAAGCAGGTAACCAAATTTAGAACAGTTGTTCACAGTACAAGTATTTTTGGCAGCTTGCTCCTCCAGTGGAGATTCGTGAGTGCAGCTGTTAACATTTTCTCACCCACCTACACAGTCAGGACAGCCAGTGTTGGTTTGTTTTTTTTTTAATAGGATGAATTGTATCCATTGGTGAAAGAAGTTTTTTCTGGAATTTGCTGCCTTCAGCAACCGGGCTCACAAGGGATTTGATAGGAAACCCCTCTTAAAGGAACATGAGTCAGTTATGAGCGCTTTTTTTTTTTTTTTGCAAGCTGCACTGAAAGAATTAGTAAGGAGTTTTCCATCTTTTACTTACATGGACAAGCTAAGTTTCAAATAGCTCTCTAATGAGGATCTTTTCAAGGAAGTCTTTGTGCTTTGATTGTTTGAAAAGTGGGTCCGGGAGTTGCTTCACCGATCCCCTCTCTTCTCTCGACCTGATCTCCCAGAGAAGCAGCCCATGATGAATTAAAGCATGCACTGCATTCCCCAAAGACTGTGAATGCAACAGCTAGTTACACATCACCCAGGAGTGGGAAAGAGGCTAAAACCAAGTATCTCCTTCCTTCTTTTCTTCAGGCCAGTAGCTTGTCTGGAATAGGGCTGCTGTTTTCACTCTGAGTTGGGAAGTGGTGTTCCTCTCTGCCTCCCTGCCCTCCTTTGGCCTCCTCAGATGCTTCTGCATTGTCCGAAGCATTCCCCAAATGGTCTAGGGAGAAAGTCTGAAGGTATGCAGAGATGAAATGATGTCCTACGTGGTGATGTTCTGATTTCACAAATATGTCTGTGAAGCAGTATAACAATTTTCCAGACTACAGCATTTCCCTTAAAAAGACTTCAGATCAGTGGCCAAGACACATGCTTCTCCTGACATCGGGGAAAGCATTCCAGGGCTGCTTTGACATCCAAAAGGCAGCACTAACACAAAGGGCTTTTCTTACCTGCTGCCCCAGTTAGACACACAGATAGCCTCACTGTTTTTTGCTTCAGCTTTCACACTCTCTAAAACCCCAAATGGGACAACTGCACTTGGAATTCACTCTTCCCCACATATCACAAAGCACCTCAGAGCCATCAGAGAAACTGGAGTCCTGAGTCCTATGTACTTCCTTGAGGTGAAGGACTATCTTGCTACATGAGAAACTCAGCTTCAGGTGCGTGAACTTCATCAGGTTAATCAGGAGCACAGGTTGCCTTCTTCCTAACACTTGATCAATGATGCCTTCATTTCCAGAGCAACACTGAACACAGCAATGGTCAAGTGTCTCAGAGTTAGTTTAAGGAATGAGTCCTGAGCTGATTTGTTGAAGAGCATCCAGCCATGCCATACAAGGAGGCTTTTGAAGGAGCCCAGGGAAGGAATGGTCAGGCAGCACCGGGCCTCTCATGTACACCAGCCCACCAGCCTGGAGAGCAAAATGCGGTAGAGGACACCACCAGCCTAATCAAGAGGGAAAAGGAGCTTTTGTAAGACAGTAGCTGCTCTCTGTGCAATTACTGCATTACATTTTGCAGGCTGACATTTCTGACTTTAAATGAGGAACAGAGAAAACAATGTATTGTCAGAATTGACGTACATATTAAAGCCTAAGCAAACCACAGTGAAAATGAAACTCAGACAAAACATTTCCCTTTCTGTGTGCATTCCT